>NC_137077.1:10156171-10653671 GCF_951640355.1 Cnephaeus nilssonii
ACCCACAGGATACAGGCCGTGCTTTTCAACCTGGGCTGCACACCACTGCCTGGGGGCTTCCAAAAAACACGGACGCCTTGGTCCACACCCAGGGATTCTGGGGAAACCAGCCTGAGGCGTTTGGCTTGGGCGAGATGAATGTTAAAAGGAGATGGTTGCCGTGGGCCAATGAGGGATGTTGGCGGCTTGGACCAGTGGAGGTGGCAGCATCTCTCTTTCAGGCCCTGCTCCCTCCACACAGGATTGTGAATGGCTCCAGGCTGGCCCCTCCCTCACAGCCCACCTGTGGTCCACAGGAGGCACTCACGTCCTCAGCCTGGGTATCCCGAAGGCTGAGACGCCTGGCTGCCCGTGGCCTGAGAGGGATTCAGCTCCAGGGCACCACACTCTGTTCCTGGCCTCAGTACACAGTGTGAGTTTCTCCAACAGGCCTTTGGCCTTAGCAGGACTGGCCTTGTCCAGTGCATGGGCGCTCACAGACTCACACACACACACACACACACACACACACACACTGCCTGCATACACACACACACACACACACACACACACACTGCCTGAATACACAAGCATCACATACGACACACCACACATATAACATATAACACACATCTCATATACACACTACACACACAGGTCTTCACACACACAATCCACATGTGCACACCCTCCACACACACATACACACATACACACTCCCTTCTTTCTAACTGGTCTCTCTCTATCCCCTATCACACCCCTCCATTCAACATTCTATACAACTGCTTGATGATTTTTCTAAAACACAAATTAGGCTACTTTTTAGCTTAAACTCCTCCCAGGGCCTTTCCAGAGCCTTCGGGCTGAAAATTCTAGCCCCTTATTAAGCTGTTCAGGCCATCTGTAGTCTCTTCTCTGATGACCCCCTTCCGCTGTCCCCCACCTTTCCCATCGGCCAGTCTGATCCTATTGCCCACCCCTCCCCACCTCCCCATGCGGCTCCTTCTGCCTCCGCTTTGCCCTTCCTCAGGCCTCTCCAGAGCATCCCGCTGGGTAGTCCATCTGAAACCACATTCATCCTGCCAAACCCTGCCAGCTCACCTCTTCTATGAAGATTCTCTTGACTCCCCAAGGAGTTCCCTCCCTCTTCTGCAGGTCCAGTGGAGTGAATGGTTCCCATGGCTGTATCCCCTGCCAGGCAGGTGACCTTCTCAAGGTCATTCTGTATGGAGCACTGGTCCTGGTGTCGGGTAGGTGTGCATGAACGCTGGTGGGTGGCACTCACCTTCTCGCCCTCCCACAGATCAAAGTGGAAAACCAGCATGACTACCAGGACATCACCAGCATGGTGGCGATGGCCAGAACCTACGCCACCACCGAGGCCTTCATCGACTCCAAGTACGACATCCGCATCCAGAAAATCGGATCCAACTACAAGGCTTACATGTGAGTCCCTGGGGGAGGGGGAGGGGGATCTGGGAGGAGGGGGGAAGAGAGTGAGGGGGGGATCGGAGATTAGAGATGCATGTCCAGCCCTGTCCCCCCGCCCCAAGAGGAGGCCCCGTCTGCACATCACTGTTCCCGCTTTCCACCTCCTTTCTGACCCTTCTCTGGTCTGTAAGCTGAGGGCTGACAGTCCACCCGGCTTATCCAGGGTGGAAGTCTGTCTTCCCAAATGAGGGCTGTCTCCCCAGAGGAAGGAAGACACAGGCATGTTTGGGGAACTTCAAGTGCATTCAGGTTGTGTGTCACAGGAGACAAGACGGAGAGAAACTTGAGGACAGATCAAGCAGGGCCTCGAACGCTGAGGTTGTGGATTTTCTTCTGTTCTCTGCTAAGCAGAGACGTGGCATGGGCTGACCTGAATTAACAAAAAGGTGGCTCTGGGCCCTCGGGCTGCAAAGGGGATTCCCTGGAACCACTAAGACCAGTTAGGAGACCATATCAGGATTCTCTGACTGCAAGCAACAGAAGCCACACTTGTAGACAATCTTCATGGCACCCCGACTAGGAAGCTAATGTCCCCTAATCACCTCAGGACTTCAGTCGAGATTGTGGTTCCATGGAAACAGCGCTGATTGGTCCAACTTCGGCCACAGGCTTGTGGTTAGAGAAAGTCAGAAAAGCAGCAGGGAGAGTCCACCAAGACGGCATGCGACAGGGGCAGGGGCATCCCCCAGTGGAACTAGGGGGAAGGAGTGAGCGACAGGACATCCAGCACGTCCCCCCAGGGGAGACGCCAGCAGAGGGTGACTCACTGGGAGCCGTGGTTACAGGATGAGTAGGAGGGAGTTCTCCATCTTCAGAGCATCTCTTCTGCTCCGAGGCTCTCTGTCTCTCACTTTGGAATGTTGTTGTTGGTTCCTCCTGAAATGATGAGGCCCCAGAGAGCCACCTGGTGCCCGCGTGCCGAGCCCACGGAGCCCTGGCTGCGTGAACAGCACCATGCTGGAGGGCTCGGCCGGGCAGCTGGAAGTCTCTATGTGCCTCTGTGCGGTGCAGTTTGTGCTCTAGGTCAGGGTCAGCAGACCACAGCGCACAGGCCAAATCCAGCTGCCACTTGTTTCTGTAAATAAACTTTTACCCATCGTGCCCGGCCAGCATGGCTCAGTGGTTGAGTGTTGACCTATGACCCAGCAGGTCACGGTTCATTTCCAGGTCAGGGCACATGCCGGGGTTGCAGGCTCGATCCCCAGTGTGGGGCGTGCAGGAGGCAGCCAATCAATGATTCTCTCTCATCATTGATGTTTCTCTCTCTCCCTCTCCCTTCTTCTCTGAAATGAAAGTTTGTGTGTTTTTTTTAAATAAAGTTTTACCCATCACAGCCATGCATGCCCATCGATGCATGGTCTAGGGCTGCTTTTGTACCACCTGGATTGCCCGCACCGAGGGTCAGCACATTCTTCTGCAAAGGCCCAGATGGTAACTGCGGGCCTCGCAGGCCGTGCAGTCTCTGCCGTCGCCTGGGAAGCTGGAGAAGGTGCAGGCAGTTGACCTATTTCCTCCAAAGAGATGGAGCCTGTTCCCAAGGAACACCTCTGCCCTTCCTGCCCATCACGCTCTTCCACCCAGGAGCCAGGCCAGACCTGTGGCGGCTCTCCGATGCCCTCGGGGTGATGATGTCCCCTCCTCCCTGCGCCCGCTGAGTGAGGGAACATTCTGGTGCCGCAGTCCAGTGCATTCCTGAGGCCTCCGCCGCCCGTCACGGTATCACTTCCCTCCTCTCCTCACTGTTCGAGTTTCCACTTGACATTGACTGCACCTTGTCCCAGTTTCTCTCCTTGAGGATTACCTCACTGCCGCATTCTTTATGCCGAGCCTTTCTTCCCTGACAGCCCCAATTTGTCATTCGTTATGGCGTTTCCTGGACCCTGCGCTGGCCCACAGCCCAGGGAGGGGGTTCGTGGCAGACCTCAGGGGAGAGCATCCTCTCCGCCCTTGACCGCCCAGCCTCCTCTCTGGCCCACCTGCCGCCCTGCTCTGGGGCCTTTGCGCTCCTTGCTACTGGAGTGTCATTTTCCCAGGCCTCTTCGCAGAGCTAGGAAAGATACGTGTGTGCCTTAACCCGTTCCTCACACAGCGGTGATCATTTCTGTAACATTAGCCCGTCTACGTCTAAAGCTAAATCGAGTTCACGTTGGTGCCTCCGACTTTCATCTAGTCCCACACGGTTCATTTTAGCCTTCCCAGATTGCTTATCTAACTTCCCACTCCAACAGGGAAAGTCCTGGCTCCCGCCATCCGCCCTCTCTGTCCTTATTTGTAAGTCCCACTCTACATGCGCTTTGCAGAACCCGTGCCCCACAGCCCTGTAAGAGACACGCTACCGACTGCGATACAGGGCTTCGTACAGTTCCTTCCGTACTGACTCACCGTCTCCACTCACTGCCAAGGTGACTTAGGTCGGCT
This sequence comes from Cnephaeus nilssonii, assembly GCF_951640355.1. NCBI lineage: Eukaryota > Metazoa > Chordata > Mammalia > Chiroptera > Vespertilionidae > Cnephaeus > Cnephaeus nilssonii. The sequence continues at coordinate 10,160,060 of NC_137077.1, forward strand.
CCTCCATCTCCAGCCCCACCTTCTTCAATGAGGGGGTCAGTGTCATACCTTTGCCACCTAGACAGACCCTTTTGTCACAGTCTAGGCCAGTGGTCGGCAAACTCATTAGTCAACAGAGCCAAATATCAGCAGTACAACGATTGAAATTTCTTTTGAGAGGCAAATTTTTTAAACTTAAACTACTTCTAACGCCACTTCTTCAAAATAGACTCGCCCAGGCCATGGTATTTTGTGGAAGAGCCACACTCAAAGGGGCCAAAGAGCCGCATGTGGCTCGCGAGCCGCAGTTTGCCGACCACGGGTCTAGGCTCCATCGTGCATGCCAGCAGCTGAATCACATTAGGGCCAACTGACTCTTTCCCCCAGGCCTGCCACGGGCTCTGCCATGGCGAGTCGCAGTTCAGAGCATGGAATTTCTCAGATATGGTTTGGTGGCTCGGCCACTAAGTGGGAATGATGATAAAATAATATCCGTCTCATTAGGTTTAGTGAGGCTGAAAGAAGCCAGTGCTTATAAAGCCCTCAGACCCGTGTCTCACACATAGGAAGCACTCATTAAATATCAGCTCTCACCATCATTATCTTCTTGGAAGGAGAGCGGTCTGGCTCCGTTCCTGCTGCCTCTGGCATTTGAATGCCTTCTTCTCTTGTTTCCACTCACTGAGGAATCATAGTAGGGCCCATTGTACTAACAGATTTGGGGGGGAGGTTTCCTTTAATCCACATAATACCCTGGAAGGATGGTACTTTAATGATTCCCATTTTACAAGGAGATAATAAAGACGCGGGGATGTTGACCATAGTTATACAGCCAGAAAATGCTGGGACCAAGGTTCAAACTCACGTCCGTCTGACTCAAGTCAGTTTTGCCTCCTCTTACCCCAGTATAGATCCCACGATAGCAATCCCTACTCATCCTCCAGACACATCCCACTGGCTACCTTCCACAGTCGCAGTAAGTGACTGGTTTTGTTTTGGCTTCCCCAGAGCGCGTCTCTCCTTGTGTAGATCGATAGCCCCACCATGCCTAGCCTCTGGTTTTAGACTAGACCCCCTTCCAGGTAGTGAGCAGCCTGAGGAGGGGTCACCTCTGTACACCCAGACCATTGCCCAGGACACAGGATGGCCCACTGAGTCTTTGCCAAATTGAATGGAGTTCCGTTGAGCTGAACGGAATGAAACTGAACTGATGTGAACCTTATCGATGTCTCTGTTTATCAATGCCCCTTAGTCATTATGACTCCTATTGGCCACCATCTAGTCTCTTCTGTACTCTCTTCTCATTTAGGACGTATTTTGTAGCAATTCCACCCCCCCCCCCCCCCCCCACCGCCACCACCCTTTAATCTCCACCACCTGCCTTCCCTTGGCCATAAAACAAATAGCTTTACCTCTGCCACTTTGTTTATAGCCATTCCGTCTTTGCTGAGTGCACATGTGCGATTGGACAAGGTTTGTCTGCACTCTGCACACACAGTCCCTTCCTCCGGCTCCAAGCCAGGTCCCACTGGACATCGGGGGACAAGTCAAACGTGTCCCCTGTAAAGCAGTCATTACAGGTGAGATGAGCATTACTAAACACCGGTATAAGTGTAGTGCAGGGGGGTCTACTCTTGTTGGGGAAGGTGGGCTGCCAGGAAGTCACATTGCAGGTGAACTTGAAGGATGAGTAGGACTTAGGGCGGCAAGGATGGAGACAAAGACTGGACCAGGCAAAGGAGCGGAGCTGTGTGGAGGCCTGGACATAGGAAAGAGCCATGGGCATGGGAGCACCCAAAGGGAGGTCAGTTGTTGCCGGGCAGAAAAGACAAAGGAACTGAGAGGGTGATGAGGCAGGAAGGCGCTCCTGGTCTTCACCATGGGTCGGTCATTCTCCCTACATTTTGGGGCTGTGAAAAAATTCCAGAATCTCCAGGGGTTATACTGGCCTAGTTCTCAAAAAAAAAAAAAAAAAAAAAGAGGCCAACATTTGGGATTTCATTAGATTGTATAGACATTTTTTAAATTTAATTTTTAGACTTCAAAGGTGGCTTTGGAAAAGATACATAAGATCTAAGAAATACCCAAAATGTCAAGGTTGTGCGTCTGATCCCCTATAAGAATCAACCAGTGAATGCACAAATAAATAGAACAACAAATCTATGTCTCTCTCACATGTTCTCTCTCTCTCTCTCTCTCTCGTCCTTTCTCTCTCTATAAAAAAGAATCAATTAAAAAAATTTTAAAGATCAAAGACATAAGGCAATCCACATAAAAGATAAAGCTGAGGACAGCATGTGTCCCTAAGAATACATCTCATCTGAGAGCCAGATATTTGAATCAGAGCCTCCTCACAGCCAAAGCAAAGAAGGACAGCAGATCAGGGGACAGGTCCCTAATGCCCTCGCTGTGTTATTTGTTCTGATACAGGAGAACCTCCATCTCCGGAAACTGGAAGGCCAACACAGGCTCTGCCATGCTGGAGCAGGTGGCCATGACGGAGAGGTGAGAAACGAAGGCGGTGCTTAGGGAGAAGCTGCAGCCGTGGCGGGAGATGGGTGAGGAATACAACAGGAAACTGAGGCTGCAAGGGGAAAAGGCTCACCCCAGATTACAGAGGGAATTGACAGCAAGAAGTCAGGTGACTCACCTGGCCAGGGTGGCTCAGTGGTTGAACGTCAACCCATGAACCAGAAGGTCACGGTTCAATTCCTGGTCAGGTCACATGCCTGAGTTACTGGCTCAATCCCCAGTGGGGGACGTGCAGGAGGCAATGGATCGATGATTCTCTCTCATCATTGATGTTTCTAACTCCCTCTCCCTTCCTCTCTCTGAATAAAATTAAAAATTAAATATCCAGATCTGGTCTCCCACATTGAGTAAGAGCAGGTCCTAATGTTCTGACGGAGAGGCAGGGTGGCTCTGTGGCCTGTAGACTCAAACAGGATCTGAGTTTGGAAGCCAGCGCTCACTTATTACCCTCTCTGACCCTCAGTCTCATCGGTAAAATGGGTTAAACCTTCCTGATAGAGTTGTTGTGGGGGTTAGAAAGAATGAGGAGTCAAACCCCCCCCCCCCCCAGAATGCCTGGCACATAGTAGGAGCTTAATAGACATGAGTTCTCATCCTTCCTTTTACTTCTATGATCTCACATGCTACAGTTTAAGGAAAGACTTGAACTAGGAGCCAGGAGATCTGGGCAACCGGGGCTCTAATACCATCTTACTGTGTGACCTGGCACGCCGTTCTCCCTCTCTGGGCCTCGGCGGGCATTGGCAGATAAGATGAGCACGTTGTGCAAAGAGCACTTGAGCCATGATCTCTCCTCATTCCAGGCCTATGGCTCAGAGACACAAATAGATCTCCGAGGAGGCGTGCCCCGGGTGACCCTGGAGAGTGGGGTGAGAAGCAAGAACATTGACACAAAGTCCCCTGTGACTCCCAAGTCCAGCCACCACAGGGGAAGCCAAGTGCAAGCCGGGGAAACCGTCTCGGATACAACCGTCCCCTTGTTGCAGGGGCAAAGTCCAGCAGGAGCTCTTTGCCCTGCAAAGCAAACTGGCCTCGCAGCCATCAAGTGGCTGGAAAGGGAACAAAAGCAGCAGCAGGTCCAGAGGGCCAGGCCCCTGGCCCGGAGCAGCCTGGTGGGCTCCCTCGCATGCCCGCCCCAGGCTCAGGGCAGAATATGCTCTTTGTCCCCCTGCAGGCTCTTGTCTAGCCTGGTCCCTGGGGCTGGGAGGGCGGCCGGGGAGGATTTCTGAAGCCCTCCAAGCAGCTTTCCCAAGGGAAAAGGGCTGCTGGGCTGGCTGGGTGTCTAGAACCGATATGGATGGGGGCAGGGCAAGCTCTCCACTACTGTGGAGCCAGCACGGTTCCGGGTGGGACTGGGGGGATTTCTCCCAACTCTTACTGTTGCTTCCCCGTCCTCTTCATCATTCCTCTCTCCTGCCTGCCTGGCTCCCTTTCCCTCCCTCTTTCTCACTGTCCATCTATGTCTCTGCCTTTAAAATTTTTTTTTACCATTCTGTCTCTCCCACTGCCTCTCTCTGTGCCTCTGCCTCTTCTGTCTCTCTTGCCATATGTCTGTTATTTTTTTAACATTTATTTTTTACTGATTTCAGAAAGGATGGGGTGGGGGGAGAGAAAGAGAGAGATATCAACGAGAATCATTGATTGGCTGCCTCCTGCACGCCCCACACTGCAACCCAGGCATGTGCCTTGACCAGGAATCCAACCAGGTCACAGGTCGATGCTCAACCACTGAGCACACTCGCCAGGCTGTCCGTTATTTCTTACCATATCTCTCCATCTCTGCATGGGCCTGTGCCACTGTCCCTCTCCCTGCCTGTTTTTCTATGTGTCTCTCTACCGCTTTATCTACATCCCTCTCCCTCTGCTTCCCTGGCCCTGCCCTCTGCCCCCCGCGCTCACTCGCCGTCTATCCATCCCTGCAGGTACAGGCTGTGGGTGGATAGCTGCTCAGAAATGTTTGGCGGCCTGGACATCTGCGCGGTCAAGGCTGTCCACAGCAAGGATGGCAGAGATTACATCATCGAGGTGAGGGCAGCGGCGGAGGTGCTCCTGGCCTGGCCCGGCCGCTGGGCAGGCGTGCGGAGGGGGGCTCCAGGCGTGGTCCCGGCCTGGTCAGCCGTGTCTGACTCGCGGCCTGGGCACCTGCAGCCCTCACACGTCCCCACCCCCATCCTCAGCTGCATCTCAAGCCTGGAGCCCGGGGCTTCTGAGCTGGGCCTCGACCGCCCCGGCATGCGGCCTGACGGCATCCCTGACCCGTGGGTCCACGGGAGGGCGAGTACGTCAGGCTCAGGGGGGCAAGATCTCGCCCATTGGGCCTCTTGCATTTTCTCCAGCTGCGTAGTCATCATGCAGTTCCCGGCGTCTGTTCACTCAGTAAACATATACTCCGGGCTCATGGGCCAGACACGGCGCGGCTCTGGGGACACAAGACAGACACGGGGTGTGCGGCTGGCAGGGGAGGAGGAGGATAAACAAGCGGCGGGCACTGGAGGCTGGGAAAGGGGACGCAGCTGTGCAAGCGTGTGAACGGAGGGAACGCTGCTGGGAAATTAATTGTAAGACAGAAGTTCGAGAGGGGCCGTGGGTCCTGGGATCTCTCCCACAACCCCCTGCGGCCCTCCAAGACCGTCACTACGCGCCCCTCAGCGGTCCCAACCCTCCCCCACCCCCAGCTTCCCCTCCGTGCTTCTCCCATCCCACAATCCCCCTCTGCCACCCACAATCCCACAACCCTCCTCTCTCCTGACTCCACCCACGTCCCTCCTGTTCCCACAATTCCCCTCTGCCACCCACAATCCTCCTCTCCTGACTCCTCCCACGTCTCTCGTGCTCCCACAATCCTCCTCTCTCCTGACTCCTCCCACATCTCTCGTGCTCCCACAATCCTCCTCTCCTGACTCCTCCCACATCTCTCGTGCTCCCACAATCCTCCTCTCTCCTGACTCCTCCCACATCTCTCATGCTCCCACAATCCTTCTCTCCTGACTCCTCCCACATCTCTCGTGCTCCCACAATCCTCCTCTCTCCTGACTCCTCCCGTCTCTCCTGCTCCCACAATCCTCCTCTGTCATCCACAATCCTACAGTCCTCCTCTCCCCGCCATGCATCCTCTGTGCCTCTCCTGCTACCACGATGTTTCTCTGCCCCCCCCCCCCCCCCGCTTCCCTCCCCTTCCCCCCTCCCCACCGGAGCTCATGACTCTCCACTGCTTTCCCCTGGAAATGCCCTCTGGCCTCAGTTCTCCCTTCGCTCCCACTTCATGCCGTGCTCGGCCCTCCTTCTAAAGCGCCTTCGTGACTACCACCTCCTGGGGCTGCTCACGCGGCAGCAGGGACGCCAGTGCTGACCCAAGGCCAGGACACCCCAAGGCCGGGACACGAGAGGGAGCCCTGCGGCCCCTCCCCGGCCCGGCCCGGCTGGGGGCTGCGGGCTGCTGATGGGAAGCTCGTGGCCTGGAGGACTGCTGCTCGTGGCCAGGAGACGGCGGGAGCGGCTAGTCCTCCAGGCCTGGTGCCCGCGCCACTCCCTGGACCCACAGCAAGCGGGACTAGGTGACTTGCTGGGTGGGAGCCCTGCTCTCCTCCAGCTGTGCCAGGAAGTCACAGCCCTGCCCAGGGAGTGGCTGCCCTTGGAGGGGACGGGAGGGGAGGGGAGGGAGCTCCCACGAGGAACTGCGTGTGTATTTGTAAGTGCAGGCCTCCCCTGGGGAACAGCTCCCCCTCGGGTCCAGGAATGGCTTCCCTCTGGCTGCCCCCACACCTGACATTCCCCCAGCGGCCCTTCTCGGGGGACATTGAAGGGGCAGAACCACCGGCCTGCACACTGGCTCCCAGGCCGGAGCCCCACGGCTCCAGGGGCAGCGGGTCCCCTGCCTCCTGAGGTGCCCTGCGAGCTTCAGACCCAGGTTGGCCCCCGGGCCCTCCTGCATCTCTTGAGACCCCTCCCGGCCCTCCAGCCTCTGCATCTCCTCCCGGGGCCACCGGACATGAACTCAGGTTTGGCGTGCGCACAGTGTTCATTCCTTCACCACTGAACCCCGATCCTGGGTGCCAGCCCTGAGCCAGGGGGTGGGGACACAGCGGGGAGCACTGCCTCCTGGAGCTCCCATCCAGACAGGGGGGCCGGCAATCAGTGGATGAGGACTCCTGGTCTGTGCTCTTCTCCACCCTGTGAGTTTAGCCTCTTCACTCCCCCCACCCCGCATTAGCATTCTCTGCCCTGAAGCTCCTGCCTCTCAGTTTCCTCAGCTTCCACCCTTAGGGGAAAAACGTGCACCTGTGGGCCCAGGCTCCCAGCCTCCGGACATTCAGCTGGTCAGAGATGAAGGACCTTTCACATTTACCAAAAAAATCACAACAGTGAGTTTGGACCTTAAAAAAAAAAACACAAGAAAACAACTTTTCAAAAATGGTCCAAAAGGGGAAAAGATGGCTTTTCAGATTGTTTTTTCTCTGAGAAACATTGCAGAGTTGTTGCCCTTGCTTTGAGTTTAGGGTGGGGTCAAGGGAGAAGGGGAGTCTGCTGCGAGGAAGATAAAAGGTGTTTTTCCCCAGATCCAGAAATACCGTTTCCTTCAGCCACCTCTGTGGTGAGAACATAAAATCTGTGTGGCGTGTTTTGTGAAGATCCTCACAGTGAAATACTCAAGGGAAAGACCCTTGAACTTGTCCCCCGTGACCTGTCCAGGGAATGACATTGCTCACTGGAAAAATGTTTCCCCAGGGAGACCAGTGTCCACTTCCTTTGGCCGTGTCCACCCTGCGGATTCCAGAATGTTCTGATCTCAGGTTCCCTGTGGGGGCTGTTTTCCACTAGAGGGAATGGAGGAAACAGAAGCCAGAACAGAAACAGGTGGGCAGGGTCCGGGGGAGAAGGGACAGGCCTGCGCCCCTTTAGACAGACGTCACAGTTAAAACAGCTCAACCCACGCGGACCGAGACACTGCCCACGTGCCAGGCATTGAATCTGGGATACCAAGGCCACGTGCCAGGCATTGAATCTGGGATACCAAGGACCCACGCCCCAACCGTGAGGAGCTCACTGGAAGGATCGTGTTCACAGCCAGGTTAGAATCAGCTGTGAGTTTCCCCGGCTTCCAGCTACAGGGGGTGCTGGAGACTCACAGACCTCAGCAAGCCTCAGCTGCCAGGGTCTTCACAGCTGCCCAGGCCCCTCGGTTCACAGGTGGTTAAATCAGTGGCCCACAGAGGAAAGGGGCCTGCCCAAGCTCAGCAAGTCCGTAGCGGGACCTAAGCCTGGAACTCGGGTTTCCTGTTCCCGGTTTTTAGCACAGAGAGCTGTTCCCGTGCTGGTTTGCTAGCCATGTGTCCTTGAACTTGCCACATCTTTGACCCCCAGTTTCCTCGTGCTTAAGATGAGGATAATAATAGTACCTGCTTCAAAGAGCTATTCTGATTTGTGTGAGATCGTCCACACCCAGTGCTTAGTACAGGGCCGGGCATATAGTAAGTGCTCAATAAATTATAGCACTTATTGGTGTCCTTATCATTAGGAGCTGGACTTTTCATTCCTCCATCAGCAGGTAAGTATTGAGGGTATACCTGTTTAGCAGGACACAGGGCCCAACCCTGACGTTAGGGGCCCATAGTCTGGTTGGGGAGACACCAGTAAACAGGAGATGACATGCTGTGGGGTAAGCTCTCCAGTGCGATGACCAAAGTGAGGATACCAGGAGGACATGGGACAGGGGGCTTCTCAGAGCTCACTCAGAGCGCTTCCCAGAGGAAGGTTAGGTAGGTGTTTCCTGATGGTGAGAACCAGGTGAAGAGTGAGCTGAGGGAATGACGGGCACAAGGACTCGGACAGGAGAGAGAACCTGGTGAGTCCAGAGCTTGGGAAAAGGGGAAACGAGACAGTGGTTTTGATGGAGGCTCGGTGGGCGAAGAGGGCTGGACAGGAGTGGAGGAGTAGAGAGAGGCCCTACCAAGGCCTCACTCCCCTTCGAGACCTCCTACAGCTGCTCATGCCTAGGGAACCACCTGGATGTGGGCCTGCGTGGCTTTGGGCAAGTCCCTGTGCACTTCTGGGCCTTGGTTTCACAGCTTCAGAAATAGCAGGATGGGGGAAGAAGACCTCCAGGCCCCTCCGGAAACAAGTGCTTTGTCTCCTTTGAGAAACAGCCCACTCCCTGTGGAATGAGTTGCACTCCAGGCTTCTGTTCCTCCAGAGCCCGGAGAAGAGGCCTTTCCTCTTCCCTCTTCTTCCTGAACCCGAGGTCAGCTCAACCCGTGTCATTTTTTTATTTTTTGGTCATAATCGAACCTGCACTTCACTGTTTCTGGCTTTGTGGGAAGCTTTGACCTTGGGCCGAAGTTCAGGAAGCCAGCCCTGACCTTGGGAAAAGAGGGGGTGGAGACCAGTTCCCCAAAGAAAAGAGTAGAAAAGGTCAGCGAAGGCTCCCGGCCCTCGGTCACGTTTCTGTAGTCCAGCGAATGTAGGCTGAACTGAACTGAATCCAGGGAGTTGGTTTAGACCGAACTGCAGGGAACTGGATGTCTCCAGGGGGTGGTTCCCAGCTGGAGGCGCTGGGCTGGGTGTTTGCATGGAGAACGTCGCCATCTAGTGGTCAGTTCTGTTCTGAGCGCTGAGCCCGCTCTCCTTCCTGGTACTCTGGCATGGTGTCCCTCAGGTGTCATTTCTCCTGCAGGTGATGGACAGCTCAATGCCTCTGATTGGAGAGCATGTGGAAGAGGACAAACAGCTGATGGCCGACCTTGTTGTTTCCAAAATGAGCCAATTCCTGATGCCAGGGGGTACAGTGCCTTCACCCCTGAGGCCTTGGGTAAGGTCCGCAGAAACAAAGGAGACTTTGTTGCCATCAGAAGTGCCAATCTGTCTGAGAATGGGAGGCCTCTGGATCCAAAGGGGATACCCCGGGAAGGAACCAGCATAGGGAGAAAGGAGTGGGGTGTGGACGGAGGCTGGACATGGGGCACAGCGTCTACACCCTGCTCCTGACGGGAGTTGGGGAGCTCCGAGGGGGCCTTCATCCCTCCATCCTGGGGAGAAAAACCTCATCTCAAATGGGCTTGGGGGGTCTGTGGGCAGAGATTATTGTGAGAAGCCATTTGCCCCTTCTGTGCCCTCCATCCTGGGCCTGACCGGGGGCAGGGTGTGTGTGAGTGTGTGTGTGGTGTGTGCATGTGGGTGTACACACATGCCCTTTGTGTGATCTCAGCGCACTCAATAGAGACTATTGTGTCTTCCGTTTCCCCATCCCCCAACCTGTCAAGCTCCCACATAGCTCCTCCCCTCCACAGTCCTCACCATGGATTACCAGGTCATCCTCCAAAGAATTTGCTAGTTTCCCAGCTTTCTGGAAAAACAAGTGTCGAAACCAGCTCCCTGCTTTGCCCACAAAAACGTGAATCTGTGATAACAGGCATCGAAATCATGGTTATACTTGAAGGGGTTGCTGGCTGGGAGGGGCTCAGAGCAGCCTTCTCCACTGGAAACATTCTGTCCTGACCTGGGTGGTGGTCACGTGGGTGTCTACACATGTAAAAACTCACTGTGCTGCACACTGGAAAATTGCACGCTTTATGTAAGTTTGACCTGTGATGAAAAGATCTCTGCCCTCCCACCCAGGAAGTGAATGGCTATGGTGATCACAACAGGCTTCTTTTCTCTGCTCCTGCTCTAGGCTCCACAGACTAAACCAGCCAAATCCCCCGGGACAGCCCAGCTGGGGCCTCCGCTGGGACAGCCCCAGCCACGCCCACCCACACAAGGTAGGACCCCCGACAAGCCACCCAGAGAAAGCGTCCAGCGAGGGTGTGGAAAGGCACTGGGGATCTGTGCATGAGGGCCCGGGGGCAGGCTGGGAAAACCACCTGATCCTCTAGCCCAGGCTCTGTGCCCTCACTCTGTATGCGGAATGGATGAGGCTGGGGGGTTTGCCACCCCACAAAGTCAGGAGAGAAGGACGGAAAGACAAGGTAAATTTTATGAAGTGCCTCGTATGTGCCAGGCACTGTGCTAGGGACTTCCCCATCTATTTTCTCATTGTTGGCCTCCCAATCACTCCCAGGGGAAAACATCAGTGTTTTCTATTTGCAGAGGTAGATGTTGAGGCCTTGTCCAAGGGCGGATCACAAGAAAGTGGCCGGTTGACAAGTCTGCGGTTTCAGATCTTCTAGAAAGTGTCTTGTTTCCCAGCCACCAGTGGTGCCTGGCCATAGATACAGGAGCCAACCAACTAGCGTGAGAAAGAAAGGAAAAGGGAACATTATATACAACCTTGTCGGTTGAAATTGTTCTCGGGAAATAGTGCAGCATTACTGTTTAAATGACACCATGTATTAAGGAATGGAAAAACTACTGATGGCACGATGAAAAGGAATCATAGCAATAACTTCCTCCCAGAATGCCAGCTGCTGGGTGTCCTCACACACAGGCCCGGGAGGAAATCTGCCCCCTGTCCCTCTTGTAGTCCAAGCCTCGGGCACACTTGCTTGCACTCGTGCCAGCGTGGGGCTTCAGAGCAGTGCTGCATCAAGAAGCCAGGCCAGGCCGTTTTACAGCCATCTTTGAAGGCCCTGCTGTAAAACCGATTGGAAAGAAAGCATTACCTCCCTGGCCGGGGGCCCAGTTGATTGGAGCCTCGGCCCCCACACCAAGGATTGTGGGTTTGATTCTCAGTCAGGACACATACCTAGGTCTCAGGTTCAGTCCCTGGTCAGGGCACATAGGAGAGGCCACCAGTCGATGTGTCTCTCTCACATCAGTGTTTCTCTCTCTTTCCCATCCTCTCTCCCTAAAAAAAAAAAAAAATCAATAAAAATATATCCTTGGGTGAGGGTTAAAAAAAATCCTTCTTTAGGCAAGTTACGTCCCTCCTCTGAGCCTCAGTTTCCCCAGTGATAACGGAGGATATTACAGCTGCCCTGTTTAGTGATGGGGAGCTGTCCATGAGGTGACACAGGTAAAGCAGTTAGCAAGGCCTCCGGGTCCAGCACAGAGGTGATGCCTGGTAGGTGTTAGCGCCTGATAGTTGACTACTAATAACAATTTATATAACTTTTACTACTAAACGCTTACTATTAATAACTTGTGTCTTACAAACAATTGTAATGTGCATGTTGTCCTTAATGATGATTATCATTAACAATCCTTATAACTAAAGCAGCCCAGCCTGGCGATAGATTCTAAGTTATAAATGTTCAGAAACAACGTCTTCGTCACCCTGCCAGGCTCCTGGCTGTGCCTGCCCTACCTCTCCTTTTCCCACCCGGCCTCGGGGCTGACGTTTTACAACACATTTGAACAGAGCACTTTTCAAACAGTGAGCCACTGTACTCTGGTTTCCTCCTGGGCCCAGAGTAGAGACATGCTCAATAAAGAGAGATTATTTTAAGGGACATGAGGCTAAACACACTTTTAGTGAATTGAAAAACTGTCCATTTAAAACCAATTAAGATAATTAAAGAAAATGCTCATTGAATTAGCATTCAGATTAAAAATAACAAGGCTAATTTAAAAACAATGCTTTCATTGAGTTCCCGAAATAACAAGATCACATTATTAACTTGTTTTCGAACTCACCATGTGTTTTCAATGCTGTAAAAGTGAAGTTTTCTTCTAATAAGCCTTATCATTTTGCAGCACCAATCCTGTGCTTTGGCAAATATTTTAAATATGTATGTAAGTTAATGTTTTTTTGTGTGGGTGCAAATAAAAATAGTGAATTGTTTGCTTTGCCAAGAAGCTGAAAGAAATAACTATAGTGTCTCTTGATGTATCCCAGGAGTATAATAGAGACTCAACAAATACTTAATAAATGAATCAGCGAGCATCCAGATTTCCCAAGATATTATCAGCGGGGGTGGAGGGGAGGAGACTGAAGATAAAAGTGGAAAACAGATGTTTTCTTTGAGCTGCAGTAGGTCTAACAAAAAAACCAGCCTTTTACAATCAGGAGCTTTGACATCAACGTGTAGATTTGCAGCTTCTCTTGACTTGCAGGAGCCCTAGGAACAATGGGGCTGGAGTCCTCCGCCCTGACAATCAGTCACAGCTACTCCCTGGGCAGGGCGGGGGCTCACCGTGAGCCTCCAGTCCTCCTCCTCCCTGTTGTCACTGCACCTCTTTAGAGAACTAGGTCTCTGAACAATGTTTCTACCTAAAGTGGAAAAAAATTTAAGCCACATGACTTTTCTGACACTCACCTGCTCTGTTTATGTACCTGCCCGGCCCTGAACGTGTTTTGAGATCAATGGGTCTTCCAGTCTGCTGGGACATATAGTGGTGAACGAGGTCAAGACTGAATCCAAGCCACATGCGACCCGTTGCTAGATTGTGGCTGCCATTCCATTCAACTTGGAAAGTGTTGTGCAGACTCACAAGAAAGTTCCAGTTGGGAGGGATGTTTGGTGGCTAGTCCAGTGACCTCATTTTACAAACGAGGGCTCCGACGCCCAGGGAGATGTGACTTACACAGTTACATAGCCAGTTAATGGCAAGGCTTGACTCAGGACCTGGGGTCCTGAAGCCAGTATGATGTCAGGGCCACCAGCCATGCAGGCCATGCCCTCTGTAAAGGTGACCAGCTGAGATGACATCTGAGGGAGAGGTCGGCTGAAATCTAGTCCTTGCTCCCCCTGCACCCGGCTCAGAGCTGCCTCCACTGGAGGAGGCCACCTTTTCTCAATCCGCACAAAGATGTGAGGACTCCAGGCAGCCCTGTGTGGTATAAGTAAAAATAACAATAAAAGAAGAAAGAGGGAGGGAGGGAAGGAGGATGCAAAACAGGACTTTTGAGTCAAAAAGATCCAGGTTTGAATCTTGGCTCTTCCCATTCCTGTGCTACCTTGAGCAAGTCAGAGGATATCTGGGACTCAGTTTCTTTGTAAAAACGGGGATGTTAATAATACCTAACATGCCCTGGCTGGTGTGCCTGAGTGGGTTGAGAGTGGTCTCACGCACTGAAAGGTCCCAGGTTGATTCCCAGCCAGGGCTCCGGAATTTGCAGTGTGCAGCAACAAAAAATAATAATGCCTACCCCTCAGAGCTGTTGTGCAGATGCCCACGGCCAGAGACACGATGGGTGGTCAGTAGAGTGGCAGCCAAGTGAGTGGAAGCCATGTTTTGCAAGGGCCTCAGAGATGGGCTGCAGCCCTTTTAACTCTCTGTCTCCTGCCCTCACAAAGCATGGTGAGCATCACCACGGGGCAGCCACTCTCCCAGAGCAGGTGGAGCCTGGGAGGAGCAGCAGGCAGCCAGGACACACAGTGGCCCTGACGCCCCGGACTGGAGGTGAGGAGAGTGCACCTTGCTGGCCTGGGGCCTTCAAATGCCAAAGTCACCTCCGGGCGCCTGAGACGTCCCCCAGCTTGTAGGTGACTGTATGCTCTGTACAGTGACAGGGGATGTCAGGATTCCCTGTGAGCTCTGTGGCTGCTCCTTCTAGCTATGACACCTAATGAGGCTCGGTTTCCACCTGGATGGGGTGAGAAGCATGGTCCCCTTCCCTCTCCCGGGATGGTAGCTACAGGCGCTCACCATGGTCCGGTGTCCACATTCTGTCGGAGGCTGTGCTGCAATACAGCCTCTGACAAAATTAGACGCCCATGCTCCGGTAACAGAATTATTCACCTGCGTACCAAAAAAGGTTGGGAAATAGCAGTCTGCATGTGGCCTGTGCCCAGACAACTCCGGGAAGTTCATGCTGTAAGATGTAACGTTGTAGTGAATTTGTCCAACATGAAAAACATGTCAGCCGGGCCTACTGTGGGCCCATGTGCTAAGAGTGTCCCCAACAGGAGACGGGGGCAGGCGTGCTTTCCTTAGTGAGGAGCAGAAAAATCGTCCAAGTGTTAAAGGCACAAGCACAGACTCAACTAAATTTTAACAATTAAACTTTTTTGAGTAATAAAAAGAATGAAAAGGCTTGTTCTATTAAGAAAATAATAAAAATAATAATGGCATCTTCCCTACCAGCCTCCCTAGAGCAAACATTGCTTTTGAAAGTCCTTGGAAGAGTGGAGAGAGCTGTTCAAAAGTAAGGGATAATTATTTTCATTGTTTCCAAAGTAATCCATCTTCAGTGTGGAGAATATCAGTGAGCAAAGAAAGAGAATTAAACTCCTTCACAACCCCAGCACCTTTGTAATCACAGATCTCGCCTGCTCAGTCGGCTCGGCTGCCATAACAGAGTCTGCATACCCGAGACTAAGTGCCTTTAACAGCAGACCGTATTTTCTCACAGCTGAAGGCTGAAGACCAAGGCCAAGGTGCCCACAGGGTTGAAACTTCTCTCCATGGCTTGCAGACTGCTGCCTTCTCACTGTGTCTTTACATGGCCTTTCCTGTGTGTCTCTTCTTATAAGGACACCCACCGGTCCTGTTGGGTTAGGGCCCCACCCTTATGGCCTCATTTAGCAATAATTACTTCCTTTGAAGTCCCTATCTCCAAAAACAGTCACATTGAGTATAGGACTTCAAAATATGAGTTTGGAGGGGACACAGTTCAGTCTGTCAGTCTGACCTACTGTATCAGAATCTTTATTTTAACAAGATCCCTCCAGTAATTCATACACACATTAAGGCTTAATTCATACACACATTAAGGCTTGAGACGTACTGGTTTTAGTGTTTAACCTTCCCATCTTTCTTTTTTACATAGCTTTATATATATACCAAAATGCAATAAAACTGTATGTACTGTTTCATCAGCTGCTTGTTCAGCTTAGCAGTATTTATTTAGCATGTATCAACAGTATCCCATTTAATGTCATATTATTCTGTAACATCATACATTATGACCAGAGAATATTCCATTATATGGATGTATCTTAATGTTCCTAATCAGCTCGGTATTTATGTTGTTTTCCACTTTTTACTGTTATTAAAAAACAACTGTAATGACCATCCATGAAGCAGCATTTGTGCACAGCCATGTTATCCTAAGAAAAATTTGAATGTAATAACTTTTGTACCCTGTAGGGGGCCCTCGCCAAGCTCAGTCTCCTCAGCCCTCGAGATCTGGAAGCCCCTCCCAGCAGAGGCTCTCCCCACAAGGCCAGCAGCCCCTGAGCCCCCAGTCGGGATCCCCACAGCAGCAGAGATCACCAGGTTCTCCACAGCTGCCCCGGGCATCCAGCAGCGGCTCTCCAAACCAGGCCTCCAAGCCAGGTGCCACCCTCCCCTCACAGCCCCGCCCCCCTGTGCAAGGCCGCAGCACCTCCCAACAGGGCGAAGAGTCCAGGAAGCCAGCACCACCCCACCCCCATCTCAAGTAAGTACCTCGGATTGGGAAGGGTATAGAGTGGGGTTGTGGTGTGGGAGGGACTCAAAGGAAGACACACTGAGGCCTCATCCAGACTTGAAATGGGAAGGAGGCCTAGAGGATGGAACATGGGGGGCAGGTAGGGCCTGCAAGGTGAGAGTATAGATTAGGCCCTGCCATGGCCCTTCAGATATATACATGTATCTGTTCTCTCATGCTGCATAACAAGCCACCCCAAAACTTAGAGGCTTAAGGTAAAACCATTTTCTTGGTTCATAATTTCTCAGTTCAGCAGTTTGTTGGGAGTTTGGCTCAGCTGGGAGGTTCTTCTGCAGGTGCCTCCCGGAGAGTTGCCAGATAAAATACAGGATGCCCAGTGAGATTTGAATTTCAGATAAACCATGAGTAATCTTGAGTATAAATATGCCCTCACATATTGCATGGGATGTATCTATACTAAAAAAGTATTTGTTTTTCATCTGAAATTCAGTTTAAGGCCTGTATTTTTGTTTACTAAATCTAGCAACCATACCCCCTGGGATCACTCATAATGCTGCAGGCATCTGACACGTCACCGGGGCCGGACGGTCACCAGGGCCTCACGGTCACCAGGGCCTCATGCACACATCTGGCACCTGCTGGTTGGCGCTGGCTGCCAGCTGGGCCTCCAGCGGTCGGGCCGAGCTTCCTCACATGGTAGAATTACATTCCAAAAGGGCACAAGAAGCTCAAGGCCTCTTGAGGTGCAGTCTTAGAAGCTTCACAGTGTCATTTCATTCCATCCCCTGCTGTTGGTCAAGGCCAGTTGCATGGCCAAGCCTGGACTCAAGAGGCAGCAAAACAGGCTCTTGATGGGAAGACCTACAAGTCACAGGGCAGAAGGGTGGGTCGCAGGGACGGAGGAATCTGTGCCGTCGTTTCTCCATCACAGGACATTCCCTCTCCTCTCAAGCCCATCTCTTGGTTTGAGGTCAGAAAGAGAGACTCCAAATGTGGGGGTCTTTTGGAAAGTGGCTCCCTTCAACTCCAAACACTAATATTGATTATCATAGTTTGACACTAGTATCGACTACCTACTTTGTATGTGCCAAGCACTTTACCTGGTTAGGTGTTTTGTTTTGTTTTTAATTCTCACAAGCTCCAACAGGAAGCACCAGAATTTCAAAGGGGGCTGGAATTGTAAGGGCTTCAGGGATGAGATGGGAATGGATTCCCAGAGACACAGGCCTCCCGATTCCCAAATGCTGGGAAGTATAGGGGAGCATCCACAGCCTGGAGTGGAGGCAGCACTTTAAAGTTTGCCAGATGGGTTTGCACACACAGGTGGAGAGCAGTGCAGCTGTCTGGTGACGCCTGCTGTCTGAGCAGCCTGGGCTGGTGGACAGAGTGAGCCTCAGGTGCTCCGGTCACTGGCTGTGAGCCCCAACTTCTGTACCTAAAAACAGGCTACCAGTAACCACCTTGCAGGTTAAGTCATGTGGGTGACATATCTAGGATCACAAGCCTTGGAATGCCTGGTCTCTGGTCTTAATATCCTTGTGACAATGGGCTCACCCACCTGGCTTCCAGGCAAGCCCCCCACAACACATTTCCTCAGGAGCCTAGGCCTGGTCGCCCCCAAACTCCCTTGCCTTTGTTTCAGCAAATCCCAGTCCCTGACTAACAGCCTCAGCACATCGGACGCTTCCCAGCGTGGAGCTCCAAGCGAAGACGAGGCCAAGGCCGAAACCATCCGCAACCTGAGGAAGTCTTTTGCCAGCCTGTTCTCTGACTAACGGGGTCCAGCCTGGGAGGGGGTGCTTTCCACTCTCCCTCTCCCACCTCCTCTTCCTTCTCAGCCTTGGTTTCTGAGGGGACCAGAATGGAGGGCCTGAGAATATACTTTCTAATGCCTCTGACCCAGGAACTGAGTATCTATACTGTCCCCTTCCCTTCTCCATGACATTCCAGCTTTGTCCGGCTGAGACTGGGCCTTTGAGAGCCTTCAGGTTCCTCAAAACGGGCCTTAATGGTGGGCGTCCATCACCTGTCTCTCCTCCCCCCCCCGCCCCCCCGGATGCTTGCTTCCCTGCCACAGATACCCAAGTGAGATGTCTGCGTGGCTAGTTTTCACATCTTGTTAGTGTTTTGCTTGCCTTTGGGCAAAAGCCCCCTCTAGGCCTTGCCCGCCTCCATCAAATGAAGACACTGCAGTCGGACCTCAGCAGTATAGGAGGCAATAATCTATTGACAGTGTTTTGCAAACAAAAGGAGAAAAGCCGGCCAGGGGAACCTCTCATCTACCATGCTAGTTTCATCTGGAGACCTCACCTGACTTGCAGGCAACG
Organism: Cnephaeus nilssonii; assembly: GCF_951640355.1. Classification (NCBI taxonomy): domain Eukaryota; kingdom Metazoa; phylum Chordata; class Mammalia; order Chiroptera; family Vespertilionidae; genus Cnephaeus; species Cnephaeus nilssonii. Next base: position 10,178,147 of record NC_137077.1, read on the forward strand.
GCCCATCATGACTGGCCATGCCCCGGTGGGATCTTGATGACAAGGGAAAGAAACCAGGTCCTGTGAGACACGTGGGGCCTTTCAAACCACACAGAGACCGACGGGAGACTGTGGGGATGCTGCTCCCACCAGAATGGACAGCCAAGAGCAGACCACAGGTCCTTTCAGGAAGAGTTTCTAGTTCCCAGAGGAGGACGCCGCCCTCAGCTTCCCGAAGGAGTTAGTTAGGTTAGGGCTTCTCCACCCACTATTACTTGTCTACCGCCAGGAATTCTCTCTGAATTCCCTCCAGGAATGTTGTTTACTCCTCAAGGATTTATGAGGAACCAGAGAGAATCAGATTAACATCACAGGCTCAGAAAGCTGGGAGGATAGTAACCTCTAGTCGGCATTTCACAAACTGCACAGCAAGATGCTGGCAGGTTACTCCATTACAAAAGGGTCCCATGGCCAAACATGTTGGGGAAACACTGTCTATATTTCTTTTTGAGGTTGGTCATACACCTTACACGTCAACAACTTGGAATTCCTATGTAAAGACATTAGATTTAGCTGTGTTTAACCCAAACCTATTTGAACAAGCTGACTGCAGAGCTGGAGAACACAGCCCTGACGCCCTTCCCGTACAGCACGCAGCCTCCCGTGACCACGGAGCAGGGCGGTCCCACATCACCAAGCACCTGGTGCTAGAAACATTGTAGGTGTCGGAGCCAACCTCCTGGTCCAGAACAGAGCCATGTGATCCCTTTCCAGTCCCCTTTGTGACTTGAAACCCGTCTTCCCCTCGCTATTCACAGGGAAGGGACAGAGGAGGTAAAAATGAAAGTGTCCGTGGCCTAGACCTGCATTCTGAATGAAAGAGTGAGGGAAAACTTGAGGGCAGGTGTAACACCGAAAAGCCCACCATTTTAGGAGCTTAAAAACACAGAAAATACCTGAGGCGATCATCATGCTTATACAGAGATTAAGATTGAAAGAAGTCAAACAATCTCACCCACTTCTCAGAAATAAAATACAGCTTGAAACACACAGCAAAGGGACACTAGGCTAGTTTCCCAAAGTGTGGGCCATGGCTGTGTGCGCAGCTAGCTTCATCTCAGACCAACGGAGTCAGAATTGCTGGTCATGAGATCCAAACCTCTCTTTGTCATCTCCCTGCAGGCATGTGGGAGTTAGACTGGCACCCTGACTGAGGCATCTGGGAAAGCTGCTATAGGAAGCAGTATTGTGTGGATTCATTACAGACCCAGGTTCCACTCTCGGTGAGCAAAATTAGTGGCTCCTTAAACAATGACTATGCAGCTTAATTTTCCCATTTTCCTTTATTCTGTCCCTCAACGTTCAAACTGTATCTCCCAGATAGTCCGAGTAGCACAAACTCCTTTGTCAGGCCAGGCATTCTGACTTAATAGCCATGCACAGATGATCCATGACACAACACTAGTTTATAACCAACACCTAAGTTTCCCGCTGGTCTGTGTATGAAAGTCGAGACCAAGGGTCTTGTGGAGACCAGAGATTTCCCCCAAATGGACTGTTTTCTCACTTTTAACTTGAATAACTGAAATTTTTTAAATGGGGAAGGACAAAAAGCAGGGGTGAGGGGAGTCACGGGCGATTCTAAAAAGTTGTTTGTTGGTTGGCTTTGTTTCACCGTTTTCCAAAGAAAGGCTTACATTCCCCCTGCTCCAGGCTGACTTGGTGAGGCTGAAACATGCCAGATGCATGTATGTTGTGGTAAAGTGTAGCACAAGGAGCAGGGATTTAAACACAGCCTCAACAGACCGCTCCACCAGCCAGACAAAATACCTTCTTGCAGAGTGTCCTCACAGTGTGCGAAAACAGTCCTGTTTAATTAAATGTCAACTCAGCTTTCCACAGACATAGACTGTACATCGTTTCTCCTCCATTAAATCCCTGTGTTCTCTTTGTCTTACAACATTCACTCCCTTCAGTTCCTGCTCAGGGGCACTTAGTTCTACCTCTCCAACATTTCAGGGGTGACGGGCCTTCACACGGTAACAAATACAATAGCAAACCCCAAGAGCCCGAACATCAACCACCTGCTGGCAGTTCTCACTTGAATTTGCTATGAAAGGTGTGCAAGGAGAAAGCAAGCTAGTGTAGGTACCTCGTGAACGACTAGGCGAATAAAACAGAGCGCTGCTTGACACACAGTAAGTGGTCAGGTCATGTTCAGGCTGGAATTAATAAAATGTAAACAAAATGTTAAGACTGAAGAAAAAGTCCGTTTTATTTCTAAGTATCAATGTGAGGAAGTCATTTGCCCAGGAACAGAATCGAACCAACAGAGGGATTAGTGAACGGAGATAAGCTAAAGAAAAAGAAAATCTATGGCAGTTTTTTACCCTCAGGAAGAGGTTGCAGACTCTAAACTGAGTCTGAAAAGGAATGGGAGCAAGCAGGCTCAGGGGCCACAAGACCAACCCCTGGTGGGCACAGCCCAAAGAGGTGAGTTCTTGCAGGGGGGGAGGGGGAGAGAATGAGTTGCCACTGTCAGCATCAGTCAGAAGAGGCCGGGGCGAGCAGGCCAGGACAACACCAGAGCTTGCACAGAGAAGACCCCGGACCTGGACTCCCACCCTGACCACACCCTGCGCAGAGGCCACAGCAGGGCAGGCTTTCCACAGCGGAGCCCCTGGAGCCTCCCGCAGGCAGTGCTTTCCGAGCTGGAGCAGCGGAGCTCCCAAAGCAGGTGGCAGCTCGTTCTGTTTGCGAGTTGGAGCTGGTTAGCTCAGCACTGCAGATGATGCCAGGATCTCTATTGGAGGAAGAGCCCACGGCCTAGGAGCACTTCCACACGTTCCAAATGTTTTACCCTGGAGTGCAGGCTGGCTGGTCACTAACTGTCCTAGCAAGTGTCAAAGCTATCTCTGACTCCTAAGCAGCCACTGCTTAAATTCAGGGTTTCACTAACATTTAGGTTCTCAGAGAAGGCGGCACTTGTGGGTTTGGTCAGAGACAAAGTGGAAGGTTGGGCAAAAAGCAAGTCAAATCAGTTCATTAATCCAACACAATGCCCAGGCACAGAAGCTCCGTTTCCAGGCAAACACGCAGCCATGCTGATGACACCTAGTCCTGTGCCCAGGGCTCTCAAGCAGCAGGCCAAGAAGAAAGGGACGTGGCTAGAAATAGTGGCATTCCTTACGGGAAACCAATCCACAACTGAACGCCCCTCCTATAATGTGTCCACCCTTTACAATCTTAAATACCCTTCAATTTTATTCTGATCGGTCCTCCCATTTTTAATTTCAATTTCCAAATTCTCCTATTTTATGTATCTACTCTTCATGGTCTTTCACTGAGTCTAGGGAAGAAAGTTAACATTGTCTTGCCTCTCAATATTTCGCTATGGAATAGCAGAAATGTAAGTGCCAGGAACTATTGGGGAATCCCAGGAGACATTAAGATTAAATCTTTATTTCAGGTGACTTACCTTTATTTTAGGTAAGTTACCCGAAATAAAGATTTAATCTTAATGTCTTTATTCTCTCCCCCCTCCCCCCCCTGCAAGAACTCACCTCTTTGGGCTGTGCTCACCAGGGGGTGGTCTTGTGGCCCCTGAGCCTGCTTGCTCCCATTCCTTTCATATGTTATCATATCCACTCCACATCTAGTCAACTGGAGACTGTGAAGGAGCATGAACCATGCTTACAGCCCAGCAGAGAAGTGGGACCTGCCGGCACCTCCCCGAGGCTCTGTGGTTGAGGAGCTACTGCCCAGGGCAGGAGGAAGGCAAACCTTGACACTGGGCCCTGAGTGTAGGGAGCAAAAGGAAGTGTCCAGCTCTGTCAGAACAAGAATTAGAGAGATTAGGCTGAGCGGTGATCTCAGGAATTACAGGCAAGAGTAAGAGGGCAGAAGTCAACTGTTTTCCTTGAGGAATTATAAAATCTTAAGCTGGAAAGAAAGGATACATCCCATGATCTATTTCCAGTCATGCCAAACCGTATCTTTCATCTGTGAACAAAGAAGGGGGTGGGAGGGGAGCAAGCTCCTGTTAAACATAACTAAAGGGGAAAATAGGGGGGTCACAGAAAGTCGTGACTACAAGCCAATGATATAGAACAGCATCTTACTAAAAAGTGTAACTGCAGCACTCTGAACTGTCTTGTTTCCATTACAATATATCAAAGTGATGTCAGAAAATCAGGGACTGGGCTACCGCCAAACCATGATTTCCTTCTCATTACACACCAGCAATATATAAAGCTCAACAGCCCAGGCTAATGAAAAGAACATAGATTTTACAAGCTTCTAACTATAAGTTTAGCTATTCAAGAGGAAAAGCTTTGAGAGTTGTTTTAAGAATAAACTATTGTGAGAGGGCTGCAAATTTAGGCATATGGCACATTGCCCATACCTAAACTGAGAGGCGCTGTAACTCGGGCCAGCGAGGCCGAGGTGAGGCTGGAAAGCAGCACCATCTCTGTGGGACATCGGCACTGGCACAGACCTCTCAAGGACCATTCAAAAACTCTGGATTTGGAGAACTCATTCTTTTATAGTATCTGGTGCTTCACTATGTCCTCCTACGCCTGCTACACACATACACACCACGTGCAACCTAACATCACAAGGGCACAGAGAGGAGAACTAGGGTATATTTGGACCCATCAATGCTTCAAGGTGACTCTTTAACCCAGATCCAATTAAAGCCATATGGCGTCCAGTTGACACTTGTTTTTAAAAAGCTGTCCTAGAGCTACCATTGCCCAATACCATGGAAATGTCAACAGCCCCAATCCTTTGCCTACACATTAAGCTACTAACGGTGACATGACTCTGGATAATTGCATTAGTGACTGAATGTTCTTCACTGTGATGAAAAAACACACATACTATTATGTGTAGCAAAACATAAAAATAAAAGTATTTTCACATGTATGTAGGACTCAAAATATTCTTGCAGCACACAACATTTCAAACCATTTCCTTATATGCAAAACAGATTTTTAAAATCAGGAAGACAGTTGGCAATATTCCAAAATACTTTCTGCAGATACTACTGTTTAGTTCCTGTGTTGTGATTCAAATTTTGTCACTATAGCATGTTTCACAGTTGTTTGTATGATAAGACATTTCTGTTTGGCCTTTTTCTTGTAGGAAAAATAAACCTAGAATTTTGTGTATTTTAACTCTTAAAAAAAAAATAAATGTTCTTCAAATAAGAGTCTATCTTTGAAAAACAAGTACCTGACCAGCATTCAAAGCAGTAACACTTTGTGTTAAAAGAGGTCATCTAGTTAGATTACGTATTAGGCACCAAGGGTTCAAAACACAAGGGGGAAAAATCATAATTCCACTCCCGAAGAAGCCCCAAACAAAACAAGAGTCCCAATAACCCAATGGCCGCCCCCAGTGCTGCTGCAGAGCCCAGAAGTTCACCCCACACTCCAAGAAAGAGCTTCAGGGCCAGGGAGGAGGTGGATTGAGCTGGTGGGTGTCCAAAGTCCAGTTCAACCAAACTAGCTCTGCTTTAGTCGTTTTATAAATCAGCTTCTGCAAATGATTTCATTTGAAAAAAGGGGCCATTAAAATGTTTAAAATCCCCCGCAACAATCTGATGACACTGAATAGGTTCTCTGATCATTTTTAAATGTCCAAGTAATGTTGTAAAGCTGTTCTGAATATTTATTACGTATCTTTATGTAATAAAAGTCGAGACTGCCATGCAATTTATACTTCATTTTTAAAAATCTGGTACAGAACATTATCGATGAACAACCTTCATTCTAGAGGGGAGTTCAGAGGGAAGTCAGTAGCCAACTATTCTCAAGGCCAACCTTGTCATGAAGTAACCTTTGGGCCACACCACCCCTGGAGCTTTAAATACATCTACTGAAAGGCTTGTGTGAGTACATTCCTCACCGCCACAATCAGAAAACACTAGAGGTCAGCAACCCAACAAGACAGCTGTAGTTTTAAGAAACAAAACCAAACAAGCTCCAGAGTGGGGTTGCAAGTCAATCACATGAATGGTAGCCGGCTATCAGTTGGCCGACCCCTGCTGGGCCTCAAGGGAAATCTGTCATTGGGGCCACCTCGCCCTGGCAGGATGGGGTTAGGGCCTGGAAGTGGGCCAATGGGATCAAAACGTGGTCTGAGTGGAGGGAACTGGCCTGGTGCCGCCCCAGGCCCAGGGATGAGTGAATTGATTGGGTTCCCAACATAGGGAAGTATTAGTCTTTCATCATATTCACCACCAATAATTCCTGGAGGAAGGAGCGAGCTGGGAGGGAAAGGCCTGGGGTGGAAGGGGTTGGGATAGAATGGGTTGGGGTGGGGTGACGACGGCGGCAGGAACATCATATGCCGAATTCTCTGAGCTTCTTTTCTTTGTTTGTGCTTCTTCTTGTACAACTGTAGAAAAACAAGAACAGGATCTGGTAAGTGGTTGGGATGTCTCCCCACAGTTCCACCTTGCTTTCACTGTACAGATCTGTCCTTTCCTTTTCCCACACTATCACGGCAGACCAAGAAACCAGTGCACAGAAACCAACTTTCACCGTTTCTTTGGGAGCGAATAAGGTAGTGGCTCTGAATACAATACCGATGAGCTCTAGTCTTTAACCACACTGCAACCGAGCAATTGTGCCAACCTGGAGCAACAATAAATCCAGAGGAGGATAACTGAGTGGCATGTACTTTCAAGACTGCAACCCAGAGTGCTCAAGCTAACATGCAATTTTAAGTCAGCCTTTTTTAAAGGTAGCAAAGTTAAATATTTGTTGAAAATATCATGCCATAAAATATAAAGGTGTTGGGGGGTCAGGGGACACCACCTAAATTCTATTTTTCACTTAAATTGTGTCCCTAATAGATCTCAATTTAAACAAGAACATAAAATAGATGCCCATTTTAGAGGATGGAACATATTTTGTACATATTTGAATACTTTCATTGAATTTTATTCTCTAGTCCTTCCTCCCAAGTTTTTCTCAGTTCTAGCAACGTCTTTTATAGTAGGCATCAGCAAATAAAATAACATCACTTTTTCTTTTCTTAATGTACTATTCTAACTAGCCGAACAGCTGAACACTATTCCAGCACAAAGCAGCTCACTTAAAAAATCTTCTTTGTAACAGAAGGGAGAAAGTTTTATTAAGTAAAGGTAAAAAATAATCATTGTGTTAAGATTTACTTCCTGTGTAATTACAAGAAAACAGGGACTGAGTTTCAAGTAAAAGTTGAAAACATTTCCATTTACTGAAAATTAGCAATAAATTTAATGAAAACAGATTACATCATAAAAAAGTGAAAACTGCCCATAATGTACTAATCCACTAGTTATTTCTGTGTTGTGAACATTAGCCTTTGATATTTACAAACACTTACTTCTTTCCAATCTGTGTCTCGAACTCTAACTGTACCATCTACAAAGGAAAAACAAAAAGTAAGCGTTTAAAATGCTTCATTCATCCAGCATGAAACAGCAAGTTTGCTTCTGTCCTAAGGAAACGGAAGCATCCTCATTAAGCAGAAAAAGGAAGGTGAATCATTGGTTTCACACACACACCATTTATACTTTCTTGAACCTAACTCAGATCCTCTCTGGATGGCTGAGGGCAGCCTGCACTGTTCTGTGCTACGTGGCTCAATGCAGTGACTCCCTCAGGGCTACACGGCTGTTCTCTCCTGTGCTACCTGTCCCACACTACACCGTCTCCCCCTAACTCCATCTAGTGCGTCAGCTGCTTCTGACCCCAAGTCTCATGTCACACTAAACCGCTGAGTGTCTGTATTACAGCTTATGGTCATTGCTGGAGGTCAAGCTGATAAGGTTTTCTTCCATAATTGGGTTAGGTCTTCTCCCAAACATGTTCTGAATGATTCAGCTCTCAGAAATATGACAACTAAGTAATTTTCAATGTACTTACTTAAAATCTGTGAAATGAGGAAAAGAACTCCTTTTAGTGAAGAGTTTGGATAAAAGACAGTGATGTCTTCTCTAAAGTTATTACATTGGCATGGAAGAAAAAGTTATAAAAGCTCCAGCCCTATAACATTGTATTTACAGGGAAATTCATGAAAAAAATATGAACACTCAGCTTACAAACGAGCTTGTGGACCACAATCTGGAAATGAGGTAGAGACTGGTTGTATTTTAAACTTGAACTCAAATATACAAGTAAAAAGTATCTGTTCCTTTCATGGGTATTTTTTTTTAATATATTTTATTGATATTTTACAGAGAGGAAGGGAGATGGAGAGAGAGTTAGAAACATCAATGAGAGAGAAACATCGATCAGCTGCCTCCTGCACACCCCCTACTGGAGATGTGCCCGCAACCAAGGTACATGCCCTTGACCGGAATCAAACCTGGGACCCTTGAGTCCACAGGCTGACGCTCTATCCACTGAGCCAAACCGGTTAGGGGTCATGGGTATTTTTATCATAGCCTGCTTTTCTTTGGTTGGATCTTCCATATATGTTGCCATTTTGTCTTTTCATTTTGACTATAATTTTTTAAATTTCTGAGATGACATTTCCTGCCTCTAGGGCAGTGATGGCAAACCTCTGACACGCGTGTCAGTGCCATTTCTGATGACACGCGGCCACTGAGGCGGCCGCATGCCGAGGATGAAACATTTTTGTTATTTAAACTATAAATATCGCGAAATAATGTTTTTTCCTCAAAGTGACACACTACCCAAGTTATGCTCAGTTTTTTGGCGAAGTTTGACATACCAAGCTCAAAAGGTTGCCCATCACTGCTCTAGGGACAAATAACATTTTAAACTTTGGATTCAGGAGCAGAAATAAAGAATGAGGACCTCAGGAATCAAGAAGGAAGAAAAGGAAAAACTATGTCATTTGCACTTTCTACAGTTTTAAAAGAAAAAAAACTTTTTTGACAATCCAAATGACTCTACATGATGCTTTTAATTTAAAAAAAAAAAAGAGGCAGGGGAACCTACCCATACATGTTTACTAGAGTGGTACATTATCATTTATAGCACCATCATTCAAACTTTTTTATTTTACACTGTACCATGTGTTAAGATTTTTTTACATTTATATTATCTAAATAACTAAAATATAAGTTTACTCCTATTTTATAAAGTGCTGCTGACTTTTCTTTCCTTTTTTTTGGTAAAATGACCCCTTAAATTGATTTTGTGACCCACCCAGAGTCAAACCACAGTTTAAGAAAACACTGATATGTAGTAAAATGGTGGTGACCGGAAAGAAGTTCCACACTCAGGCTTCCAGCCTTGTATCTGGAAAGCCTGTGACATTTTGGAGAATGCTCCCCAGCCCCAAGTTCCACTGTCATCCCTGCTGCAATGATGACCATGTCACCATAAATGTGACAATGCAGATACAGCTTCCCCAGCAACACGCCTGCCACAGCAGAGCAAGACTCTCTCAACTTGTACTCTGGTCACAACCACGGAAGTAGTTAGTAATGCAGTGGATTTCTAAGTCAGACACTGAGGATGGTTGATAGAGAATGAACCTGTCTCACTTCCATTTTTCTATCCTGACAGTCTACTTAGTCTAAGTGGCTATTTGAGGAGAGTTTTCAGGAAAGGTTTATGAAGCTTAGAATCTCTTTACTATAGGCTATATGTTATGATTATTTGCTACCCTAAAAAAAGAAACCTATAACTAAAAACTTCTGGCAAGCTGAATAATAAAGATCTAAGACCTCAGTAAGAAAGAGCCCCTTTCTTGTTAACATGTCATCATGGAAATCACCTCGAAAGTCCCGCAGATATAAACACCTCCACAGAAGTTGGTCATTTGACGCGATCAAGAGGTCACGACAAACTGCAGACAAAGACAGGACAGAACGAACGTCCAAAAGTCGGAAGATCCGTAGTTTCAGCTCCAATGGAAGGACTACCAACCCAAATACATCTGGTAGGTTCAGTGCTGAAAGGAGAAAAAGAACACGTGTCCCTGAGTAAAGAACATCCACTTTCCCCACATTCCGTTCCTTTACAGAGAGGTAAACAAACTGGGTGGTAGTCTCAATTATCCAAGCACACACACCTACAACAAATTTTTAACCCCAGGCTAACTAGATTACTACTACTAACTCAAAGCCTCCTCCTTGTTCCCCATTTTAGTGGAAAGACAAAAACTGTTTAATACCGATAGAAAAAATAATTCTGACAATTTGTAGATACTAGTCAATGGCCTCTTTAATTCTCTACTCAACTACAGAAAACGGATAATTCATTGGCTTTTATAACTGGCTCCCAATGCTGCCACTTATTAGCTGTGTGCCTTTGGACAAGTTACTTAAACTCTGCCTAACTCAATTTCCTCATCTGTAAAATGGGTTAATAACATTATCTACCTCACTAAGTTGGGAACTAAATGTATTAATACATATAGAGGGCTTAGAACAATGTTTGGCACACAATAAGCACTCAGGTGTTAGGAATTACTATTAAGCAGGCTTAAAAAAGGGAGGTAGAGCCCAGACGGTGTGGCTCAGTGGTTGAGCGTCGACCTATGAACCTTTTGGGGTACAGGACAATGCTCCAACCAACTGAGCCACACCGGCCAGGGCAAGTCACTGAGATTTTTAAGTATTTTTTACTACAACACAAATAAGAGAAAGCTTGACTATACAAGAATCTTGAGTGAATATAAACCTCGTTGAATTATTCAGTTTCACCATCTATAAAAAGAGAATAAAAGCTACTTCAAAGTTGTTAACATTAAGTAAAAACACATGTGAAATATCCAAAGTACCTAGCATAGAGCCCTAATAAATATTGTTTTAAAAAAACACACACAACTTAGATGCAATTTACAGGCTATACATTATTTATTTATGTGTTACTGAACGTATTATGGGCCAGACCCTGTGCTAGACCATGAGAATACAAACATATTCCCTGCTTTCAAGTATTCACAACCTTAGGTGGAAAGAAATTATACCAACAATTATTATAGACTGAATAAAAAGCTACAATAAAGACATGTACAAAATGCTGTGGAACTACAAAGAGAGAGTGAATAACATTTAAGTAATTAACATTTAAGCTTAATCTTAAAATCAGAGCAGAATTTCACTAGGAGGAGAAAAGAGGGAAGAGTCATGAGCACAGTACTTTAAATTTACTATTCTTTCTAGCCATTTGACCTGTGATCATTTATCATCTCTCACCTTGTCGGGTAAAAGCCAGAAGAGGATACACCAGCTGGTCTTTGAAGAGGCGAGAGAGTTTCTGAAGATCTTTGTAGATGTTGGCTACATTTTCCCCTAGAGTATTTAAAATAAAAAAAATAGAAAATCAAGTGGAAAAACTTGAAATGGTGTCCTCTACTTCAGCCAAACCAAATCAAAGAGGTAAATAAATTTTCACAAATAATTCCAACATAGATATAAACCAAAATCTCCAGCACACTAGGAAGTATATAGTGTGTGACTCTGAAAACTAAAATCCCATAATACCAAATGAATTGAGCTGTACCCAATCTATACAGCTCATAGGCTATTATTTGGTAGGAAACACTAGATATACTGAACTAGAGGCCTGGTGCACGAAATTCATGCAAGAATAGGCCTTCCTTCCCCCACTGCCGGCACCGGCTTCCCTCTGGCACCCAGGATCCGGGCTTCCCTCGCAGCCCCTGCATCGTCCGGAAGGATGTCTGGAAGGACGTCAGGTCTAATTAGCATATTACGCTTTTATTACTATAGATATCTACCAATCTGCTCTGAGCACTGGGGAAGCAGTGGGGAACTGCTCTTGTGGAGCTTAGATTTAATAGAATAAAACAGTGTTTATAACATGACTATGTACCAGCAACTGTGTCAAGCAGTTTTCAAGCCTTCTTTAAAATCAGCAATTCTCCCTAAGTAAGAGATAAATACTATTATTCCCACTTTAAAGGCAGGACAAGATATAGAGAGCTCATCCAAGGTCTTAGAGTAAGTGGCAGAGCAGGGCATGAGGCTAAGTAGGGCTCCAAAGCACTCACATTAGCCACTAAACTGCTACCAAAGTGTGGTCCATGGATCACCTGAATTGACATCACCTGGGAAATGTTTCTACATATTGAATCTCAGAACCCACCACAGACCTAATTAATCAGAACCTGTATTTTAATAAAATCCCCAGGTGATTTACATGCACATTACAGCATGTACACTGTCAAATTGTGCCTAGAGTTCCCACTTTAGTTTTGCTATATATTTACCAAGTTGTATAACCTTGAACCTTCTGTTCTGTACCTGTTTGCTCACCTGTTTAAAGGAGACATCATCACTGCACCAGGTAAGTGTGGTTAAAATGTAAAGCTACACACACTGTGCCTAGTATTTATCAGTAGATAATCAATTTATGCTTGCTCCCTCCCCAGTCCATATGTATGCAATTCACTATCCTATATAATAAAAGTGTAGTATGCAAATTGTCCCCTCAACCAGGAGTTCACCAGAGGAGTAGGGGGCGGGGCTGGCTGGAGGAAGGGAGGGAGGCCCCAGCTGGCAACAGCTAAGGACCCTACCAGTGCACAAATTTTGTGCACTAGGCCTCTAGTCTATAATAAAACATGCATTATAACTTGATAATGAATAAGAAAATATGCAGCTAAACTCTACATCTTTGTTGCATGAATTACAATCTTGCGTTTAAATCAAATTTCAAGATATTTTAAAAATAAATTTGGTTTAATATGAAAACTGATTTTCTATAAAAAAAATTTTCCTTCAGTGATCTATAATAAAAATAATTAGGGACTTAGAATAAAAGGATAAATAGCAGTACCTAGTATATATGGGTACTATAAGCCACAGTAAACATTTATTTAAATGACTTGTCAAATGAGCAGCATATTGCTAACATAAAAAGTGCTACATTAAAAATATTCAATTAATATACTCCATAAACTTGTAATAAAACTGTATTAACTTTTTCCCTCCCTTTCATTTCCTTTTCTCTTTCCTTTCATTTCCTTTTTAACAAAAAGCAAATAAAGTACATGAATCTGAGCTACATTCCTATAAAAGTTTTTTTAAAAAGGCATAGGAGTCAAATCTATTCCAATCCTAAATTCCACCATTTATTAGCTCTGTGACCTTGAAGTAATTTAACCTCCTCTAGACCTATTTCCTGATCTATAAAATGGGCATAATAACCTCTTCTGCTATAGAGTGTAAAGTATTTCTACTCCCCAAAGCATAGAAATGAATATACAGTGTTGTAGCCTAGGAATATCTGGTCCTAATGGTAAGATCATCTTTAGATATTTAATGAGTCTGATTCATGGATTTGCAACAGGGGTAATATTGCCCCCAACAGGGCAAAAATTTTCTTGGGAGGGCAAAAAAATAAAATCCTAGTTATTACATTGGTTGTGCCCCTCCCAAGGGTCACAGTATACAAATACAGATATCTATGGTATTAAATTTTCATGGGGGAGAATGACTAGGGGGAAAATGTATAAATGGCTCATTTAGGGATTGATAAGGGAAAAAAAGTTAGGAAACACTGGTCTACTACGACATTAAATGTTCAGAGACCATTATAAATAAGTACAGTTGACCGTTGAGCAACACAGGTTTTAACTGCACGGGTCTGCTGATACACAGATTTTTTTAAATAAATACAAAATCAGCCCTCCATATCCCTAGTTTTAAACCCTCAAGTTTACTATGAGGATGAAATGGAATAACATCTGTAAAGGCACAAAACAGTACTTAAAGATGATACTTCCCTCTCTACCCCATCTCTTCTCCTTCAACCACCTACCCGCATCTCATCCTTTGACTTAAATTAAAAAAATAAAAAGGAAAACTTAATTTCTTTGCGTCTACTAATAATTTTATAGAATATAAACAAAACCATGCATAGAATGCAAACTTCTGGTAAAGGTTCAATCTACATCAAATAGCAACCAAATTTATATAGGTTTAAGCAAATATCTTCAATAATGAAATTCCATTATATGGTTCCCACAAAACATAGATCCTCTCCATATTGGCTAACCACAATGCCAGAAAAATCCACAAAGATTAATTCAGAAATTTTGAAGCATAAATAGTGTGCAAAAAATTACATGCTAGTGTCATTACATAATGGCAATGTAAACATAACCCAGCATTCCAAGATCCTAAGAATAACAGGAAACAGAAACTCTGCACCATGGTCTTGAATTTGCTTTAATCTCATTCAGAAACTTTCAGTCTTTTGAACATTACCTTTCAGGTTTTTAAAAGTGAAGCTCTCAAAACTTCATCCCAAAAGTTAAATCATGGTTATATTACCTAGTTCCTCTTTGCAAATAAAAGATTCTGGCAGCAGCTGCAATCTTTTCACACTTCTAATCTCACTGTTGATTTTCAGTGTAGCTGTAAATAAGCAAAAGAAAGATGAAAGTTCATCACTTCATCAATTGCCTTCATTTTCCAGGATAGGACTGTATTTCCTTGCCCCCAATATACAAAGGACACATTATACAAAACAAACTACTCTATGCTTATATCCTTCCCTCACAGCAAAGTCCAAAGTATAAACATGCCATCGCATGAATTAAAAATCACTCTAAAACACCCTTTAAAAAGTACAGTAAGCACCTTTATATACTACCTATATAAAAAGTATTACCAATAGCAGCTCATTAGTAACTGGAAGATATGCAACAAGGTTAACAGAAGACAGTTAAACACAATAAAATCATTATTTCTACCAGTGTCACCAAAACTTCATTTATTTTTTATTTAACCCTTGGCAATGAGTCTTCCCTTGTTTGTTAAATGAATCCTCTCTCTAGACCCAAAAGACCAATATTCTTGACATCACCAGAGAGTTCAATTTCATTCACATACACAAAGGCATACTTCATCTCATTCTATGAAAGAGCCAGTGATGTGCTTATGCACATGTGCACCGAACAGGATGTCTTCGGTGAAGGAGAGATTTAAGGACACACTACTCCTTTCAAAGAATCAAGCCTGGAATGGCTGTCTGCCATGCAAGTCTGCAAGCAGGTGATTTGCCAAGAATGGCAAATAAACGAAATATCGGAAACTAAGAAATCATTAGACATTTAACAGCTATTCTCTTTTAAGTATCTTGAAACTAGTAAATAGAGGTTATTATACAGATGTTGTTAAAGAGTTTTAATAAGAAACTGAGGCAAAAATTACAACCTCATATTTACCATTTGGTAACTTCCACCTTGCAAGTTATGATTAAATGGAGGCAGAAACTGCTGATCTGGGTGGAACACCCAACTAAAAGTTACATTTGTAATTGTGATGAATTGTTGAAAAGGCATTGGTAGGTCCTCGTGCCATCAGATAGTCACGTCCAGACAAATGTGGAATACCACCAAAGCTGTTAAAGCTGAAATTTTGAGACTTTTAAGTAACATTTTGAAGAATCCAGTAAAAAGGAAATAGCAGGAATTACACAAAAGGGCACCTAGAACTGTCTTTCAGCAGAAAAATAAAATGTTTAAATCTTGTAGGGACCCCAATAAATGAAATAGACAAACATGTTGCTGCTCAAGATTTAAGTGGAGATAGTTCTACTAAGCCTCCTCTTGCTTCCGTCTCAGCAGAAACTAGGAGCTGCAGAACATGTTGAAAACCACTGAGCTAAGACACATCAAAGTGCCTGCTGCCTTTCTATACAAAGATGAGCTGTGCTGAAATATGAAAAATGCAATCATTCCAATATTATCCTTAAAAGGATAAACCTCAAAAATCAAAATGCAACAAAAATGAAAGAGTCTAATCACTCAAATGGATCTCCAGAATGTGTGATATGAGACTGTTCCAAACACCACTGGTAGTTGGTATGGACATGTAGGTGGCATCTGAGCTAAAATGAAATTTAAAAATGGGAGGTATTGCTATCCCAGTGAAATTTTCTTAATACTGAAGACAACTAGGAAAGAAACTATTAAGAGTGACTTTCTCAGGGGTGGGGGAGAAAACACACACAGACTAAAGCCTCAGAACCCTTAGTATTTGTGGGCATTTATATATTGTTCAGTGGTGCCAAACTGAATACAATGGGACCCAGCTCAATCTCACCTCTTACCATCTCTCAGTTCGAGACCTTGATTTAAAAAAAAAGGCCATTTATAGACATACAGAAACATATATTCTTCAAAGAGTTCATCTCCTATTATAACAACTCCCACTGGAGCAAAAAATAAATTATAAGGTTAAAACAGCAAAATAGTAGGGCTGCTCAAAGAATGAAGGCTGGTAGCCTAAACATCAACCCGTAATTCTATTTTTTTATAAAAATATATTTTTATTTATTTCAAAGAGGAATGGAGAGGGAGAGATAGAAACATCAATGATGAGAGAATCATTGATTAGCTGTCTCCTACACGCCCCACACTGGAGACTGAACCCTGACCTCCTGGTTCATAGGTTGATGCTCAACCCCTGAGCCACACTGGTAGGACCAGGGCCAACACATAATTCTATAACCTTTCAGACTCATGTTATCAGTGGTATAGGGATTAAACAAAGTTGAAAAAAGACTCATAACTATATCATAATGGCCAGTCAGTGAACTGGCTATAAACCATTTGGAGAGAAACATAACCATTCGTAAACTAATGACTGCAGCTATGCCATCCAATTACCATTTATGACGACCAGGTTTCCCAAAGGCACACAGGTGAGAGCAGCAGAGCCGCCCTCGCAGAGAGGATGCGTGTACTGCAGCTTATACACTCCTCCCGATTTCCAGTTCTCTGGCATGGAAATAGCTTTGGTTTCAGTCCCCTGGGGAAGGAAATTAAAGGGAAACAAATAAATGTATTACTCTCAAAAGGATTAAACATCCAGGAAGTCCCTAACATATCTAGAAATAAGCATTCTTCACAATCCCCTTAATAAAATTTGTAAAATCATTAACACTGCTATGAATAAAATTTTGATAGAAAAAAAGTTTCGATATATTATCCTCCATCAAAATTTTTGTTCAAATAGATAAAATAATATCAGAGATGGAGTTAATTTCTCTCTTCAAAGACTCACTTCTCTGCCTACCAAGGTCATTATTCAAGACCCCAACTCAAATATCACTTTCTTTGGGAAGCCTTTTTAAAAGAAAAAAAATATATCTTACCTAATAATAGAGCAACGTGTAAATTGACCGTACCTCCGCTACGCCCACAGCCAATCAGAGTGAGTATGCAAATTAACCCAACAAAGATTGTGGTTAATTTGCATACATACCTGGGTCCAGGGAACCTCCTCGGCACCCAGGTCACTCCCAGCCGGCCATCGAAGAGGCGGGGGGAAGGGGCCGAGCCTGCGATAGGAGGGACGGAGGGGGGGGGGGGTCCCCTCTTCCCAAGCATAAAGCCTGGGGCGGAGGCTTTAGGCTTGGGAAGGGGCCGAGCCTGCGATCAGAGGGAAGGGGGAAAAAATCAATGGAAACATCCTCAGGTGAGAATAAAAAGAAAAATAAAGAAAGAAATGTTATATCCTATGAAAGACACATCTTGAAAATGCCTAAAGAAAGTTGTCATTTTTTCATAGTGAAGGGACTGGAGTCCGTGTTGATGAAAATACCTTGGCGGCTGCAGCAGCGGGGTGATGAGGCTGGCACCTTCCCCTGATCAGCCCAGTCGCCTCCCGCAAAGGGAGACCAGACTGCGGCTTAGGTCCGCTCCCAATGGGGAGCGGGCCTAAGCCATCAGTAGGACATCCCCTGAGGGCTCCCAGTATGTGAGAGGGGGCAGGCTGGGCTGAGGGACCCCGCCCCAGTGCGTGAATTTCATGCACCAGGCCCCTAGTACGTACGTACGTACGTGTGTTATATATATATATATATATATATATATATATATATACACACACACACACACACACACACACACACACACACACGCTAAGCGAAGTCATTCAGAAAAAGCTAAGAATTACATGATTTCACTCATATGTGGGATATACAACTGAAACTCAGAGACACAGACAGATAACAGTATGATGGCTACCAGACGGAAGGAGGTGGAGGAGTGGTAAAGAGGGCCAAATATGTGGTGATGGAAGATGACTGACTTTGGGTGGTGGGCACACAATGCAATACCGTCATGTACACTTGAAACCTAAATAACCCTATTGACCAATGTCACCCCAATAAATTTTTTTTAAAAATCCTGCCCTGGCTATGGCTCACTTGGTGGGAGCATCGTCCCAAACACCAAAAGGTTGTGGGTCTGATTCCCAGTCACAGCACATAATTAGGTTGCTGGTCGGGGCAAGTATGGGAGGCAACCAACTGATAGTTCTCTCTCACGTCAATGTTTTTTTCTCTCTCTCCCTTCCTCTCTAAAATAAATAAAAACATATCCTTGGGTGAGGATAACAAGAACAAAAAAAAATCATGTTTGTCATTCTCTTTCTTTTATCCACTAACATTCTGTTCATATTTCTATTGTTATGTACTTCTCTAATGTTATTTATCATAATATAATTTTCATTTTATTTATCTCCCACACTTGTGGACTCCCTGAAGAGGACTATCTTTATATCCTGATTCCTGGCTCACTGCATGGCATGGTGCAGGTGTTCAGTGATCACTGAATTACTCTGTTATTCATAATACCACCAGTTGTGGCATCGCTATTGTGTGGGAGTATGCAGAATCTCAGGCTCCACCTTACTTATTAAATTAGAATCTGCATTTTAATAAGATACTGAGGTATTCTGTGCACATTAAAGTTTAAGAAACTCTAAATGTTCTCTGTGAACCTCTGGCATCCTATCTATGGCCAAGTCTCTCCTAGAATTAACCAATACAGTACAATGTTTTGTATACTTGTCTCACTTACTCTTGGACTATAAGCAACCTGGGAGCAGAGACTAAGCACTGCACCTGACAATGGAGAATGAATGAATGAATGAATGAATGCAAGCAACTACAGCATAAGAACAATGTCCTCTTCCTAACTGAATCTTATTAAGTTACTGGCAATTCATAGAGCCATTAACATAAAAAACCTAATGTGTCATCATCCATCTAGTTACACCCAATCCACACTCACTGACCACATTTCATCTACATATTATCATACATAATCTTGTCTTTTTTTAAATCAGAGTTGCCATCACTTTTATAATATTAATTAAAAACTGATAAAACAAATGAAGGAGAAAAAAAGAAAAGAAGGAAGAGAATATTTACTGCTTGCCTACTGTATGCCTATCACTGTGTTCAGCACATTACATTTAATATCCAACCACATTTAATAAAGAAATCTAGAATACACAACATTCTAGGGATATTTACTGATACACCTCCTTTCCTAATAGGAAACATAAACCCTAACAAGATGCTTGTCTTCTCTTGTCATCTTACCTGAGGTATGTAACCCGACTCCAACATGAGAAGATGAATGCATACTATCAAGGCATCACTGGGACTAGAACAGTCAGCTGACTGATACAGGGTCTCTAATGAATGGGGCACTTGCCCTTCCTCTGATTCACTGCAGAGCATTGGTTCTGAGGGGTAGAAACCTGTGTCTTCATCCATATCCACAATATCTTCAATTGACTCAGCTTCAACATTTTGACTAGGCCCTGGCTGAAAAGGATAACAATGAATTCATTAAATAGACTTTTATACATGATATTTTGTATCCTAAAGTGAATTGAGATTAGTGCTCAAAGTCAAAGCACATTATTGGGTTCAGAAATGGGACACATTAAAACAAGCCCTCCTACATAAATGAGCCTGCAATCTATTCCTCCATCCTGAATTCCTTATCTCCATTAACCTGGAAATCTTCCTAGTTTTCACACTTCAAAGTTCCACTGAATCTATCTCTAAAATCTGCCCCTTCCTACTCCAACAGTACTTCACACTCATTTATCTCCAGCAACAGCCTCCCAGTATCCCTGACTCCACTTTTTTATCTTCCATTCATTCTACCCACTGCTGCCAGTTTTCTGACAATTAAGACTCCAATTATGTCCTATGTCCCAACTTAAACCCTGCCAATATTTCCCCAATGTAGACAGCAGCATTTCCCTAAATTGTGCCTTGAAATGTGACCCTAGATGTTCTTAGGAAAAAAGAGGTTGACAATATAATAAGTTGGAAAATGCTACATGCTATTGCCACCTAACCTTACCCTCATATACACAAAGTATGTTGTGGCGTTACAAAGCTCTGAGAAGTCCAATCATAATGAGCGCATAACTAAGAAAGGCTATCCTCCTTCCTCAACGCTCAGCATCTTGTTAACACTTACTTACACTAGTAATTTCATGAAACAAGTTTTTCATAGAGGACATGCTAAGAAATGCAGGCCTACAAAATAAAGTCCAAACTCCTAAACACCTTAGCATACAAGGCCTTTTGTCACCTGATCCCTGACTTTGTATCAAGTTCACTTTCTGCCAGTCCCTTCCTCCCCACTCCAGCAGTCTCCACCTCTTCAACAGAAGTGACACCAACTTGCCTCTGCTTTGCAAAGGCTTTATTACTCCACTTCATCACACAGTATTGAAGTTTTCTAATTACTCATCTACATCCTACCATGACCGCCAACTTAGAAATGAACTACATGTCACCTATTTGTGTAACCCCAGTACAGTACCTAACACATAGTAGGCACTCAGTAAATGATGAAGGATAAAATCTTACAATTCATGTTTTTGTTTTCAGTGTTATCTCATTTGCAACATGCAAAAATGCTATAAAATAGGCATGCCAAATGATGTCACCTTTTTATACATGCTGTAATTGTGACTCGGATTAAATAACAATCGAGGTTACCAACTAATAAAACTTTGAAGTGAACAAGCTCACCAAATTCCCAATTCACAGCTTTTGAACATAATATGCTGCTTCAATAGGACTACATTACCTATATTAACTTTGCTCACAAAGTTGGTTTTCTAGGCATGTGCTCAACTCCTAATGCAAAGCACATGTTTCTTCTTTTTCGGTTCATATTTCCATTAAAGAAGGGGCAGAGGAAATTAAAATTACCTACTATGAGTCCAAGGGTGGGAGAATGTCAAGGAGCATGAGGCTATTCTAAAATCCCTGATGGCTTAGGGAAAACATCCAAATTCACTTGTTAAAACCTAGAGGGCAATGACAATTCACACTACCTAAAAAAGGAGGCTCTATCAGATTTTGAACAAACAGAAATTACTTATTAAAACCACTTAACACCTAACTAAATTATAAAGTGTACAGGTTCTTTGCTTCTTATCTATCTAGTAGAGGCCTGATGCACGAAATTCATGCAAGGGGCTTGGCCCTCGCAGTCTCAGCTAGCCCTCGCAGCCCCCGCTTCGTCCAGAAGGTCGTTTGGAAGGTTGTCTGGATAGTCGTTCTGCTGTTCAGTCTAATTAGCATGTTAGCTCTTTATTATATAGGATTATACCTAACTTTGGGCCATTTACTACTTACTGACAGTTGCATGGGAGAATATATGTGAAAAATATTAAAAAGGGTTGCCCTAAACTGATAATGACATAAGAGGAAGATATCAGAATCCTCTGGTGAGCTTATCAAACCTTACTCCCACTCCATGAGAACCACTGGCATTCACTGAGCCATTCTGATATGATATGAATATTTATCTTATTCTTCATGCATGGGGAAGTGAAAAAAAATGTTCAGCACCACCTCTCTGAACAGATCATTTATCGTAAGTCATTTACAAATGACTGGAACAAGTGACTAAAATGCAGCTTATAGCTAATATTAGGGTGTGATACCTGGTTATCTGTTTCCCTTTAAAGAATCAACAGGTACTAGATGAGTTCCCAAATATAACGGCATCTAAGAAAATTAATTTACACTTAACTGCAAGAGTAAAATTTTCCTATTTTCATTTTCTAATGCTCCATCCTACATTTAATTAGCAGACCCTACTGTTTCAAGTACTTATTGCATTATTTATGAGATTTCAAGCTGTTTCCACACGAAGGTTTTACAGTAGCCCTGTACAAGTCTTAGAGCATAAAACAGCATGCTTTTGGAACTTAAATTACTAACTTGAGGTAATATTAATTTCTCAAAATTTTCCAAAAGAAAACTAGTAAAGTAACTATTACATATATTATGAAAAGTTCCATTTTACTGGACAATTTTAATAGTACACAGAAGTAAAGGGAATGGGCCCTCCTAGCAGAATCTCTGAAGGGGTCTATCAGCAAAAATGACTCAGAAATGTAATTTAAATATGTGACTGAATATTCTTACTCATTCCCTAGATTACCTCTACGAAACAAAAACACAAAAATACATAATAATTTCTAAAAAAAAAAAAACACACATAAAAATACGTTAAGCTTTATAAAAGCTTTTTTTAACTTGCTTAATCTCTGGATACTATTACTAAAAATCTGAACATAGATGCTTTTCATAATTTACAAACCTGTTAAAAAGCATTTTTTAGTATCTGTATATACTGAAAGACACGTTAGGCACAATGAATACTTATAAATGTTTAAGGCCCATGGAAAAAAATTAAGTTGAAGAGATAAGTACATAGACAAAACCATTAACAAGCTGACATATATATTATTAATATATTAAGTAATAAAAATGATTGAGACTTACAAGAAATCAAAAGGCAGGATAAAAAATGAGGTGTTTCCAAGGCAATAGAGATAATAAAGATAAATTAAAGAGAAGTATTATGGTTGGCAGGGCCTTAGGATGGGTAGAGATATAGACGGGAGGGAGAGGAAAGGTAGTGAATTACAGGCTGGGTGAGCAGCAAGAGCAAATGTGCAAAGCAGTCATCAGGTAGTGTGTACGTGTGCACATGTGAATGTGTTGGCTGGTAGAGGGGAAATAAGGAGTCCGGTCTGACAGGAGATGGCAGTTTACAGGAGGGAAGAACAGAAACCAGCCCTGTAAAGGATGTGGGGCAACTTCTCAGAAAGCCTTAAAAACTGGTACAGGGGGATAGACATTTTCCTCCTCTGGACCATGACAGGGTTGAACTAGTGAAATGAGGTCTTTTTCAATTCAAAAGTATGAGCATGGGTATACCTGTGACACAGGGTAATTAAGAGCAAGGGAACAACATAACCAAAATGCTGGAGAAAGAACATGAACCTAGAGAGTTGCCCTGAAGAACAGACACTGAAAGCCTGAGATGGAAAGGAAAAACTGACAGGGCTTGTGAAGGGGTTGGGTATGAGGAGTCAAAAATCACTCCAAGGCTTTAAGCTCAGGAAAACAGCAGTACCACTGACAAACAAAGAGGGCGCTGATTTGGGAAGAGAAGAACATCAGAGCACAGATTTTCAAATTACGTTGGCATAGAGAATCTGAGGTGACAATGTTTTTTTGAGGTGACAATTTTTAAAACCCAGGTATAAATGCCCAGCATATCATTTGGAAATAACTGGACTATATATAGCCTTAACAAGTGGAATAGACCAGAGAAGCAAAGCTGGGAACATGAGCTTAACCAGTTAACTGCCACGATATTTTGAATTTAATTAAAAAAGGTCTGCCGCTTGCGTCTACAGACGCTTATGGTGTACAAATGGTTAAAGGCAGCAATAGAAGCCAAGGGATAATTTATCTGAAGGGGTGAATGAATATCTGAACAAAATAAATAGGTAAAAACTGGGTTCTTCAGAATGCCCAATATTGATCCAGGCATTTAGCAGTTTCAAAAAATTTTTTCTATAAGAATATAATCTGCAATCTACTGATGATAATGATCCTGACTGGCACAGAATTCAATCAAGTATGATGTGTCAACTACCCATTTTCTGTCTGAATATTAATACCCACCATACTGCCATCATTCCAGACATCGGATTGGGCTGCCTCTCCTTGGAATGAATCACTCCGCTGTTCATCCTGTATGCTGGACTGACTGGAGGGGGTGGCCAAAGAGGGTTGGTCATTATTCTGGAGTGAGGAATGCTCTGAATCTGTGGATGAAGGTAAATTAGGTGCTGGAATGGCATCTTCAAGAATCAAACATATCAAGTCCCCAGAAACAATCCCATATGAAGCCAAGGTCTCTTCATCTCCAGTGAGGGCATCCTTGTTGTTCAATGTAATTGCAAACCGGGTATCAGAACTGCCAAGAAAGATGGATAAGGATGGTAAGAGCTACCTACCTATTACCAATATCCTCAACAATATATTTGGGACATATATAAGGTACATGGTATAACCCTAGACGAACTAAATAATGAAAACAAAAGAAAAATAAGAAGGAAACCAAAGTTTGGAAAAACAACCAAATTATTCATTCTTATCACCAAACACCTAGGTTATAGATTTCTAATGGCAAAAATTCTAGCCTGTGAGATAGGATACAGTAATTCTCTATCACTAATCCATGTTTTCATCAATTCTAAGACACATACTTTTTTATGTTTTGATCTTTGAAATAAGCATGCTTCTTAAAATCTATGATGTATCACAGCTTGACAGCATTTTTCCCTTTAGTGTTACATAAAACAATGTCTTAAGAATGACAGCAACTGAGATTCAACGAAATACAGTCTTTTTAAAATGTAAATTACATCATAGCATTCCTCTGCTAAAAATCCTCCAATGGTTTCTATTGAACTTGGAACAGAGTTCTTACCAAGAGTTGACCCCGACCTGCTTCTCTACCTCACCCTTCCTCTCACTGTGCCATCCTTCCTCTCACTGACTGTTCTCTATTCACATGAGCTTTGTATCTGTCCTCAACACAAACCAACTTCATTGCAGCCTTTGGGCCTCTGCATTTGCTCTTCCAGCTCTTCAACTGACTCCCATCATTCAGGTCTCAACTCAGAAGTCACCTCTTCAGAGATGCCTTCCACCAGTCTCCATCACTTTATTCCATTCTCATGTTTATTTTCATTGTAACTGCACTATTTGAAAATATACTTTATATGTTGTCTCTTCCCAAACCCCTACATTAGAAGTTAAGTTTCATAAGATCAGGTATCTTGTCTGTCTAGTCCAAAACTGTATCTGCAGCACTTGGATGAGACTGAAATCAGGCTCCCCATTCAATGCCCTTACAGGACAGTTAGCGTATGTTGGTTCCAAAATACTAGCCCCGTGTCCTAATGAATATTCGTAATCACAAAAAGTTGGATGAGTGTTTGTAGATGACTGAATACAAATTCATTCCTCCTATATTAAGTACAAGTTCTCTTCTTACGGATGACCAGCTATGATGTCTTTTACAGGGAAGACAGCACAAATCCAAAAACGCACTGGTAAATAAGCTAACAGCTCAAATTATCCTGAAGCAATTAATCTCCCCTACCCCTTTCTGTGTCACAGAGTATCTGACCTGAAAGAATAACCATCATTTCACCATGTAGTGGAAAGAAATAATTAACAATTGTAGAACATTTTATAAGACATCTACACACAGCAATGCTGACTTCATTAACTTCTTGAAATCAAAGGATGAAGTCCTTTGAAAAATCATGCTGTTTATTCTTTCTCACAATGCTGCATTTTCAAAAGTGCTTGAAATAATTCATTGTTTTCCCTTTCACATGTAAATACGTCCTTTCTTAACAATCAGAGTGTCTTTGGTTGAGAAATTACTGAAGTTTTAGAAACTACTCCTGACGACCTTTTAAGCTCATCAGGAAATTCCATCCTAGAAACTTCAGGCCTTTTAAAAAATATTTTATGGCAACTCCAGATCCACTTACTCAGCAAAGACATTTTAAAAAATAATAATGTCATATGGACACATTTTAAAACTGCCTATTATAACATGAACATAAATCCAGAAGCTACAGTCCTTCCAGTTAACCAGCCTCTACTATGAAAACAAACCTGAAAAAGAAACTAACTTGGGCTCTTGGGTAAACAAGGAGTCACACTGTGTTGCACTTCCGTTTAAGACTTCCCCTCCTAATTAAAAAAAATAATAATACACACACACATGAAAATACCTTAAAAAGAGATATTAATTTTGAAAATGTGTGGTGGGGTAATGAAGTCAGCATGCAAAACTCTTAGGTTTAACACCAAGAAATTACAATAGGCATGTCACTTTAATATGTTTAAAGGGGGTTATGTCAATACCTCATTTTCTATTTTTGTCTTAATTTGGAAAAAAATCAGGCTTACTTTTAACCTGAAAAATGGAAGGGTGAGTAGTTCATAATATGGTCTCATTTTTCTGAATTCCCCAAAAATAAAATGGAAGTTTGTAAAAGGAGCCACTTAACAGAAAAGTTTTCTTTTAAAGAATTCATCTAAAAAGCCCCAGCGAACATTTTTTTTTTTCTTGGCACAAAATTCCAAATTTGAAGAGCATCACCCTTATGTCCCTCTATTCCCAGATCATTGTCCCCAAAAGATACCCTCAGTAGAAACAAAGCAGCCTCATCCGCAGCCCCATAAATAAGACTTGGATCCTTTACTTCTCGGCGTCACTGCCCCCAACGGGAAGCCTCCAGAGTCATCCTAAGGCCAACGCGTACCTTAGTTTTAGCAAAAAGCAACAATCTCGCCCAGGAAAATAAGATTATTTGAAACACGCGGACACGCTGTACTTGGCAAAACTTTGTAGCGGGCCCTGGCCGGGTAGCTCGGTTGGTTAGAGCGTCCTCCCCAAAGGCCAAGGTTGCAGGTTCAATCCCGGGGTCGGGACACATACAAGAATCAACCAATGAATGCACAAATACGTGAAACAACAAATCGATGTTTTTCTGTCTCTAAAATCAATTTAAAAAAAAAAACCAAAACAAACTTTGCAGGGCGCTCGCTGCGGCGACCGCAGGTATAAACACTCAATGACGCCTTAAGACTATTGCGGCCTCGCTGCAGCTGAACAAGTTGCAGGTGGCCTCGGAGGCGGGGCCCTCTGCTAACTCCTTCTAGCACTTTCCAAACTTTTTCACTGAAATACCCCGGCAGCTGGAGAGGGTGAAGTTACATCCCTGGGGGCCTGATAAATTTTAACCCAAACCAAACCCGTAATTTCCAACTTGACGTTTCAAAGGGCGGGAGAATTCCGCGCGCCGGCCTCTCCCCGGGATCGTACACTGGGAAAACGGCAGTGACAGCTCACCCTGGAAGGGGCCGGAGCCCCCCGGACGCCCGGCCATGTCCTCCGAGCCGGGACCCAACGCCCGCTCCCCGCCCGGGCTGCGCGCGACACGGTCCGGCGGCGCCCGCCCCGCGGCGCCCGCTCACCGCCCGCCTCACGTGACGGCCGGGCCCGCGCCGACCGCCACGCCCCCCGCCGCCCCCTGGCCGCCCCAGCGCCTCTCCGCCCGCGTCCGCCGGGCCGCGTACCTGTACCCCCAGGTGGGCAGCAGGGCCTGGCTCAGGTGCGCACGCAGCTGCCCCAGCGTCGGCTCCTCTTCTGGCATCTCCAGGGGCCGGGTCCGCTTCTGAAGCCGCACCCGCAGCTTCATGGCGGCGGCAGGGCCCGGGGACCAGTTCTGTACCCAGAGGCGGAAACGGTGACGACGGCGCGGCCTGACAGCTTCTGCCTCAAGCGGCCGCGGCCCCGGAGCGGCGACTACCGGCGCTGGGAGGAGGGGTGCAGAGGTGTAACGGGGAGACGCCGCGCTGCTTGCCGGACTCGGCGACGGGACGCTCGGCCCTTCTCTGGAGGGCGCCCCCTGCGGTCCACCCCGCGAGCGGCGGCTGATGGCTGCGAGAGACGGGCCGCGCGGGGACTAGCGATCGATGGCTCGGCGCTCAACTGCGCCACCTGGGAGCGCGAGGAGCCCACCGCGCAGGCGCCGGGACTGCCGCCGGGCGCAGCTGTCGCGGCTCCGCCCCCCGCCATCGATGTGCTGATTCCCTCCACGTGGTCCTGGGGAATGTTAACCCGGAAGCGGGTACTGCAGACGACGCACCTCGCCGCTCCGCTCCGCAAGGCCCAGGTGTGCCGGGTTCTTACCCCGTGCCCTTCGTGGCGCCCAGCTCCTGCGTCCTCTGCTCTGAGAAGCCTTAGGTGGGGCCCAGGCTCTGGTAGTTTCCTCCCATTGCAGCAAAATGTAAAACAGCTTGTAGTCAGGGATCGGTGTCGGAGAGGGTATTAGTATTCTGTTGCTGCACAACAGTCACACCAAAGCTTAACACCTTAAAACGACAAACGTGTATTGCCCCACAGGTTCTGCAGGTCGGGAATTGGGGCCTGGCTTGGCTGGGTGGTTCCGTCATGGCCTCTCAGGCAATTACAGTCAGGATGGAGGCCAAGGCTGCAGTTATCTGAAGGCTTTATATATATATATATATATATTTTTTTTTAATTTGTTGATTGATTTTTATTCATTTCAGAGAGAGGAAGGGAAAGGGAGAGAGAGAAACATTGATCGACTGCCTCCTGCATGGGGATTGGGGGGTAACCAAGCCCACAACCCAGGCATGTGCCCAGACGGGAACCATGACCTCCTAGTTCATAGGTCGACTCTCAACCACTGAGCCACACCAACGGGGCCAGTTATCTGAAGTCTTGACCTTGGGCTGGAGATCTGCTTCCAACATGGCTTGCTCACATGACTGTTGGCAGGAGGTGTCAGTTTACACTGCATGGACCTCCACTTGAGTGCCCTCATGGCCTAACATCTGGCTTCCCTCAGTGCAAGTGATCCCAGGGAGACCAAAGCAGAAGCCACAGCGTCTTTTTGTGATCTAGCCTTAAAAGTCACGCACCAACACTTACGTCATATTCTATTGATCCCAAACCAACCCCTTCAGCGTGGGAAGATCAACCCAAAGGCATGAATACAGTCAATAGACAGAGATCCTTGGGAGCCACTTGGGAGGGTCTGACAATAATGAAGATGAAGGTAACAGCTGAGGGAGAGAGTATCCCAGTTTCATCCTTGTATGAGAGCCATTGTCCAAATCATAAAACTGGAGTGAAGTTTCTCCCCCTAGGTGGCAGTACTTGTCCACATCCTGGCCTTCATTAAGGAAACCTGCATAGATCACCTTTGTACCAGATATTGTGCTAGATGCTGAGGACTCAGATTGAAAAGACGCAGTTTACAATAGGGTAAATCGACTCTTGGAGTAAAGC
Source organism: Cnephaeus nilssonii (assembly GCF_951640355.1). Taxonomy (NCBI): domain Eukaryota; kingdom Metazoa; phylum Chordata; class Mammalia; order Chiroptera; family Vespertilionidae; genus Cnephaeus; species Cnephaeus nilssonii. Next base: position 10,207,121 of record NC_137077.1, read on the forward strand.
ATAAAGATTGTTTTGTTTATGAAAGAGATCAGAGAAAGTCCTGGGGATTAGGGGACTTAGAGGAGGGTTGCTGTGACAGTAGGGTTCTTTAGTAGCAAGCAATATGGGGTTGAGGCAGGGTGGCAGGACCAGGGTAAAGGTCAGTGGGTACCGCCCTAGATAAAAATTAGCCTTGGGCTAAGGAAAGGATTGGGGGCACCTTCCAGAATGTATGGGAAGCCATTGGAGAGTTTTAAGCAGGGGTGTCTGTAGCTGCCAGGGATCTTAGTTCCGAGCTATAGAAGCTGACTCTGGGTGACTAAGGGGGAGAAGAGCATATTAAAATGATACTGGATAGCTCAGGGAATTCTGGGAAGGATTGGAGAAGTGGCTCCAGGCTAAGCTTCCAGGAATGAAGCTCAGAACGATGCTGAAGAACTGGCCTGATGAGAAAACCACCATGACTGGGATTGCTGCTGCCACCCCACCCCACACTGGCGGAAACGGCTGTCACCACTGGGGAATGGCTGCCACCTTCAAATGCCACACACTTTTGCAGCCTCCTGCACCAACCCAGTGCCAAGCTTCCCAAAGAGCCTGTTTCCTCACCTTGCTCACCTCTAAATCAAAGGTTCATGGGGAGATATCTGACTGAGAGAGACCAAGTCCCATGCCTGAGTCTTGGCTGCAAAAGAGACTGGAATTTAGGGTCAGAACTCCTTTCTTGGCGAGGCAGAACTTAAAAAAATATGTATTGGAATTTCCCCAAATATAGGAAGGCTGTTTCAACAATGATAGGAAGCCATGAGTCTGACAGGTGTACACAATAAGGGGCATGGGTCAGATGCGAAATGTGAACCGGTCACAGTAAATATAATAGACGTATCAGTGGGGGATACGTTAGGTCAAGGTTTCTCAACCTCGGCACTACTGGCATTTGAAGCCTCATAAGTCTTTGTTGTGGAGGACAAGCCCATACGTTATAGGATGTTAGCAGCATCCCTAGTCTCTATTCACAAAGTGCCTGTAGAACGCCCCTCCTCCAGTTGTGAGAACCAAAGATGTCTCCAAACTTTGCCAAAATTGCCTAGCGAACCATTGGATTAGAGACCGGCTCATTTCGTAGGCTCTTTTGGTAACTAAGGGAAGAAAGAAACGAGTGGAATGACGGGGGATAAAGACAATGGGATGGGCAGGAGTAATGTTACAGAGGTAGAAATCCTAGAACTTGGAAGATGACTGTATTTGGAGGCTATGTTAGTTAGGATATAGCTTCAGCGGCTCTAGCAGAGATCTGAAATAATAATGGCAAATGTAAGTTTATTTCTCTCGGAAATAACATTCTTGGAGGAAGCAGTGCAAGGCTAACATGGTGGCTTTGAAGACCATCCACTACATAACCACCTCTTAATACAATGTAAACCTCAATAAGTTACTATCTGGTCCTAACTGGTTTGGCTCAGTGGATAGAGCGCCATCCTGCGGACTGAAGGGTCCCAGGTTCGATTCCAGTCAAGGGCATGTATACTGGTTGCAGGCACATCCCCAGAAAGGGGTGTGCAGGAGGCAGTTGGTCGATGTTTCTCATTGATGTTTCTGGCTCTCTATCCCTCTCCCTTCCTCTCTGTAAAAAATCAATAAAATATATTTTTTTAAAAATAAGTTACTATCTGTAAAAATGAAAAAATAACAAAGATATATCAGACAGCCTAGCCAGTGTGGCTCAGTGGTTGAGTGTCGACCTATGAACCAGGTGGTCATGGTTCCATTCCTGGTCAGGGCACATGCCTGGGGTTCGATCCCCTGTGTGGGGCGTGCAGGAGGCGGCCCATCAGTGATTCACTCTCATCGTTGATGTTTCTATCTATCTCCCTTCCTCTCTGAAGTCAATAAAGACCCAGTGCACGGATAGGATCCCTAGTGGCTGCCGGCTGCTGGCTGGGGCCTCCCTTCCCTGGCTGGCCAGGACCTTCCTTCATTCTGCACCACCCCCTGGTGATCAGTGCAACTCATAGTGAGCGATTGAACTCCCGGTCGGTCGAACTCCCAAGGGGACACTTCCCATATTAGGCTTAGATATAGATATAGATATATAGATATAGATATACCAGGCAGGTGTGTTATAAAGATTCAGTAAAATAACTTTTGTATTAAAACACTAAGGTTGTTATGACAATAACAGAAAACTAATGCACCAGGGATTCTTATCACAATCCTTTGCCCAGTCGAGTGTAACCACCGGATGGCCGAAGTGATCCAACCAGAGAAGTGCACGAGGGTGAAAGAGAACCAGAGCATTCCCAAGGCACGGCCAGGAATTAAGGTACTCTAGAGGACGACACCCCAACATTTTAGAGGTCTGTAAGAATGTTATATACCCCTCTCTCAACCATCTCCCTCCTTGAGAGTTTTTTTTCTTTTTTGCAGAATGTCACCTGAATGTCTGCAAGCAATAGGCACTACAACTTTCAAAGAGTTCAGAAATTGAAATTTCTTTTTTGTAGTATTTCATGCAATACTACATGATGTCACTCTTCCGTGGGACTCCATTCATTGGCTCCCTGTAGGCTTTTTTAAATAAACATTTTATTTTAGAACAGTTTTAGATATACAGAATTATTATGAAGACCTTCATACCGCATAGCCAATTTTTCCTATTACTAACATCTTATATCAGGACTAGAGGCCCAGTGCATGATTTAATCATGCACCTGGTGTACCAGCTGGCTGTCTGTCCGCTGGTGCCCCAGGCCTTCCGAAAGTCTCCCGCGCGGCGGAGGCTTTCGAAAGGCCTTGTGCCGGCGCAGACAGACAGACAGCTCCCCCGCTTTGGCTTTTGATCGCGGGGGAGCCGGCTGTCTGTCTGTCCGCCGGTGCCCCAGGCCTTCCGAAAGCCTCCAGCTCCGCGGAGGCTTTCGAAAGGCCTTGCGCCGGCGCAGACAGACAGATAGCTCCCCCGCTTTGGCTTTTGATCGCGGGGGAGCCGGCTGTCTGTCTGCCGGTGCCCCAGGCCTTCCGAAAGCCTCCAGCGCGGCGGAGGCTTTCGAAAGGCCTTGCGCCGGCGCAGACAGACAGACAGCTCCCCCGCTTTGGCTTTTGATCGCGGGGGAGCCGGCTGGCTGTATGTCCGCCGGTGCACCAGGCCTTCCGAAAGCCTCCGGGGCAGCCATGGCGCCAGTGGCTCCGCGAGCTCAGCGTCCTGCTGGCCCAATCAGCTACCCCGGCCACCCTGAGTCCCGCCCCCTGCGCCTCCTGCTGGCCCAATCGTGGGCGTAGCGGAGTGATGGTAATTTACATATTACCATTTTATTATGTAGGATGGCACATCTGTCACATTGGATACATTTTTATTAACTAAAGCTCACTTCGTTCAGACTTCCTTCGTTTTCACTGGATGTCCTGTTCCTGGTCCAGGATCCCATCCAGGACACCACATTACATTTGGTTGTCGTGGCTTCTTAAGCTCCTCTTGTTTGGGACAGTTTCTCAGACTTTCCTTGTATTTTATGACCTTGACAGTTTTGAGGATCACTAGGCAGGTATTTTGTAGACTGTCCCTCAATTGGGACCTGTCTGATATTTTCTCATGATTTGACTGAGGTGACATGCTCCTGGGAAGATGACCCTTTATGCTAGAGCACTATTCTCATCACATCACATCAACAGTACATACTTTCAATATGACTTCCCACTGTTGGTGTTAACCCTGATCACTTGGCTTCTCCACTGTAAATTTACTCCTTTTCTCCTCCTTTTCATACTGTAGCCATGTACAGCCCACATTTAAAGAGAGGGGGTTATACTCTACTTCCTCAGGGGTAACGCATTTACATAAATTATTTTTAATTTCTTCTGCACAAGATATTTGCCTATTCTCTATTCAGTCATTTGTTTATATCAGTTTGGACTTATTTATTTTATACTTTGGCTTATAATCCAACACTACTTCATTTTGTTGCTCTAATTGTTCCAACTTTGACCTTTGGGAGATTTTTCAGTTGGCTACTATGTCCATTGACATCATTGCCGATTTTTTGTGCATTTGATTTGTTCTGTTTCTAAGCACTTTCTTTCTTTCTGGCACTATAAGATGCTACATTTTGTATATATCTTGCCCCAACCCTAGAATCAGTCATTTTTTCAAAGAGTCCTAGTTCCTTTCATTGGAGAATGGTATTAGAAACCAAGATCTGGCCCTGACTGGTTTGGCTCAGTGGATGGAGCATCGGCCTGCGGACTGAAGGATCCCAGGTTCGATTCCGGTCAAGGGCGTGTACCTTGGTTGCGGACACATCCCCAGTGGGAGATGTGCAGGAGGCAGCTGATCGATGTTTCTCTCCCATCGATGTTTCTGGCTCTCTATCCCTCTCCCTTCCTCTCTGTAAAAATCAATAAAATATATATATTTTTAAAAGAAACCAAGATCTGGGTGCTAGGTGTGCTCATTGCTATTGGGGTGTTGTTGCTTCCAGGCCTTCTCAGCTGACAGAGCAAGGAGATATATGTGTATATATATATATACATATATATATATATATATATATATATATATATATATGTATATGTATATATATATATATATGTATATATATATATATACACATACATAGTCAATTTGCATGCCTTTGCACATGCCAGTCCTTCTATCTGGAATATCTTTCCTTCCCTTCTTCCAAGCAGAATGTGTTTCTCTTTCTTTTTGCTCCAGGAGCACTGGGAACATACTTTTCGGTGTTACCCATCACATCACAGTGCAATTATTAGTACACCAGGCTTTCTCTAATCCTAGATTAGGAGTTTCTCAATGGGAAAGGGCAGGTCTTCTCTATCTTCAACAACCCTCAACCCCCATGTCCAGTGTGAGGACTGGTGAAGCAAGATTGAAAATGAAATATTCATGCTTGTCTCTGAGTTCTTACTGTATCTGTTTGGGAAAGTAAGATCCTCATTCTGTCTCTACCAGGGCAAGTCAGGTTGGCCTTAGTTTGGGTGTTTTCTTACAGATCCAGTTTATTTACCTGAATTTTTAGCTTTTATCTAGTCTCAGAATCGCTAGAGAGCTTTTTGAAGCACAGATTGCTGAGTCCCAGCTCCAGAATCTCTCATTGAAGAGAGTCTCTAATTTAACAGGTCTGGAGAGGGACTTCAGAATTTGCATTTCTAAGGATTGTCAGGTGAGGCTACGGTGAAAGCACACTTTGGGAACCATTGGGCTATCCCATGTGGTCTTTCTGAGGTTGTTTGGGATTTTTTTTTTTAACTTATGAAAAGACTTTGAGGTTTTAGATTTATAGAATTATTATGAAGACTTTGATTATAAGCCAAAGTATAAAATAAATATCTGTAAGTCCAAACTGATTTAAACAAGTAACTGAACAGAGAATAGGCAAATCTCCTTTGCAGAAGAAATTTAAAATGTTTGTAGATATTGTGCTTGGGAGAATTGAAATGGGCCTTTAAAAAACGTTGTGGGTGGAAATTAGAACCATGTAAGTTAAAAAAAAAAAATCTCCTTACGTTGTTGAAATGATTAAAATCCTGTCCATGGACCAAATGAAGATGTCTGGAACCTATTGGAAGGAAGAAATAAAAATATTATTGGAAAGCAAACTAGAAAGAGGCAGACAGGAGACAAGGATGAAGTCAGAGGGAGCGTTCAGATTTTCACAGTTTGATCTGTAACTCGGTATTGTTTGAATCTTTTACCAAGAGAATGTATTCATATATTTATTGAGTAATTAAGAAAAATACTTTTTCAATGTTAGAGGAATGCCATTTTCTACCGCAAAGTCTAGATAGGATACTTTAATATACATTCTAGTGCCCTGCCGGCGTGGCTCAGTCATTGAGAGTCGACCTATGAACCAGGAGCTCACGGTTCGATTCCCAGTCAGGGCACACATGCCCAGATTGCAGGCTTGATCCCCCATGTGGGGCGTGTAGGAGGCATGCATCCCATCAATGATTCTCTCTCATCATTGATGTTTCTACCTCTCTCTTCCTCTCCCTTCCTCTCTGAAATCAATAAAAAATATATATTTAAATACACACACACACACACACACACACACACACACACACACACATTGTAGTTTCCTTGGTTCTCAGCTGGGACCTTTGCCACAGTCACAACTCACGTAGGAGAGAGTGGTGCTGCTAGCATCAGCGTAGAGACCAGGGATGCTCCTAAACATCCTACGAAGCACAGGATAGCCCCCTACCTCAAAGAATTATGTGGTCCAATATTGAATGTCAACTGCAATTGAAAAAAATTGTTTAATAGAAAAGTAATTATTCTTAAAAAAAGAAAAAATAATTCTGTGGCCCAAAGTGTCATTAATGCCAAGGTAGACAAATTCTTGTTTGAATTGGGCTCACATCACTGGTTCTCAGACATGTCAGGGTTGTATCACACTATCTTGTTGCTTCGTTTCACAATACCCTCCGTTTCTCACAAAAGTCATATGTGCCCTGACTGATGGTGTGGCTCAGTTGGAACATCTCCATGCACCAAAAGGTCGCCAATTTGATTCCCAGTTAGGGCACATACCTAGGTTGTGGGTTTGATCCCTGGTCGGAACTTGTATGGGAGGCAGCGGATCAATGTGTGTCTCTCTCTCATGTTGATCTCTCTCTCTCCGTGTCTCTCTCTCTCTCTCTCTCTCTCTCTCTCTCTCTCCCTCCCTCCGTGTCTCTCTCTCTCTCTCTCTCTCTCTCTCTCTCTCTCTCTCTCTTTCTCTCCCTCCCTCCCTCTCTAAAATCAATAAAATTAAATAAAAATGAAAAGTCATATGTATATGCATTTAAAATTTAGCATGAATTTAAGTTCACTTTGAACTGCAAATAATAAAATGTAACTCCCTTTTAGATAACTGATAATAAGTGGAGGTAAGCAGGTAAGTGGGTGTGTTTATTTTTCAAAACCAGTAGGGAGTCACTACTGTAAATCATTCCAGAGTGAGACTGGTGGGTGGGAGAAGCCACAGTCTGAGTCAATCACCAGTATCCACCCAGAAACATCATCACACAGACTTCAAGGGAGTGTGGCCTGGAACAGAACTGGGAAGAGACGGGGGAGATGCTGCCAGGTGGTAGGGTGATTCTGCCAGATGTCTCCCCAGCCCTTCTGGATGAACTGCAGAGTCACTTATCTCTTTCAAGAGGCACATCAACTCCAGGCAGCTTCCTCTAGTCAGGAATAAACTAGCAATTTCAAACTAGCAATTACACAGATTCAATTAGCAGCTTGAAAAACCAGATATGTTGCCTGGCAACAGCATCCTTCTCTCTCCTCACCTTCCACATCCCCTAGACTTTGGATTGCCCTTTAGTGACCTTTCTAAAAAGGCTGCTTAGCATAGTGGTTAAGAGTGACTTCCAGAAGCAGCACACCTACCCACCTGGGTCCTGAATCCTGGCTCTAACTTACTACCTGAGATGCCCAAGCTTAGGCAAATTACCTAACCTCTTGGTTTCCTCATCTGTAAAATGGAGATAATATACAGTCTTGGTGGAAATTTGAAGAGTTCATGTATAGTGCCCAGAACATAACAAAAAAATAAATGTTAGCTCTTATTTTTCTCTACCCCTTCTCTCCCTCTTCAGGGCTTCCCTTTAACCAGATTTGCCAACAACAAAAAAAAAATGTTGGGGGCAGGGAGTGGTGGGCAGTGAGGGATCAGAGCTCAAAGTGTCTTTTGTTCTAAAATCGCCCTCTCTGGTTCATTCCCAATTAACACCCAATCCCTGTCCCTCCCACTTTTGTCTGCCATAAAGAATAACATAAATTGTCTTCCAAGTTAAAAAAAAAAAAGAGCCTGATATTCAGATAGTTCTTTTCTACATGGGAATAGCCCAGACATTCTGGAAACCAAGAGCTAGGATGCTCACTCGGTTCCTTAGCATTGTATCTTGGCATCTTTCTTAAATGAACAATTATTCTACCTAGCTCCTGATGATTTTTCTTTTGGAGTTTTAATTAAAGGTGCCCCTTAATCTGCAGAGACTAATGCACTGTCAACCACTAGTAAACGAAATAATTCAGTTTGCATTCTGGATAAGCAGGCATACCCAGCAAATCTCCAGTTAAACCTGAAAAACTAAAATAAATAATGAAACTGGGTATAGTGCTGCTGGCTTTTGTTGTTGTTTCTAATGATGAGTTTGGCAAATTTGCCCTAAAATGATTTCTTGAATAAAAAGGAAAGCTAATGAGCTGATTTCTGTAGCCCCTTTCTTTATTTTATTTTTATTAAATGTATTGGGGTCACATTGGTTAATAATGTATAGACCCTTCCAAATGAAATGAAACAAACTAGCTATGCTGTCTTCAGTCTTAGTTTCCTACACTCTATTTATTTCAGCCCTTTTCCCAAAATTATTCCATGTCCCTCATGAGCTTTATGTTATTTACTTTTCCCCCTATAAATCAGCCCACTTCTTAAACTGTATATAAATTTATTTAAAAGGGGAAGCTAGCCCTAGCTGGTTTGGCTCAGTGGATAGAACATTGGCCTGCAGACTCAAGAATCCCAGGTTTGATTCTGGTCAAGAGCATGTACCTTGGTTGCAAGCACACCCCCAGTAGGGGGTGTGCAGGAGGTAGATGATTGATGTTTCTCTCTCATCAATGTTTCTAACTCTCTTTTCCTCTCTGTAAAAAATCAATAAAATATATATTTTTAAAAATAATAAAAGGGGAAGCTATATAAAGAGAAAACTTCTGTTGATTTCCAAATAGAAGGTAAATGTAAAAAAATAAATACCATGAAAATTGAACACATTTCTTAAAAATAAAAAGTGTTTAAAAGATCTTAAATTATGAGTGTAAAATAAAAATAGAGGAAATGCAAGTAATAATGTATCTAATTTACTGACACCATATAAAAAATGTAATAGGTGCCAACTCTTTTAGTTTAATTCTCATAATGACTCTTCAAAGTAAATGTGATCTCCACTTTTACAGCTGATGGCTCTGAGCCCCAGAGGAGTGAGTAAATTGCACAAGGTCCCAGAGTCGGGGAGGGTAGAGCAGGTCCAGGTGAGGCGAGACCCCTCAAGGACTGCAGGGCAAAGTTCTCTCTCCTCATTCATCCAGGCCACCCTTCCTGAGAACTTGCCCAAATCCTGTGCAGAAAGTCCCAGGATACACAACAATGACTCGGGTTTTCACCAAGATATGGTTAAACTTTAGGTTTTTTGTGACAAAAAGAAAAATTAATATTTGCGTCAGAAAATATTTGCAACTGTTATTTTACAGTTTTCAGCTTCCTTTGAAGTCTAGCAGATCCGGTTAATGGACATGAGATGCAAATAGGAGGCCGAACATCTAAATCTTTCTGCCAGAGAAAAGGAGTGGGGGTAGAATAGGGGAGCAGGGAAGGGAGAGCGAAGAAGCTGCTGGGGGGGGGGGGTGAGATAAGAGTAAACCTAGGACCAGAGAAGGGGGTGGGGGTGGGGGTGGGGAGAAACTGGTGCCATCCAAGGGAAATGCTGAGGAAAGGACAGAAAGAGAGGTATTTTATAAAAATGTTTCCCACGTGATGTGTGATGTCATTCATCTTCCATGCCTGGTTCTGTTTTTTTGTGTTTTTTTTCTAATGCACTAAGGATAATCACAATACAGTTTCAGGTGTTCATCTGTGTAGCACCTGAAATTATTCCCCATCCCTCCAGGCTAGCACCTGCACCTCAGATGGCATCACTTCTGCGGCTTTAATTCCACCTCGAGGATGATGACTTAGGAACTTGTATTTCCCACCAACCTCTTCCCAGAACAACCGACAGCGCCATTTAAATGTCTAAATAATGTCATTATTTCTGCTCCGGCTACATTCCAGATGCACTGGCCCCCATGTACTGTTCCCTCCGCCTTTCCTTTCAGCGCTTTGCCTGTCCTGTTTCTAATGCTCAAATGTTACCTCCTCAGAGAAGCCTTCCTGGACCAGCCTAACAAAGTAAGCACATCTCCCCCAGTTACATCACCCTGCCCATTATAAGACCACTCCACAAACTGCATCCCCTTATTCCCTTCATAGACGCCATAATCCACACCTTTTGTGTATTTTGTTGTTTGCTTATTTTATCTCTCCATCTGCTAGAACGTAAACTCCATCTGGACAGGGATTCTGTCTTTTTTGTTGAAGAGGACCTTACATGTGGTGGGTGCCCAATAAATATCTGTTGATTTAATGAATGGATTAATCTGTGATGACTGCCAATAAATGATTCTATGAAGAGAAAGTCTACAGTGTTTCATATCACTATTGATAATGGCCACATACTAATGAATGAGATTTTACAGCACTTCATAGTTTTGTTTTAATTTTTTTAAAATCCTCACCCAATGATATGTTTTATTGATTTAAGAGAGACAGGAAGAGAAAAGGAGAGAGAGAGAGAGAGAGAGAGAGAGAAAGAGGAAGAAAGAAATGTTGATGTGAGAGAGAAACACCAATTGGCTGCTCCCTTCACGCACCCCAACCAGGGATCGAATCTGCAACCTAGATATGTGCCCTGGCCAGGAATCGAATCCAAAACCCATTGGTGCCTGGGACAATATTCCAACCAACTGAGCCGCCAGCCAAGGCAGCACTTTCTCATAGGTTATTGCTATGGTCTGAACGTTTGTATCCCCCCAAAATGTATATGTTGAAATCCAAATCCCCAAAGGTGATATTAGATGGTGGGCCCTAAGTCATAATGGGATTAGGGCCTTATAAAAGAGGCTGCAGGGAGCGCCCAACTCCGCCCACCACGTGAGGACATAGCCAGCTGTGAACCTGGAAGAGGGTCCTATCCACAACATGACCATGCTGGCACCTTCACCTTGGACTTCCCAGCCTCCCAAACTGTGAGGAACACATGTCTGTTGCTTATAAAACGATGTGATCTGAGCATATAAGCTTAGCTCAGTTTAGCTTAGACTGTTCTATAGTATTTTGTTATAGCAGCCCAAACAAGCTAAAACAGTTACCAACATTTTTTTTTTCACCAGAACCTATCAAGGTAGATACTATTTTTATCTTCATTTTGCCCCTAAGGCAGTGGTCGGCAAACTCATTAGTCAACAGAGCCAAAGATCAACAGTACAACGATTGAAATTTCTTTTGAGAGCCAAATTTTTTAAACTTAAACTTCTTCTAACGCCACTTCTTCAAAATAGACTCGCCCAGACCGTGGTATTTTGTGGAAGAGCCACACTCAAGGGGCCAAAGAGCCGCTTGTGTCTCGCGAGCCGCAGTTTGCCGACCACGGCCCTAAGGAAACTCGGCTAAGTAGGTAAATGTAACTGGAGATACACTAGATGAGAAAACTGATAAGCTGTCAGAAGTGCAGACAATGCCAAGTGAACATGCCTGTTTTTCTTGCTAAGGTGACCCATCCTCCTAGTTCTCCTAGGACTGTCCTGGTTTTAGTACTGAAAATCCTGCATCCTGGGAAAACCAGGACAATCCGTCACCCTGTCTTACCCAGAAAACTGTAAATAAGACATTAGACGCTTCATGCAATCAGATCCCTGGCCTTCGAAAATGCAATGACCAAAACCTGGGGGATGGGGTTTAGAATCTAAAGCTATCAAGTTACATAATACCTGGTTGATGCACCCATCCAGCTTCCTTCAAAGGAATGCTGAGACAGGAAGTCATCAATAAACTGAAAAGGAGCGGACGCCCAGAGATGCGGTCCGTGGTCTGACCCTGGGAGATAAAGAAGGTAAGTAGGTCAGCCTGGCTATCAAGCCTCATGCTTTCAGACTGAATCTGATCCACTAAAAGCCCGGAAGGTATGCTTGGGCAGTAGTGGAGCCAACACCTGCAGGCACTCTGACCAGGAGAAACAAGCTTAGTATTCCAGAGAGGAATATTCCTCCTCTCCCAATTCAACATTTTTTTTTTTCCAATACATTGGAAGTGTTGACTTCATCATTCTGGTAAAGTAGCCTTCAATATTTCACGTGTGGGGTGTGTATGTGTGTGTGTGTGTGTGTGTGTGTGTGTGTGTGTGTACGCGCCTGCGTGTTGCGGGGAGGTAATTACTGCATAGGTGGCATTGTCTGCTCATCTAGGTAGAAACTGTAGTGTTCATTCATGCCATTGGGTAATTGAAGTGAAGCAATTACGTATCATATTTTGAAAGAGGCATTAAAAAAATCCACCACTAGGTGATTCAGACTTAATTATCTTGTCTTTGCGGCAGCTGAGTTCAAAGCTCAAGTGGAGAACACATCGACTTCAAAGGCAGAGGGAATCGATGGTGCTCCCCGGCTTTGGGCTCTTCTCTGCTTAAGGTAAGAATCGTGCACAAGCTTCAGGTCTCTGCCAGTGCAAGCTCTCTGGACGGGGATTACCCTCCCACGGGAGAGGTCCCAGATCTGGTCGGACACCCTGAGGGGGAAGCTGTCACGTATTCTGAGTTATTGTCTGCCTCGGTTTTTATGTTTTATTTGCTTTTTATGTCACTCACACTCACCCAGAAGACTGTAAACAGCTCTAAGGAAGAAAAGAGAGTTGTTCAGTTTTGTATCGTTCAGCAACGTTAAGAGGGTTGCTCAAGAGTCTGGACTTCTTTTTGCTTCCATTTCAATGGGGAACCCAGCACAGTGGCAGAAAAGTCTAACTTGTGTCTCAACCGGTGTGGTTGGGATTAAGGAGCTGCTGTGACCTCTCTGTTTGGGGGCCAGGTCTTCATCGGTAACCTAGACCCTGCCCTGCCAGAGCAAAGGACCCTCCCACTTGCCTGAACGTTTGAACGTGTCCGTGTTGTGTATGGAGTTTGGGGAAGAAAGACTTGGTGTAAAATTTCCAGGCCCTTGTCATTAGAGATTTTGATATAAAGTCAGATGTGTGGGCTGAATCCCTTGAAATATTCTCCAGTTCTTCCCCTATCCCATACCTGTTGATTTCTTACATACATTTTGTCTTCACCATTAGGTTGGAATATTATTATACTCTCGGCTTCTTTAAATCAATTGAACTTAAATTTTTCCACCTTTGCCTCTGTGTTGAAAGCTACATTTCATTCACTCATCACTTCTTTAAATCAGTTATTCAAGTCTGTCAAAGCTCTCCCCGATGAGTGGTAATGGCAAGTTGATCTGTCTTGGGAATTTTCTCAGTTTTACCAGTTTTCTTATTTCTAGTCATTGGAATGGCTCAGGCAAGGACCATCTAATTTAGGAGTGTTATTCCGCCCATATGTTGGTATGGAAATGTAATGGGTTCTGAGGCTTTGAATCTTAGAAAGAAGCAATCCTCAGAAGCAACAAGATAGGTTACTTGACTGACAGGGTGTTAAAATCATCTTGGCTCCCTTCTTGTAACAGGCTACTCACCCTGCCCTGACTTGTCAGCCAAATGACTTAACCTTTTAGGAGTCATCTCCTTGCTTCACAAGGTTCCTTTCCTCCCCGGCCCATAAATTATCCTCCTAGCCAAACAGTTCAACTGAAAATTACATACAATTCATCCCTTTATAGCCCAGTAATTTCATTCACTCCTAAAATTTTTAGAGGAAAAATATGTTTTTCTATATGCAGTGTTGAGGTCCTGGATCTCCATCAAAGTGGACTGCTTCAGAAACTTGCTTTAACTAAGAGGGGAAACAGATTTTTGCTGCTGGGAGGGAATTAAAGACTTCACATATGCCCAAGGAAAGACAAAGAAAGGGATTTGCGCTTGATGCTAAAAAATTTCCAGACACTTAATTTATTTTTTCCACATAGAAGATGGCATCGAGGAACTCCTATTTAAAATTCCCAAGTGAAAATTAAGATTCTAGCATTTATCAAGTCATTAAATGAAAAAAAAATTCTAAATAGTAAAAGTAGGAGCCAGAAGAACAAGGTTTGATTCCCAGGTGCTTGACTTACTATGCGGCCTCAAACAGGTCATTCAGACTCTCTAAGCCTCTGTCCACATGTCCAAAACAGAGGTCGGATAACATCCACCTCAAAGCATTGTTCTGAGCTTCTTAGCAAGTAATATCTCTGCTTTAGTTTATCGCGCTTTTTCGCTGTAGAAATGGAGAGCTATTTATATGATGGTTTGGTTTTCTCATTTTTTCATCCTGTTCTAGAACCTTTCTTAGTTAACCAGGATCTTGTAAGTCAGTCAGTTGGTCAGTTAGTAAATATGTATTGAGTTCCTACCGTGTGCTAGGCAGAGATATCATTTCTACTTTAACTTGCACACAGTTTAATGGGTATAGTTTTTTTGGTCTAACATTTTTCCCCATTGCTTTCCACTGCTATGAAAAATATTTTCCTCTTTTGAAAAAGTTGTCTTATGCCTGCCTTGGTATGACACATCCATTTATAGTTCTTTGCCCACAGATATTAGCATGACGACACGTTCATATGACCTCATCTTCTGTTAAAATGTAGAAACACTTCTATACCAGTTGATGAATAGCCATAAACCTGAGCCCCAGGAGTGTTTTGCTTACTCCCATAGTCCCATTCATCTCTGCTATCCCCCAGGTCAACTGAAGGATTAAGAAAGGCCTAGCACAGATGGCAACTGGACCTAGCTCCTGAGTCCATTCTGAGTATAAGATGTGCCTCCCAGAATGTGGAAGAGTTCACACTTGCTTACCCACTCCTCACATTTCTTCCAGCCCTCAGGTCACTCATTTCTGGGCCAGAGACCCTCCTCTCCTACTCAAGTCCCTTCCCCTTAGCTCTCAGTCTCTTTCCTCTGTGCTTCCCTTAGTGTGTTCTGCACCCTGATCGTCCTCCAGCCGCCCCTCCTTGGCCCTGCCCCCGGCATTGCTGCCCAGGTTCTTTCTGTAGATTGTCCTCTTTAACCCAAACCAACTCTGTAGGGCTGAAACGTCATACTGAATGCATACGGCCATGGCAGTGTTAAAATGTTGAAATAACTGAGTAGTTATAGTAAATAGTCACTACTCTGAGTCCCCATGCCCCGTGCCCTAACCACACCGACCACTTCTCCTCCCCATGATCCAGTGCCTGGCCTCCCTGACTGTGCTCCTGGACTATGGCCAACACCTGCTCTCATGGGCACCTGTGCTCTGCTAGTGTATAGGTGCTTTTTCAATCACCTCTGCAAAGAACTATAATGTAGAGTGAGGTAAGGGCTAGTCCTTCATTTATGATTCACTGATTCATTATACGAATACTTATCCATCACGCCTATGTCCAAGACACCAAGCCAAGCTCTAGGACCTCCTTCTGGTGCTTCCATTCTGGTAGGAGAGACAGACAGTAAGCAAGAAGATAAACATACACACATGTTTCAATAAATGTTTTGACTGAGGGTTCCAAAGGAAGTGAGATTAGCTTTGGGAATTTAGAAGTGGTTTCAGAAAGAAGGCTGTGTTTAAAATGGACCTTGCCCTAGCTGGTTTGGCTCAGTGGATAGAGCATCGGCCTGCGGACTGAAAGGTCCCAGGTTCGATTCCAGTCAAGGGCACATGCCCAGTTGCGGGCTCGATCCCCAGTGGGGGGTGTGCAGGAGGCAGCCAAATAATGATTCTCTCTCATCATTGATGTTTCTATCTCTCTCTTCCTCTCCCTTTCTCTCTGAAATTAATAAAAATATATTTTTAAAAAATAAAAATAAAATGGACCTTTGGATGCACAGGGTTTCTGCAGGCCTAGGTCAAGGGGAGCAGCATAAGCACAGGCGTTGGGCAGGAAGCGTGGCCTGTGTTTACAAACCAGGAGTTCAGCTTGTCTGGACAGTGGGGTACACAGAGAGGGCTTCTGGGAGATGAGGTGAGCACTAGAAGCAGGTTGACTGAGCCAGCCTCTCCTCACACCTGAAGGTGGACTGATGCTGTACAGAACAGACACATAGTAGATACACACTTTTCAACCTCATGGCCGGCCGTCAAAATACCTGCCTGAGCATTCACTCATCTGAGCTTAGGTCCACTGTATGAATTGGGCAGCTTGTGCACTAGACAAATGCCAGCCCGAGGGGTGAGTGGGGCAGCCCTTGCTCGCCCCACCAAACTGGATACACTGATGTGGGGTTTTCCTAAACACTTTCCACCAGCTCCACGTTGTGCCAGAGGCCACCTTTACCCATTTCACACAAAAGCCAAGATAGGCTATCAACAGCCCTACCCAGATACTCCCTTCCCTGGCCAAACTGCTCTATACCTTTCAAATAAATCCTTTTGTCTGTGGCACCCCCATTTCCACTTCTATGGCCTTACCCATAAGCCCACACAAGCCCCTTTATCAAAGCTCTCACTTATCTTGCCCATGCAACACACACACACACACACACACACACACACACACACACACACACACACCTCTTACAGTAACGCCTTTTCCTTCATCCAGATTGCTTCTGAACCCCTTTTGAATCCTTTCCTGCCCTACCCCTCCCTCTGTCTAAATGGCTCCCACAATTTCCTCTTCTTTGATTACCCCCACAAATGTTTCTCTGATCTATTTCATATTTGTGTGTTAACTCAGTGGGCCTCTGTCACCTGTGGGTCTTTGGCATGTGTGAATGCAGCAATGATAATTTACTGAGATTATAATTCCTAGAACTATAAATAAGGCTTGTGAGTGTATTACTCACTTGGCTGTCATTAAAAGAAACCCATGTCACTTGCTGTTGGTACCTGTGCTTCAATCATCAAGAAAATAGGGTGGCATTAATTCATTGAGTCCATTAATTCAATAAGTATGCATTGAACATTTAATATATGCTAAGAACAAGCAGGATAATAGTGAAGAAGATGTGGTCTCTCTCCTTTAAAAAGATGTTTACTAAGATTTTTTGGTGTATCTACCATGTGCCAGGCATCGTACCAGACTTTGGAGATATAAAAGTAAGACAGTGCCTGTGATGAAGGGACAAAGACAATCAGAATACAGGATGGTGCATATCAAGATCAGGCACTGCTCCAAGTGCTGTGGGAACTCAGAGGGTTAATCTGGCCCACTTCACAGTCTCCAGGAAGAGACATTCATTCATTCAGTCATTCAATCAGTCAATCAATCAATCAGTAGTTACCCATTGCCTACTATGTGCCAGTCGCTGTTCAAGGTGCTGAAGTGATGCAATTCTTTCCCCATGAAGCCTAAAATTCCAGCAGGAGAGACAGGCAATGAACAAATGAGTAACTATAAACTATGCTAGATGATGATACGTGCCTGGAGGAAAATAAAGCAAGGAGGGGCATAGGGAATATCAGGGTCTTGGGGGGTGAGGGGGGTAATGTTTAGTGTAGAGTGATTGGGAAAGGCTTTAGTGAGATAACACCTGAGATACCTGAAGAAAGTGAAAGACAGCCATGTGGTTACCTGTGTGGTGACTCTACCAGGCAGAAGGAACAACAAGTGCAAAGACCCGAGGATACAGGTCCCATAGATTGTTCAAGAAAGATAAAGTCAGCCAGTGAGGCTGGGGACAGGTGAGCCAGACAACTGTGTTAAGGAATGAGGTCAATGAGAAGGTAGAGGTGTGGAGTAGGGCATGGCCTTGCAGCTGGTGGAAGGGCTCTGCTTTTATGCTGAATAAGATGGGGAACCATTCAAAGGCTTTATGGGGTGGAGGTGACAAGATCTGACTTTATTTTAGGAGGCCTACTCGGCTGTGATGTGGAACATAGCCAGAAGAGGGCAAGGGAGGCAGAGAAACCAGTAAGGAGCTGATTGTAAACATTCATGAAATGATACTGGCTTGGTGTAATGGTTGGAGGTATAGCAGTGGAAGTGGTGAGCCTGCCAGAAAGCTCATGATGTTTCAATCATGCATGCATATGTATTGTACAAAGTGCAGTGGGAGCACAGGGGAGACGGTGGTGAACCCAATGCAAAATGACATGGTGAGGGAAGCTGTCACAGAGCGGACGTTAGAGCTGGCCTAGAAGATCCTAAAACTATCCTCACCCCCACCCCAATATCCTCCCCAAGGCATATCCCAGTCATTACATTTACTGTAAGGCTCTTGTATTATATTGCATTACATCATCCTGTGTTGTGTTATAATCATCTGTGTGTGTGTGTGTGTGTGTGTGTGTGTGTGTGTGTGTGTGTGTGTACACACGTGGGTGTATGTGGCTCACTGCTAGTCTATGGGAAGCAGAGGTCAGGAGCCACGCACATGGATCATCTGTACATCCTCAGCATCTAGAACATGTTCTGGTGTGTTTAACAAATGATTACTGGATGGATAGATGTGCAGTAGTCCTGGAAGTGAACAATGAAAATGAGAAAGCCTAGAAATGCTGGGTGGAAAGTCAAGAATAATAAAGGAGCCATAAATGTCGGTTAATTGCAGATGTGTACAAAGATGGTCCAAGTCCTTTGGGGATGTTTCCTCCTGTGGAATGTCTACATCTCATCTGCTTGGATCACACACCCTGGAATCAAGGCAAGGGCTACTCAGCGGGCTCTGGACTATGGTGAGTTGGATGCTTTCAGAAGCCAGGCTGCAGCACCCCTAGGTAGAGTCTGTGACCCAAAACCAGAAGCTCATAAAGAGAACTGTATCATAACTGAGACAACCTTTGCTATGAGATGATCTAGTCCCTTATACAGAAGCTGCTAAGATAGCTGGGAAGAAAGTGTTGCCTGAAAAATAATGACCTTAACAGTTGGCATATACAAACACTGCCACAGATTCCCACTTCTCTCTCTCTCTCTCTCTCTCTCTCTCTCTCTCTCTCTCTCTCTCTCTCACACACACACACACACACACACACACACACACACACACACACAATGAACATCTCAGAGAATTCATTATAGGATAGGATGAGATTTGTAGTAAAAGTAATAACTTACAGTTTCAGAAATGGTTTGATTCCAAAAGAAACAGTTTTCTAAAATTGTGTGTGTAAAATTTAATGGGGATGATTATCATGCATTTTTCTTGAGGGAGGCTCTGTACGTTTATTAGAGGCACAAAGGAGTCTGAAAGATTAAGAACAAGCAGAGGAAAGTGTTGGACTGAGATTTTCTTAGAGCTAAATTAGGATAAAGACAGATTATGTAGAAGAAAGGAACTGCAAAATCAACGTCTATGGGCCTGTTCTCACCTGTAAATGTTGGCCTAAGTTAGCTAGATGAAGGTTGATATGCACTAATGTCCCATGTAACAGATGAAGAAAGTTTGGGATAAACAGATTTTATAACTTGCAGAGGCACACAGGCTGGTAAGTGGCAGTGTTGGGATTCCGCCAAAGCTCTCTGATAGTGCCTTTGGTTCCATCTTTCCATCCTTACACTCAATCTTTACATCCCTGTATTGCAATATTATTCACAGTATTGTAGAGGACAAACTCTTTCCTACTTCATGTCCAACAAGGATAGAATAAGTGGAAAGGAGCTGAAGCTGCAAAGTAAGGAATAAAGGCAAAGCTTCCTCCTTGGCAAGGTTAAGATGAAAAAATCACTCTTCATTACTGTGTAAGTTACTTTTCTCAAGCTCTTTAATGGGAAGCGACCTCTTTTCCTCCCTGAACTCAGAGGAGTGTGTTCTGTGGTGCTACCATATTAAGACAGGTCTGTTCCCAAATAAAAAGCAGTGGTTTCCAACCTTTCTGGAGTCCTGGGATTTGAGAATTTGATGAAAATGTGGACCCTCTCCCCTGAAAAATGAGATACATATAAGGTGGGGTAAAAGTAGGTTTATAGTTGTGAGTATGTGAAACACAGTTTATTGTTTTTAAAAGATATTTTTGTTGATTTCAGAGAGGAAGGGAGATGGGGAGAGAGAATAGAAACATCACTGATGACAGAGCATCATCAATCAGCTGCCTCCTACATGCCCCCTACTTGGGATCAAGCCCACAACCCAGGCATGTGCCCTGACCAGGAATCGAACTGTGACCTCCTAGTTCATAGGTAGAGGTTCAACCATGAGCCACACCAGCTGGGCCAGTTTATTCTTATACTAGAGGCCCAGTGCACAAAATTCGTGCACGGGGACGGGGGGGGAGGTGTCCCTCAGCCCGGCCTGCTCCCTCTCACAATCCAGGACCCCTCAGGTAGGGTCCCTAGGCCTGGCCAGCAATCAGGGCGTATCGGGGCTTTCTTTCCCCAAGCCGCCAACAGCTGGCCCCGCCCCTGTCCCCACCGCTGTCATTGCTTGCCATCTGTGTGGCTCTACCTCCCCCCCACTCCCACCACTGGTCACCTCCCTCTGCGGGTGACAGGCATGGGGTGCAATCGCTTGGCTGGTCTGGGCCTCCCTCTGGGGGGTGATCACCGGCTGGCCCCACACACCCACCACAGTGTCGCTGGCCAGTGGCCTGGGCCTCCGTCTGTGGGGCAATCGATCACCCTGAAGAGGGAGGCCCCACCCACCCACCACAGCGATGCCAGACGGGTGGCCTGGGCCTCCCTCTGTGGCCACCGGCCAGGTGGCCTGAGCCTCCCTCTTTGGGGCGATCGATTGCAGGGCTCTGCGATCGATCGCTCAGCAGAGGGAGGCCCCACCAACCAAGCTGGGGCTCCGCGATCAGTCTCGGAGCCCCCCCCCCCCGCCCCACATTGATCACCCTGCAGAGGTGACCTGGGCCTCCCTCTGCAGGGTGATTGTGGGACAATGGCGGGGCCCCCCGACCAATTGCATCGCACCCACCTTGGCTGGCCTGGCACCAGTGCATGTCATAGTGTCGTAGTCTGGACAGTCGTTCTGCTGTTTGGTCATTCGGTCAATTTGCATATTACACTTTTATTATTATAGACTAGAGGACTGGTGCACAAAATTCTTGCACTCAGGGTGGCGGGGGGGAGTCCCTCAGCCCGGTCTGCACCCTCTCACAGTCTGGGAGCCCTCGGGGGATGTCTGACTGCTATGGAGGCGGGAGAGGCTCCCGCCACCGCTGCTGCGCTCGCCAGCCATGAGCCCAGCTTCTGGCTGAGCAGCACTCCCCCTGTGGGAGCACACTGACCACCAGGGGTCAGCTCCTGCATTGAGCAGGATCGGGCTGGCTCTCCAACATCCCCCAAGGGTTCCCAGATTGCAAGAGGGCACAGGCAAGAGTTCCCAAAGGCCCATGGACTTCAGGCCAAAAATTCCTGAGCTTAAAGAATCTAGGGCTGGGGGGAATGATTTTCTGGAACTGGCTGTAATAAGGCATAGATTCTGGAGCCATATTGCCCAGATTTGACTATTGGGTCCCCCAGTTCTTTGCTGGGTGACCTAGGCAAGGATTAACCTGTTTGAGGTTCAGTTTCATCATCGGTAAAATGTGGATAATGATAATATTTTATACTTTTCCTATCACACTGTCCTGTGATAACATTCTTTGGCCCTGGCCAAATAATGAAAATCTCTCATGCTATTAGCTCTGGGGTTTTGAGCAATTTTATTAGCCCCTCTGAGAACCAATGTTTCATATGTAAAGCAGGGATAATAATATCCACCTTGTAAGATTGCTGTTTTGTA
Source organism: Cnephaeus nilssonii (assembly GCF_951640355.1). Classification (NCBI taxonomy): domain Eukaryota; kingdom Metazoa; phylum Chordata; class Mammalia; order Chiroptera; family Vespertilionidae; genus Cnephaeus; species Cnephaeus nilssonii. Next base: position 10,228,486 of record NC_137077.1, read on the forward strand.
GTATCTAGGAGAATGCCTTATTCAATAAATTTCACCTTCTTTGGTTCTTTCACAGGCGTTCAAGCTGGGATGGAGATGATTGAGCAAATGGCCAAAGAAAGAAACCTTCCAGATTTAAAAGGTTCTGAATCTCTTGAATTTCTGAAGGTTGATTATGTGAACTACAATTTCTCAAAGTAAGTAAAAGAGCAACGTTAGCAGTGAAATTCATCTTTAAACTCTCAGGGTTGTGGATACACCACCACCTGTTCTGCTGTAACATCAGGCCCTGCAGAGTAGAAGTTAACCAACCTTTGGTGAGAGGCTTATCAGAAAATGACCAAAGAAAAAAAGGGTCATGAAGTTGACAAAAAGTGTGGCATTTGGGTCAGAACACCTGGGTCCAGGTCATGTCTCCGCTGCATACTAGTTGTGTGCACCTGGCGAATCTGCTCAGCCTCTGAGTGTCCTTATGTCCTTGTCTCTCTCCTAAAATGAGAAATCTAATCAACACAGTTGTCAGCTGTAGCCACCTTGTCCCTCGAATTCTAAAGGAAATTCTTACTCATTCCATTGCTACCTTCACCCCCATAAACCTAGAAGCAGAATTCAACCACAGTCTCAAGAATAAACTACTCTCATCAAATGTTCTCTTATTTTCGTAAAGGTTAGTCACGATTTCAGAGGTCACGGGGCACATGGCCTTCTGCCCTCTTGCTCTCTTGGCCTTTCCTCCTCTGGAACAACACCAGTTTCTTCCACTGGCCTCATGCAAAGCAGTCCCGCCCACAATGCTTTGTCAATCCAGTGATAATTCCCTGCTACCCTAACCCTTTAGAGTAGTCATCTCCCTGCTATGAAGGATGACATTCTATAAAACCAAGAGTTTTTGTGAAGGAACAGCGGGGTTGTTCTAGGGAAAGTTCCTGGCAGATGCTCTACTCTGTGATAATGTAAGCCATTCAACAAGTGTTTATTGAGCATCTACTATGTACCAAGGCTTTAGTCTAGGCATAGGAAATACTGTAGTGAATGACACGGATAAGTCCTCTGCCCTTGATGTCCAGTGAGAGAGATGGACATTAAATATATATTTATAAGATTAATTATTGCCCTAACCGGTTTGGCTCTTTAGATAGAATGTCAGCCTGCAGACTGAAGGGTCATGGGTTTGATTCTGGTCAAGGGCACATGCCCGGGTTGTGGGCTCGATCCCCAGAAGAGGGCGTGCAGGAGGGAGCCGATCAGTGATTCTCTCTCATCATTGATGTTTCTGTTTCTCTCTCCCTCTCCGTTCCTCTCTGAAATCAATAAAAATATATATTAAAAAAAATTTTTAAGATCAATTATTTAAGTAATTTGGGGCGATTCCATATATTTTTCAGCTTTATTGAAATGTGATTGAAAAAATGTAAGATATTTTTTAAAAGATTAATTATTTAAGTACAATGATGGGAATGCCACAGCAGAAAAATCCAGGGTGAATCATATAACATCAAGGGTACATGAAAATGAGGAGAAACCGGAATTCTCGTGAACTGCTGGTGGGAGTAGATAAGCTGGTACAGGAATTTTAGACCCATGCTGTCCAAACAGGTAGCCACTAGCCACATGTGCTGTTGAGCAATTGAAATATGACTTAATTCCAAGTTTATTTAATTTTAATTTGAAAACCGATACTCGATTCAGTTATTGGAAAACTTTTAAGTATGCTTAGGACAAGTTGTAAGTTTACTTTTTCAATTGAAAATTTTATGCCATCTAAATACAGGTCAGTATTTCTGATGAAAATTCAGTGTTTAAATTGAGGTGTGTCATGATTATAAAATATGTACTATATTTTGAAGACTTATTTTGGAAAAAGGAAAATACATTGCAATAATAATTTTTATATTTGTTACACATTGAAATGATATTTTAGATGTGTTGGGTGAAGTTAAAAATGATAAAATTACTCTCGTTTATTTTCCCTTTTTTAATGTGATTACTGGAATATTTTAAATTACATATATGGCTCGCATTGTATTTTTATTAGACAGATTTGCAGGGGCCTTTTTGTTGTTGTTGTTGTTGTTGTTGTTGTTGTTGTTGTTGTTCATCCTCACCCAAGGATATTTTTCCATTGATTTTTAGAAAGAGTGGAAGAGAGAGGGAAAGAAAGAGAATCATCTATGTGAGAGAAACACATCAATTGGTTGCCTCCTGCATGAGCCCTGATCAGGGCCCAGGCTGGGGAAGAGCCTGCAACTGAGGTATGTGCCCTTGACCAGAATCGAACCAGGACCTTTTGGTCCACAGGCTGACGCTCTATCCACTGAGCCAAACTGGCTAGGGCCAGCAGCCTTTTTTTAGGCATGCCCTTTGACCCAACAATTCTGCTTCTTGACAGCCTCCATAGAGAAACACGTACATAAACTGCATGTCTGAGGATTTTCAGGGTGGTTTTGTTTACAATACAATTTTCAGGGTGGTTTTGTTTACGAAGGAATTATTGTTGTTTTAATGATACATCCACAGCCTGGAATACTCTACAGTCGTTACAAAGAATGGGTAAGACCCATAGTATCAAAAGGAAAACATTTCCAAGATTTCCTCTTCCCGCACTGGGTCTCAGGCTGTGTCACGGATAAAAAGTAGGAAAGGATGCAAAGTAGATGAGACAGCAAAATGACCATTTCTTATCAGCTAATCACACTTACGTCTTGCAATTTTCCTGATCTTAGCTCACAGCAATGCCTTCCTCCTATGCAACAATGATGCACAGGTGGCCTCATTTTGTCTCCGTAACCTGCCTGTAACACTTCCTCTGAGTGATTAATTGAAAAAGGTGACGTGTCGTATCCAAGGTTGCACCGCCAGCACAAAACTTGTCTCCAAGTCGAGTGCCCTTTGCACAATAATGAAGTGGCATAGCCTAGTGGGTAACAACACAGTCTGAAGACAGACTGAGGAGGTTTCCAGATCTGGTTCTACCACTTAGGTATGACTTCAGCCAAGTCTCTTGTCTTCTCATCTCTGAATTGCAGTTGGCAAAAACAGCAACAGCCTCGTAGGATTATTGTGAGGGTTAAAATGAGCTTATGCACGTGAAATGCTCACCATAGGGCCTGGCAGGGAGTAATCACTCAGTCGATGTTCATAACAATAACCTATCATAATGCACGTGGCCATCTACCTAGGTAGATTACATGCAACCCACTGCCTCCTAGTTGCCTGTTGGACAGATCAGAGAATCTTAGGGGAAGTAAACTCTATAAAATAAGTTTCTCAACTAGGGAAGACAGTGTCCACAGAGAGGGCATTTGGGAAGAGGAGGAGACACCCTTCTGATTGTCCCAATGGATTTAGGGGAGGGGCACTACTGTCATTTAGGTTGGCACATATGCCAGATACCCTGCAATGTCTATAACAGTTCTCTACAAAAAAATTAGTTGTCCCAACCAAAACACTAATGTCCCCTATTTAGCTGAAGGAAAAGATATGATGGCAAGGTACCTCTTTTTGTCTTTATAAAGAAGTTTAAAAAGTAGATTGATTATTTGCAAATTTCCTTCCAAACTTGCTCGTTTCCCCCCTCACTGTGGCATAGAGCTTCCTGCCCAGAGTTTAAGGGGAATTAGAAGGCAGTGCCCAGGGGCACTCCTGCAGACCCGGGGTTCCTTGCTCCGTGGGAGTTCACAGTCACGATTTCCACAACTGCATTTCCGGTTTTGCCTCACTTCGCAATGCGTGGCACTAACTCCCCTGTTTCTTGTTTTACAGCATAAAAATCAATGCCTTTTCATTTCCCAACACGTCATTAGCCTTTGTGCCGGGGGTGGGAATCAAGGCACTGACCAACCACGGCACGGCCAACATCAGCACAAACTGGGAAGTCAAGTCGCCACTTTTGTGAGTATCGCCTAAAAAGCCTGCCGCTGTTCTGGGGGGAAATGGAGCAGAAATCCCAAGTGTAGGCATTTGCTAATGTTGTTGACGTTAGGCTTCTTTCCTCAACCATGAACACTCTTTTTCAAGAGCATTTTTCAGGATAGAATTAAATCAGAATATCTCTGCTGGGGGTGAGAGGGGAAGGACTGAAAATCATCTCGACCAGAAAGACAGAGTAACTGGTCTAAAGGTCCTTTATGATTTCCTAAGAGCTAGGAGACTGTGGGAGCAACGGACATGTGCTCAACATTTGAGATGCCTCATTGGTGGTCACTGTATGATCTTAGCCAGTCATTGAACACACTTTGCCATCTGTGGGGCCTTCCTACCTCACAGGGAGGTTGGAGCCTTCCTGTCACAAGGAGGTTGGAGGATGAAAGTCAGCTTGAGCCCAGCTCGCCCCTAACAAAAGGCCTTGGCACCCTCCTTAGAAAGAAGGGATCAAATTCAAGGTATGCTTACAGACCACCTACTAGTGCAAGTCGCTATCCTAGGTATAATGTTTAGGTCTGCCTTGGTTGGTGCCCCAGAATAACACATTCATTCACCCACTTGGTCACTTAACAAGCACTTATTGAGTGCCTACTGTTTACCATTTATTCCCATCTCAAGAACTCCAAGAACTCTTATGGACTGGGGAGAAATGACATATCCTCCTATAAGTAGCATGGATTCATGTATTTATTCTTGTTATTCTTGCCTTTGCTGAGTCATCAGCTTTACATTGCACGCTTATTTTGCATCAGGCCACCAGCTAAGTCCTGGGGACATGGACACGAGTAACACACACTCCACTCCTTCAAGGAGTTCACAGACTAAGTGTCCCTTCCCCATCCATGACCCTCCTATGTAACGTGTGGCCAACCCCCCCTCCCCCAACCATGTTCTCTCTCTAAACAAGCATTGTATATGAATGGTGCTCAGTATGTGCTCAACCACTGGGGTGGGGCCAGGGCACTGAGGGTGAAATAACTGCAAGGTCCCTAAAGCTGTCACCATTCCCATAATTCATTACTTCATTTGTTCAGCAAATATTCATTCAGCGCCTGCTCTGATCCCACCTGTTGTAGGTGCCAGGAATCCAGAGGTGACAAAGGTCCTGCCCTCCAGGAGCTCAGAGTCCATGGATAGAGAACTGAGCCATCTCCTCCCTGCCAAGACCTGGGTAACCTTGCACTTTTTCTCTCAACAGCCAAGACTCAGGAGGAGCTGATCTATTTCTCTCTGGGGTCTACTTCACGGGTATTCTTAACCTGGCCCGAAATGACTTGGGTCAACCAACCGTGGAGCTCCAAGACTGCCACGCCCAAGTGAGCCACGCCCACGTCTCATTTTCTGGAGAACTCAGGTGAGGGACAGGGCCCTGGTGGACGGTAGCTAGTTGGGGGCGGTCTGGATTCTCGGGCAGCACGGAGGAGAGGTTAATAACCAACAGGTACAATCCCTGAGTGAGCCCTTTTGTTTTTCTTCCTTTTTTCTCCAGTGTTCTGTATAACTCCTTTGCTGAGCCCATGGAGAAACCCATTTTAAAGAACTTAAATGAAATGGTAAGTCTTTAGAGATTTCACGACCATGGTCAAATGCCATCAGCAGCAGTTCTGCCATGCTTGAATTAATTCTTGGTCAATAAACCTTTATTGAGCACCTACTGTGTGCTAGGCACCATCCAAGGCTCTTTCACACACATCATTCTATAGAATTCCCTTCCTCAAGTTCATGCCAAACAATCAACAAGAATTTATTTATTGTGTACCCACTGCATGCCCAGCAGTAGGCTAGCATCTGTTGGGATATGAAAAAGAAGTAACCTTATCATCTTTTTAAGAAAACCAGAGTCAGGCTTGTGAAACAATAACTGAATGAGGACTTGAAGTTAGGACATACTTATATGATCATTAGATTGAACTGAAGAGGTTCAGAGAAATGGGAAAATTCAATAAATAGGTCCTGGAAGTGTCCTGGGAGACATTTTTAGAGGATGCAGGACTTGAACTGGGCCTTGAAATATAGGTAGGATCTGGACAGGTAAGGAATGGGAAAGAAGATAGGATATTTCCAGCCAATAGAAACAATGTAACTTAAGATGGCTTCCAAAGCTACAAGTAGCTAGATTCCAGAGTGGGAGTTTGAAGAAGGGGAAAGACAAGATTGGCTGTGTGCCCGCTTTCCAATCCTGACCATACCTTCCCTGAACCCTTGACCCGTATTTTGTGAGAGACAAGGAGAGGGATGAGGAGGAGTGGGGACAAAGGGAGACTCCTTTCTGAAAAAGGGGTAAGGACAGTGTCTGGCTATCTCCTCTGCCTCGTGCTCAGCTCAGTGCTTAATGAATGGCAGCGAGGAAATCAACAAGTAGAAATAGTACTAAGCAGCCTGTCCAGTGAGGTTGCCGGCTCATCAAGGGACTCTGAGGCTTCTCAGTCTTTCTCCATCTTATCTGACAGGGGCTGGGGGCCAGTGGATATTAAAGAGCGACTGGGAAATAATGTCGCCACCTTCAAGGACCTCACAGTCGACCATTCCTTTGTTCAGAACGAGGCATGGTTCTTGGCCAACAGTTAAGTTTGCCCAGAGTGTACATACAACTTAGAAATCATAGATGCTTTGCCTCTAGTATTCCCTCTGAGCCACTGGAAAATGAAGAGAATACTCAGACCACAGCCGTCTAGCTGTCATGTGACGCCTGGTGACTCTGTCAACCTCCCTTCTTCAGTTTTCCCATTTGTAAATAGGGGACAGTAGGGCTTACCTCCCAGAGCTAAAGCGAGGATGAAAGGGGGTTAAAACAACAGCCAACGTGTACTGAATGCTTACTCTTAGCAACCTGATGAGGTGGATACAATTGTCACTCCCGTTTTGCAGATGAGGAAACTGAGGACAGAGAGTACAGGTAACTTGCCAAGGGATTCAACCCAGGCAGCCCACCTCCCCAGCCTCTGCTAGTAACCACCACCCTGAGTGCTTAGCACACGCCTGGCACACAGCACGTCCATCGATGTCCTTCCTTCTTCCTCCAGATGTGCTTGAGTCTGACTCAAGGTTTATTTTCTAATTCCAAACGGGGTTCTGATGGAAGTAGATGCCCGATCTAATGGGCTGTCGAACCAGCCCAGCGGGGAAGTAAAGGCCCCAGCTGTGACCACTCCCGGCAGCATGGCACTGACGACAGAGCAGGGGAAAGGCATAGCAGGTTCCTCGGGTGGGACACCTCCAGCATGGACTGGGGCACATGTCCTGTCATGCACAGGAAGAGAAGGCAGTGGCTCATGCTTTTATGGGCCTCCCTGGGTGGAGTCCCAGTGACTGTGAAGTTTAGTCAGCATTCAATGTCTTGCCACCCATACATACGTAACTTGAGGCCCATAGACATCAACTAATTTAAAAGTCTTGATGGCCAAAGGGAGACTGTCTCGTAGCCTTTTGCTTGCAGGGTCTAAGCCCATAAGTAGAGGTTTCTGGTATAATATGATAACCTGCATTTTTTTAAATTCCTTTTATGGCCAGCTCTGTCCCATTATCACGGGAGAGGTGGAAGCACTGAATGCCAATCTCAGCATGCTGGAGGGTGAGTCTCTGAACTGTCTCTTCTGGATGGTTCTTTCCCCACCTGCCCACTCTGGTGCTCTCCAGGTTTGCTTTTCCACACAACACAGCTCTGCCTCTTCAGTCTGCTTTCCACTCTGCAAACTAGAGCCTCAGGAAGGTGGGGGGCTGGAGGGGCACAGCCTGTGTATGGGGTCTGCTCTTTGCTGCAGCAACCAACTTCTCTGCAGGAGGGGGTGGCTTCAGACCAGATACAGTTCAGAGAATTAAACTCTCACGAGCTTTAATCCCAGCTCTGCACTAAATGCATCCTCTTCAGAATGGTTAATGCTGATCTGGGCCAGGTTATCCCCTTCATTGGCTCCTCACCGCCTTCAGGATCAAGTCCAAATGCTTTAACGTGGACTGCAAGACCCACCCGCCATGCTCTGGCTCCTACTTCTCTCTGTTCACCTTGCACCTTTCTCTGCTCCAGCAATCAAACTGCCTTTCCTGACCCACACCCCTTGCCTTTGCTCATGGTGTCCTCTCTGCCTAGAAGAGCTTCCTCTCCCTTCACCCATGCATTCATTTAGTAGACATTTATCAGTGCCTATTTCCCTGCCAACTCTGTGCTAAGCGGTGAGGGATGCAGTCCCTTCCACTCGCTACCCCTCGGCCATCCCTTGTCTTGTTCACTCCTCTTTATCTTTTAAGGCTCAGCTCAGGCATAGTCTCTTCCAAGAAACCTTACCTGATGTCCACACCCTAAAGTTGCGCCTCCTCTGTACTCACATGATACTTTGAAAGTGTCTCTCTCTTTCCAGTCCACCCATTCATTCACCAGTGGTACCAGCCAGGTGCTGCTCTTGGTGCTGGAATGCAGCATCAGGCCCGGAAACAGAAATCCCTGCCCTCGTGGGACTAGTGGGAGGAGACAGACAGCAAGCAAGATCATAAGTAAAATCTATGGCATCCAAGTGATGGGTGATAAGAAGAAAACTAAAGCAGGGAAGGAGCTGGGGAGTGGTTTTCATTTTAGATGTATGGCCAGGGGTTTCCATTCTAGATCCTGAGAAAGGAACATAGAGTTCGAATCCGAATGAATTGGGGAGTGAGCCCCTCCTAGATCCGGGCAAAGAACATTTCAAGTAGAAGAAACCGCAAGCTCACAGGTCCTGAAGCGGGAATGTGCCAGGTGTGCTAGAGGAACTGTGAGGAGGCCATATGGGGGGCAGAGGGAGTCGGAGGTTGTGGGGGCGGGGGGTAGCAAGAGATGAGGTCAGGGAGGAGAAAGCAGATGGGTAGATGTCCAGGACTCTCTAGGTCATTGGGAAGCCTTTAGAGAGTTCTGAGCAAGGTATGCATGATTTCATCTATATTTTAAGAATATCACTCCGACTTCTGTGGATTAATAATAGACAGGAGTGGGGGGCAAAGGTGGAAGCAGGGAGACCACTCAAGAGGCTGCTGAGTCCCCTGAGCCTAGATGAAGAAGGCGAGGCACGTTCAGGACCTGGATGCAGCTTGCAGGTGGAGACGGTGGCATTTGCTGACACGCCGAATGTAGGTCATGAGGGGAGTCAAGGATGACCCCAGGTTTTTACCCTGAGCAGCCAGAACCTATTATTATTGGAAGAATGGAATTGCCATTTACCCAAATGGGGAAGACTGTGAGAATAGGTTTGTAGGAGGACCATCAAGAGCTCAGTTTTAGATCTGCTCTTACTACACTGTCTTCTGATTTCCCGTTTACATGTCTGTCTCCTCCACCAGACTATGAGTTCCAGGAGGGCAGGGACTGTGACTCATCTCTGTGTTCCCAGCACTGGGCACAGCGCCGAAGCCACACTAAGTTAATAAATATTGGATTGATGAAGGGATGACAGGAGATGGGCAGCTGGGCAAGTGGATTGATGCATGGATCCAGGTGGACGAAAGCAAACAAATGGGTTGGGGAGGCAGGGAAAGAGAAAGAAGAAGTGAAGAAAGAACTGGTGGGGGATTCTCATGCCCTAGTTTGCCTTGGGCAAGTTTCTTTACCTCTGGGAGCTGCACTCCCCTCATGGTCCTGCTTCCCTCATGGTATGATGGTGGGTCCATGGAGACTGTGAATTTGAAAACAGATTTAAAACTATGGTGTCATAGAGTAGTATTGCTCCCCCGCCTTGGCAAATGGCTTCATCTCTCCTTCCTTCGCATCTCCATTTATGGAATAAACCAAGCGTGACATGCAAGAAGGGAAGCGTGGTGCTCACGGGCAGTCCTCTAGGGAGGAAGTCTTCCTGTCGCAGAGCACACGGTGGTGGTTGGGAAAGCAGCTCCCAGGCCAGGGCAGGAACTGAGCACCGCACCACCGCACGCATAACTGTCCCAGACACTGACGTCCATGCTTCCTGCAAGCCTCGCCCGCTGTTCCCTGGCCCCGGGCCCCCTGCCCGGCCTTCTGCTTGGCTCTGAAAATGGTAGTACAAAAATGACGTGAATCAGTAGCACTGTGCCTGAGAATGTCCTTGGCCTCTCCAACTTAGTGGATTTTACTCCTGTCTGTCTCTCTTGATATTTCTTTTTAAAAATTACAACAGTAATGCCTGCTTATTGTGAAAAAATTAAGTTCTAACTACCTAGGAGGCTTTAACATAGAACGTGAAAGTCTCTCATTATACCGACCTAATACGTATGGCTTAATGTTGACAAGTGACTTGTTTGTCTAATTCCTTCTTTAAAAAGAATGTATGTACATTGAGAAAGAGAGAGACAGCCATAAAAAGGCTATATACCGAAATATTACGTTTCTCTCAGGGCAGTGTAAATTAAAAGGGTTTTTACTTTCTTCTTTTGACTTACCTACTTTTCCTGGGTCTTAAAAAGTGAGCATGACCTAAAACTAATATAATATTGAATGTCAACTATTAAATAAATAAATAAGAAAAAAGGTGAATGTGTATTACTTATGAAATAGGGTATATTCTTTTAGACAATATAATTTAAAATTCTTCAATTTTTAAAAATTTGTTCTAGATATACATTAATCATATATTATGCTTTTAATGAATGTAAATTTTCTTTTTGTTTTATTTGTTTTAGTTTTAACCAAGATTGACAACTATACCCTGCTGGATTATTCGCTAATGAGTTCTCCAGAAATTACTGAGAACTACATTGACCTGAATTTGAAGGTAACTTTATCATCCTCATCAGAGTTCTCATCCTGGCTACCAGCAGCCAGGACAAGCGCCCCTCTGTGTCCTCCAGGGATTGATTACAGGACACCTCCCCAGACCAAAATCTTCCATACTCAAGTCCCTTAAATAAATGGCATGGTGTTTGCAATTAACCTAGGCACATCCTCTCCTATACTTTAAATCATTTCTAGATTACTTATATAACCTAAGACAATATAAATGCTATGTAGATGGTTGTTAAAAGAAAATGTACATGCTCAGTACGACACAACCATCGTAGGCCTAACTACATAGTGCCCGTCAGCAGCAATGTAACTTTTTTTTCAAATATTTTTATCTGCGGTTGGTTGAAGCAGAGCCTAAGGATACAGAGGGCCGACTGTATTCAGGGAACAAATATGTGCAGAGGAAATATACCTACATGCTCTTCAAATATTTTCATTTCCTTTGAAACAATCCCTGATGTGTATGCTCTTTTGAAAGGTAAACAATTTCCTTGATCAGTAAATGATAGTTTGGATTGCACAAGACACGTCTGTCTTCTTCAATAAGAGTCTCATGATGCCTTTGCCTCTGGGAGTAGGTGTGAGCTAGGAGGCAACAAGTGAGTGGTCTACAATTATTAGAACTTACCGAATCAGTAATTGTACATATTAGTACTTCTATTCCTCTCAGATTAGTCCATTTAACTGTGAGCTGCTGACCTCTACTGAGGTTATTAGCATATGAAAATGGTGTTTGCCAATTCTGGAAAAGTGTTTAGTTTTGCCCCAAAGTTAGTATCATTGTTTTTAAAAATGTATATTGGCTTATATTTCAATCACTCAGAGTCATTCAGATTAGTTAAACATTACACACGATAACCAATAACTAATGAGGGCCATTAGAAATGCCATGGATTTTCTCCTAGACTTCTGAAACCCATGGTGCATTCATGAACACGTGATGCAGGTGCAGTTCAAGGTGCCGTGTTCAACTCAGTTCAACTCAATAAATATTTGTTGAATGCTTTAAATCATATAGAATTCTGGAGCCTCCTGAGTCTTTCTGTGACACCCCAGACACTCGGCAATCACAGGGTTCGAAGGTCAGGGGTTTGACATCTCTACCTGGCACCTCAGGAAGTATTCAGAGCTGTCACCTCCAGCTAAATGCACCTGCCTTTCTTTCCTGGAAAAGAAGACCGAGAAGGAACTTCTCACTAGGTTACACCCCAGAGTGGACAGACATACCCAGATGTATGCTCAAGAAGTCATCAGAGCTTTGAAACATGGTCACTAGTCAAGGAGTCAGAAGGCCTTATCCTTTTTTCTTCTCTACTGAGTTTCCACCATTTTTCTTATTCTGACCTGAGAGGGTCCACCTTCTTGTGTACTGCATGTTTGAGCCTTCACCTAACACACTGGCCTCTCTCTCTTTTCCCACAGGGTGTATTCTATCCACTGGAAAACCTCGCCGACCCCCCGTTCTCCCCAGTGCCTTTTGCGCTCCCAGAACGCAGCGACTCTATGCTCTACATTGGAATCTCCGAATATTTCTTTAAATCTGCATCCTTCGCTCATTTTGCAGCTGGGGCTTTCAATGTCACACTCTCCACAAAAGAGGTGAGGAGAGCTAACGGGTGATGACAGTCAGCTCCAACATTTCATCTTGTCTTAAGTATCCCATTCGGGGGCTTTTATGTCATAATTTCTAGTCCTGGGCTTTGTAGACTAGCACTCCTATCAGGATGATGAATGAAGGAGTTGTGGCATGAACGTTATTAGTTGGAAAGTTGTTGAGTTTCCAGTTCCTCTAATTTCATTTCTTTATGATTCCAAGTCACTGTTCCAGATAGCTCTTAAGTAATGACAGGACCCCCTCCATCACTTATTACCTGTTGACCTTGGGCAATTTCAGTTCTCTGTGCCAGAGTTTCCTCATTTGAAAAATTGAAATAATAATTCTTTAATGTCCATAATAAGCCATAGGTTGATATGGACATTAAAGAGATTTAAATATATGTAAAGCATTTAGACCAATGCCCAGCACAGAGGAAGTATACTATAAGTGTTGCTGGTTATTATTATTATTATTATTATTATTATTCCTTATGTTATGCCAACACAAATATTTCTTCTGTTAGCAATTGCAACTGACTTATCTGCAGTGACTGTGAGAATACAGATACTCACTGATTCTCTCTGCCATGCCCCTCCCTTTTGCATATGAGAACACTCTTTCCAGCCAACCAACCAACAACTTTTACTGAGCATCCCTTATGAATCTTCATTCAGTAGGTCTTAATTATGCAAGTTGTCATAAACCTTATGTTCAAAATACTAAGTTGGCCATACCAGCTACCACACAGTGCTGAAAATTAGACACTTGTAGCTTCAAGACTTGAAAACCACCCATCCGTGAAGATAAATTACTTAAGCCTTCTATGTCTCCGTAATGAAGACAGTAGCACAAAACGTGTTGTGAACCACCATAGAATATTTACACAGGGATCACACATATATGATGTACACAGTGTTCCCAAGGTTAAAAGTCACTTACTCAAAAGGAATGTATCTCCTGTGGGACTCCCTGGGGGCAAGTCACTGTACTTCCCTGGGATTCATGTTTCCTGGGGTTGGTCTATAAAATGGTAAGTTGCCTTCAAACACCTTTTTTGGTGCAACAGCTCCATAATTCATACAAATTACAGGGAATGCTGTATTTTCCCTGCAAAGACAACCTCAGGTAAAAACCTTATACTGACATGATGGGCTTCATTTTCCAGATTTCCAGCCATTTGGTTCGAAACTCTCAAGGCGTTGGCAACATTCTCTCCCGGGTAAGTGGTCAGGATTTGACTCCTTGATAGTGTATTTGGTTTCGTTGGAATTACTTCCGGAACACTTGGGGGTTCTTTTTTGTTTGTTTGTTTCTTATTTTGGGGGTTCTTTTTATTCCTTTCTGGTGCAAGCCCGAGTCCATGTTTGCATTCTTGAGGAATTTTTTTCTTTTGTTCAAGTATCCACAAATATTTACTGAACACCTTACTATGAAAGGATTTTAAGTTCAAAAGATAAATCATCCATTGCACCCACAAGGTTCCACCACACTGGAAATAATTAGCTTAAATGGGAAATGAAGGGCTAGTGCCCTTGCTTGTGCCTTTAGTGAAGCAGCGATTAATGCCATGCCTCAGAGCACCTGAGTGCTGGACCGAGTGTACTGAAAGGCTCAGGCTTGCCCCTGAGGACAAAGACAGACATGCTGTTTTTGTTTTGTTTGTTTGTTTGTTTGTTTGTTTTAAATATATTTTTATTGATTTTAGGGAGGAAGGGAGAGAGAGCTAGAAACATCAGTGATGAGAGAGAATCATTGATTGGCTGCCTCCTGCACACCCCGCACTAGGGATTGAGCCCACAACCCGGGCATGTGCCCTTGGCCAGGAATCGAACCATGACCTCCAGGTTCATAGGTCTATGCTCAACCACTGAGCCACACCAGCCAGGCGAGACATGCTGTTTTTAGAGCATCCTGCATTTAGAGTAAGGACCTTGAATCACACAGACCTAGATCTGAACCCCAATTCTACAGCTTACTCACCTGGAACCTTGAGAAAATGACTAAGCCTCTCCAAGACTCACTTTTTTTATTTGTGAAATGGAGAGAACTTGCCTCACAGGGATTTTGTGAAGATTAAATGAGATAATACAAACAGCCTTGGCCTGGTGCCTGGCATACAGTGTGTGTTCTATAAACCTCAGCCATTATTATTTGTTTTTTGCATGTTGTTGTTGTTGTTGTTGTTAAGGAGCTTTTTGTCTGTTCTTACTGCATGATGTTAGATTTAGTCCCCCCAAATTTGTGACTTTCACTCATCAACTCACAACCCCCAATCTCCATTTTTTCCCTGAACCCGGGCAGATTGCGGAGATCTACATCTTGTCCCAACCCTTCATGATTCGGATCATGGCCACGGAGCCTCCCGTGATCAGTTTACTACCGGGGAACTTCACCCTGGACATCCCTGCTTCCATCATGTTACTCACCCAGTCTGAGAATTCGACTGCCGAGACCATCGTTTCCATGGACTTTGTAAGTCTGTGGGGACAGAGGGAAGCCTGTGGATGCCAGTCCTCTCCTGTAGCAGAGCACTGGCCAGCAGCGGTCTACTAAGTGCTTGGAGGGGTGGGAAGTGATATATCAGTTAGGAGTGAGGACAGGGTTGAGATGGAGTGTGGGGAGCTAGGAGAGGCCAGTGCTCAACCCCCATACATTGTAAAATAGCTCTGCGCCCTTCTCTGCTCCCCATGTGCCCTTCCCTCTGCTTCAGTTACATGGACAGCCAAGTGTCTTTTCCCTTGAAATAAGCTAATCAAGGTAGAATTCAAGTTTATTTGAGCAGAAGAAGGCCAAATACAATTCAATAGAAAGGGACTAATACAATGAACCTAAGCGAAATACCACACACACACACACACACACACACACACACACACAGTACATAGAGAAGAGAGATTAGGAGGGGGAAAAAACAGTTTAAAGGAGATCTTCAAGCAGAAGTCTTTATAGTTAGTTTTCTTACCTGAAAGACAGTATTTTTAGAATTATTTCTTTCAAATATCTCTCAGAATGAGAGGGAAATGGAGCTTATGATGTTTCCACTCTAGGGAATAATATCTATGGCCAGAGAGCTTCCCTCTTAGCAATCCATGCTTTTGTTGTCTGCAGGTCGCTAGCACCAGCGTCGGCCTGGTTATTCTGGGACAAAGACTGATCTGCTCCCTGTCTCTGAACAGGTAAGATAAAATGATTTGACTGTTGGGAACCTTCACCATAAGTGAATCAACAGGCCGTAGAGGCAAAGACAAGTGCAGTTACCGCTGGATAGAACATGAATCACTTGCACACTTCTCCTGCAATAGTCCAGATCATTGCAAAGTAGGGCCTTAAAAATGAGTTGTGAACATTTTCTTTTTTCCTTCCCATTAAATAATATTAAGCTAAAATAGTCAACACAGTAATAAAATTATTTACTATAAATGCACGTTCTAATGGTACAGCCATATAAAACTAAAATTCCTCTTTAACAAATTCAGAAGCCATTTCACCAAGCAGAGAGCATAAAACTTGGAGGTCAAGGAATGAAGTTTCAAATCCCTGCTCACTGCTTCCATATCCGTGATCAAGTCTATTGACCGCTGAGTCTCACTTTCCTTATCTGAGAAATAATGAAGTTGGACTGAATCATTCCTGAGATACCTTCAGGCTCTGCCACTCGGATCTCATTACTCTAAGGTAGAGTTTAACAAGCCTGTGCCACACGGCCGGGCTGGCTCTCAGCTGCAGGCCATGCGGTGTGAACGGGCTTGAGCAGGTCATAGACACAGATGGTTGAACACTAATGGCCATTTGGAGGAACAGCCCATTTTCCGCAGCCCTTTGAAGCCCATAGTTGAAGCCATGACTCAGACTACCTGGGGGGAGGGTATACAGAATGATCCGATGGCCCCGATTAAATCTGCGAAAGGAAGAAAGAGACAAAGAATAAAACAGACAAAGAAGGCAGAGTCCAAAAAGAATAGGAAACCAACAGAGGGGAAAAGTAAGTCAGTCACCATCAGTCAACTTGATGGTTATGAGGACTATTGTAGAAGCACGTTTTCTTTCTTTAAAAAAAAAAAATTATTGTTGAAAGTATTGTATATGTCCCCATTTTTTTTCCCCATTGCAAGATGTTTTCAATAAAATCCCTGTAATACTAAATGAAACAAGGAAAATAGGGAACTGCATAAGCACATCGGTCAACCCTGTGAAAATGAAAATGCAGACCCCCCTGTTCAAAAATTAGGTAGAATTTCAAGTAGGAGAAAGCAGGGCATTGAACCGAGCCGGGCCCTTCTGAGCAGAGGCCCGTCCTAACTGCACAGGCTGCCTCCATGAGCCTGAGGGGGGCCCCTGCAGGGGATCCTGTAGCAAACCTCGGGCAAGGAGCAGACTATGGCCAAGGTGAGCGGGCCGGGCTTCACTCAGACTTCAGGCAGCCAACGTGAGAGGCAAGGCTTTGCCAAGGAGCAGAGGTATGCTGGGAGAGTGGCCTTAGCCTTTGGCAGCGAGAACGGTAGCCCCGCCGCCCACACAGGCCACCCCAGCCAGTGTCTCCGCTCCTGGGCTTCGCAGGCAAGCGCTGCTTTTCAGGATGGGCTGGTTTCATCTTTGATGATGTCAGAGAGACACAGCAGGAAGGAGTGGAAAGTGGGTGAGGATCAGGGAAACATCCCTGAGGGGAATCGGGGACACAGGGTCTCCAAATACAGCTCTCCAGAACACCCCGCCTTTCTAACCATCCCCTGCCTGGAGCAGTTCTTTCTGGAGCTGCTCAGGGTGGGCTGCATAGACACGAGCTGCGGAAATCAGAGGCACATCCAGAGGTGAGGCTAGAGAGGTAGTGAGCTCACAGGCTGTGCAGTCGGACTAGCTGGTTCAGATCCCAGCCCAGTCTCCCAGGCAAGTTTCTACTTCAGGGGGTGTTGTGAGGAATACATGAGTTAATACATGTAAAGTGCATGTTATGTGTTCAAGAAATGTTAGCTGTGGCTATTATTTAAAATTGGGGTCTGGCCTCAGCCAGTAGAAAGTGGTGCTCAGTCATGCAAGATCATTTCAAGAGTTCCCTTATTCAGAAAACACCTCACTCTCCTGTCCTGGGGTGGTGCTTAGAGAAATTGCCGTTTGTTCTACTATTTATGACTTCTCTGTATTATTGAGGCTTTACTGTCTACTGGTCCTGTGCCAAGCACTGCACATAGATTATTTCATTTCAACCTCACAACCCTGTATCTCCAGGACCTGGCACGGCACTCAATAAATGTTTGTAGATTGAGTGAATACCCTGGTGGTAGGTGTTATTAGCCCCATGGTTCAGTTATGGGGGTTAAAAGACTTACTCAAGTCACAGAGCTATTGAATAGCGGAGCCAGAACGTGAATCTGGGTGAGTCTGTTTTCACAGCCTTGAGTATTTACTTACTGGATTGTACTGCCTTTGGTGTAGTGAAGAGCTGAGACTTAGAAAATAAGACTTAGACCTAAGACTTAGAAAATAAATACTCTACCTAGAAGCGGAAACCCATGAGCATGGAGTCATACTGAACTGAAACAGGGAGCATGACCTTCCTCATTGATAAGTAGTGATAGAGGAGGCACTGGCATTGGACACAGCCCCTTTCTCGTTGCATTAAGGAACTGAGTAAAGGAAGGATAAAGCAAGCCAAAGCCGGGAGTATAAATAATAGACTTGACCTCTTTGGATATGTCTGTTAAGAGCGCAAGCTCTAAAGTCAGACATATGTGAGTGTGACTTCTCCCTCAGTCATTTGGAACTGTGGCACCTTGAGCAAGTTAATTAACCTCTCCAAGTATCAGTTTCCTCTCCGTTGCATGGCTGTATGAGCTAAAGCATGAAAAGCACAATACCCAGCACATTATCAGCGCTCAAGAAAGATCTGTTCCTACTAGCAGTGGTTTTTCATTCTCTCCCCCATTCCAGGATCAAAGTGTGACCAAGATGGGCTTAAAAGCTGTGGAGCTGGCACTCAGTCATACATCAGATTCTCACTGCTCTATCTACAATAGAGAATTTCGTTCCAAACACAGTTCTATTTGGCGGTAACCCCAGTACAGGTTGGCCCACATAGTAGACATTTTGAGATTATTTCAGAGGCCAAATTAAACAGCACTTTCCCTTATTTGGTTGGCATCCAGATGGTGCAATTCTAACCCTCTTAATTGCAAGTAAAGCTTGAAGCAATCAAATGTACATTAGTGTTGAACCATTTAGAACTTCGGGTCATTTTTTGACATTGCTCTGGGATTGAGGCTTTGGATGCTCCCAAACTGCACCCCACCCCACTACGTTAACACACACGCACATGCCCTACAACCCCTCCCATGCAACACTGGCAGAAAATGCAAATATAGCTGACTGTAATCAGATAGAATCACCACCTAACTCCACTCCTCAGGTTTGGGCGGATAAACATTTGCCCAGGTGAGCCATCTGGAGAGAAACCCGGAGAGGAAAACAGGTCCGGGAAGAATGGATTCGGTTTCTGTTGGAACAGTGCTCGGACAGGTCAGCAGAGCTCAGACTTGGCATCGTGTTGACCTCCATCTCCACCCTTCCTCTGAGCGACTGTTGAAGCCAGGACAGGGGGATGCCACTGGGGGGAGCGGGGGTGCTCCATCTGAGAAGGGAACCCCAAATGACTTCTTCCGCTTCTCCCTGACTCTTTGGGGGAATTTCCAGATTGCAGAAGGCAATTGAGTTAAAACATTGGGGAACTCTTCCTCTTCGAGAGGGTCCTTAAATACTGGAATGGGCTCCCCTCAAAATCTTTCACAGTTGGATTGAATCCACAGCCTGGGGTTTCTAGCTCTTCAGTTATTGGTTCTACCTTTCAAGCCGGCCAGCCTTACTTCCCAGAGTTTCCTAAAGTGAACACTCTGCTGACTCACCCTCCAAGTGACCTCAGTTCTAATAGACACTCTCCCACCCATGTCCTTTATCTGCTCATTTTTCCATATATCCACTCATTGAGAATTTATTAAGCACCTATTATGTGCTCTGCCCTGTTCTTAATACAGAGAGTAGAGCAGACAGTGGTGTCTACTTTCCAGATCCACAGTCTGGTGAGAGAAACACTCAGTTTCAGGCAATTACAGTACTGGGTGCAAAGGGACATGGTAGTATACAGAGTGCTTCTCTCAAAGGGCAGTTTATCCCCCGCTCCCCCCTCTTCCCCCCCCCTCTCTCTCTCACACACACACACACACACACACGCTACCCACGCTGGCTGTTTTACCTTGTCCCACCTTCTCAGACTTCCTGCAGCAAGTCAGTGTGGTGTGTAAACTCACAAAAGAGCACCTGAATACACACTGCTTTGCATTGCTCTCTAATTGCTTCTTGCACACACAGCTTCCCTTCATCCCTCACATAAATAAAATTCTGCACATTGCAAACCACATCACTGAGCATAGAATGAGCACCTGGGAAACCTCTCGCCTGCCAGTCTTCCCTCCATGCTGCAGCCAGAGTGATCATCACAGAACACGGGCATCACCTCCCTGCTTAGAAACCTTCTGTCGATTCCTTGCTCTTAGGATAAATATCAAAATTCTAACATGGCCTGAGAAACCTAGCCTGGTCAACCCCGTCTGCCTCTCCAGCATCACCTTGCTCTCTGTTCCCTCCACGAGGCCTTTGCAACTTCTGCCCAGACCCCTTCTCTCTGCCTTCCCCTTTTGCCTGTTTAACCCTGCTCATCCTTTATAAGTTAGCTCAAGGACGTTTTTCCGTGATTTGGAAAACTTCCTCTACCCACCAAGTAAGATGAGGTTCCTTTCTCATTTGCCTCCATGAATGTATTTCTTTCCACCAGAGCAGTTACCACAATCTGCAATGACACCTTCATCAGTGGGCTATTTGATTAATGCCTGCCTTCCCACGAGGCTATAATAATCTGCATGAGAGCAGTGGCTGTGTCTGGTTTTGCTCCCAATCATATCTGCAGCACCTGTCCCATGGCTGACATCTATTAGGTATTCAGTAAATATCTGCTGGGTGAATCAATGAATGAATGAATGGATGGATGGATGGATGAACAGTAAGTGCCTAGATGTGCCATGCTCTGTACTCAGTCTGGGAATACAAAGTTAAGGCTGAATCTCTATCCTCAAGGAGTTCACAGTCAGGCGAAGAGATAAACAATTATTATAGGGTAGATATTGAGTGCAGGATTGATTTCCAATGTCTGCTGTGGCCACGGGGGTGGAGGAATGGCTTTGTGAGTGCCTGTGCTTTGCTGCACTTGACCTTCCTTGTGTCATATTTGCTATATTGGCCCAGATCATAAGGGGCCTTTTGCCAAGCTTCAGAGTTTGCACTTTAGCTCTGGTTTTTTATCAGGACAATAAACCGTCTCCAAAACTTTTAAAATAAGCTATATTCTTATATGTCTGCAAAGTAAGGCTATTTGAGCTCCCGTTTTCTCCAAGGACTCTGTGATTCTGTCATAAAAATTAGTTCCTAGTGTCAAGGCTTTACGTAGCAGGCTAGGGGCCTGGCCGAGAATGAAAGGTCAAAGGACTGAACTGAGTCGCCACCTCGTGGTCTGAACTGCACTCGCGTGTTTTTCAGAAACAGGAGGGAGAGTTTGCTCTTTGCTCCGCCTGTTTCTCTGCAGACAGTGAGACGTGCCCATTAGTAAGCAAACCTGGTGAGTGTGCCTAGAGAACAAGGAGAGACAGAAGATGGCCTTACGAGGAAAGGATAGTTGGTTTGTGGGAAACCCCAGACGAGCTCACTCATAGCAGGTGGTCCCGAAGTGGCCAATCATGGCTTGGGGTTGTGATGAAAGAAAAGAAGGAAAACTCACAAGTATGTTCCACCTGTATGTAGGCCAGATTTCCAACCTGGTCTGCCTTGTGCATAGGAGGTGGTGTGACCAAGGGGAGGCATCCCCTCCCATGTCCCAGCAGCGCCTTTCACAATTCCCCTGCACTGCCTGTGATGCCAGACACTGTCAGAGCTAACGTTTCCCCAATGCGTTATGATTGAACAGATAAAAAATGGTATAGGTGATACAGCCTCCTGAGAGCTGTGGCCTCAGCCGAGCATAGACTCTAGAGTCAAGTAGAGTGACATTTGTCATTCAGATCCATCAGTTGCTAACTCTGAGACTTGGGTAATTTAATTCTCCTCTCTGATCATCAGTTTCCTCATCTGCAAAAGGGGCAACAATAATTGCATCTATCACAGGGTTATTGTGAAGTTTAGATTTAAAAATGTTTAGCCCTGGCTGGTGTTGCTCAGTGGTTAAAGCATCGACCCATGCACCAAAGTGTGGATTCCTGGCCAAGGGCATGTACCTGAGTTGCAGGTTCGCTCCCCACCCCTGGTTGGGATGAGGGCTAGAGGCAACCAGTTGATGTGTCTCTCACATCGATGTTTCTCTCCGTGTCTCTCTTTCCCTCCCTCCCTCCTTTCCACTCTCTCTGAGAAAATATCCTCAGACGAGGATTAACAAAAAAATTATTTTTAAAAAATGTGTACAAATCTCCTAAAATAGGACATGTCATATAGTGTCATCATTATCACCATCATCATTGTCATGTTTATTAATAAGGTACCAGCCTGGATCAGAGAAGTTATGAGGTTGAGTTCAGAGCAAGAAGACCTGGAACTGTTCTCCCAACCCAGTACTACCCAGGCCTAACCCTGCTTAGCTTCAGAGAGCAGAGGAGATTGGGGGCGTGGGGCAGGGAGGGGGGGGAGTGGTATGGCTGTTGACCGAAAACTATTTATTTTTTATATATCTATATAATTTATTGATTTTTTTACAGAGAAGAAGGGAGAGGGATAGAGAGTTAGAAACATAGATGAGAGAGAAACATCAATCAGCTGCCTCCTGCACACCCCCTACTGGGGATGTGCCTGCAACCAAGGTACATGCCCTTGACCAGAATTGAACCTGGGACCCTTCAGTCTGCAGGCCGACGCTCTATCCACTGAGCCAAACCAGTTAGGGCAAAAACTACTTCTTAAGGTTGTTCTGCACTCCAAGTTGCCAACAGACTAAGTCCCACAGAGCAAAAGCACTTGGGGAACCCTAACCTTCTGCTATTCCTGTCCTGCTTCTTAAGCAGCGAATATAGGGATAAAGATGTAATAGAACATTATGTCCTTACAAGATTGGGTGGGTGGTTTTTTTTAAAATAGCAGCTTATTGAGCTTAAAAAAAAATAATCTCCTACCCCTTTTGTTTCTTTCTATTTAAATGGTTTTATTTTTTTTAATTTTATTGTTTATTATTTTAAAATATTCCTCCTTTAACCTGTTGGTTTTTGTGGTTTTGTTTTCAGGTTCCGCCTCTCTTTGCCAGAGTCCAATCGCGGCAATATTGAGGTAGGAATCAGAGTCTCAGCATTCCCTGTCCAGGGAGAATGTGAATCCTCCTATAGAGTAGCTGGATGACTGTCTTCCATGCCTCTGAGGAGTACTTGGTTTTCCCAGGAGTGTAGGTTTTAACTTCAAAATTCTCTATGTAGCTACTGGTCGGTTCACCAAGCTCATTAACTATTAAACAAGAGAGGAACTCTCCAATTCACTTTCATCTACTCAGAAAGACTTTAAAAGGAACTCAAAAGACTGTTAAGACACTGTGTAATGTTGGGGGGGGGGGGAATGCATTTTCAAGAAGATTTTATTTTTTTATAAAATAATTCTCTACAGTTCAATTTAAGATCCAGACTGACTCCCAAAGAATGAGGCTCCATGTCAGTTATTAGGCCATGATCAAGTTTGCTCTTCGAAGGCTTTCTATCCGTCTCCTAAAATTGGGTCCAGGCTGGTTGTATAGATACCTTGTGCGGGGGCGCAGCCTGGTGACCTCCTGATTGGAAGAATATATCCCAACATGCAACTTGGAAGCCCCCCTCCCAAGCTTCAGGAAGATCAGCCAAATCACTAATTGGCATCCAACCCTCATGGCGCTTATATTCTAGAGCAGTGGTTCTCAAGTAGGGTCACCTGGATTAGCACCTCTGTGGCATAGCCATTTGGTAGATGACAGACGATAGTCAGTGAGAATGCATAGCTGATTAATATTTCCTGAGCCCTGAGGAGGCAAAATGAGTCCAGGTCTTCCAGGAAGACCCAAACAAACTACTCACTATCAACAACAGAGTGTACTAACCATGATATTTCTGGGGGGAAAAATGACAATAGTATATACCAGGCATAATGTTAACTTGTATAATCCTGACAGCATCCTATGTGGTTAGTACTGTTATCATCACTTTTCAGTTGAGGAGCATGAGGCACAGAGAGGTTAAGGCACTTTCCCAGCATCACACAGTAAAGTGGTATAAACAAGAGGTGAAGCTAGGAAATCTGCTTCAGAGCCACCCTTGTTAAGCTGCAAAGAGGTCCTTATTATTGCTAAGCCTAGAGGGTATTCAAAAAATATTCGTTGAATGAATTCATATTTATCATAGTCCATTTAGTTTTTAATACTTGAGTCTTCCCAGAAATCAGCACTTCGCTAAGATTATACAACTACCAGTTTATTAAAGATAAATTGGGCATTCTGGTGATGTCATGAACCATGGAGCATAACATAATGCTGTGGCTGGGCTTCCCAGTAAATTAAGGAAAGACTACTCATTGGGATATGTGTTAGCTGTCCAGGATTGTCTTACTTGGTAGATATCTAAGCTGCCATGTTTGCTGCCACCAGTTGGTCCTTCGGCATTTGTTGTCACCATGACCCAGGGTAGAGGGGAGCAGAAATGTTCATCCTCAAGGAGGAAAAAGGATTGGGAAACTCTGTAGTGTGTTTCAGAGTCTGGAAGCTAGAATACGTATCTGTATGGGGAGATTCTATTTATAGCTCTCTATCCCGGTAAGGTCTGGGAAAGTGCAGGTCCAAACCAGGCATGGCTCTTTCCAAATGCCCAACTGATTTCGTTTCCCCTTTCATTTCAGGTCTTGAGGTTTGAAAATATTTTGTCCTCCATTCTCCACTTTGGCGTCCTCCCACTGGCCAACGGTAAGAGGTCCTTGGGAAACAACGTGACTCTGACATTGGCCAAATGTTGGGGATTGTTTGGGACTTTCCACCCAAAGCTTGTACTTCTCGGGTGTTTTAGGAATCCAGGCCAGTGCCACAATTTGCAAAGTTTGTACCATCAAGGATACGGTTGCAAAATTAGTCATTCCAAATCCAAGCCTTGTTAGCAACTCTGCATGAGGACTCGGCAAGAAAGGCTACCTCTGATTGAGTTACTGAGATTGAAATCATTCTCCTTACTCCGTGAAGAGTCGCCTTCAGCCAGAAAGGGCATTATTCTCCCTAGCGGTCGGTGTCTCTCTGGTTCTTATGCAAAGACCACCATCTGGATAGACACAGTTTTCATGAATGACAAGTGTTCACAGACAGCAGCATCTCGAGTTTGGCTTAATTAAATTATACTTTGTATTAGAGACCAGACTGTTCTCAGGACCCAAAAAGTAAGGTGTTTTCAAAATATAAATCGGACAAGGTGCCAGCATGTTTCTGCCATCCCAATGCACATAATTGCAGGTGCGTTTCTATTAAGCACGGATTAATTAACCACTCTTCCGGGGCAATGCTAGGGACATACCAGAAAAAAATGAAAACACAGGACCAGAGAGAATGAAAAGATAGATTATTTAAAAGCTGCTTGTTAGTCTCTTACTGAAAAGCTTGACAAAACTTCCGTGCCCGTGCCCAATTATGGCACATCTTGTTTTCTATTTTAGCAAAATTGCAGCAAGGATTTCCTCTGCCCAGCCCACACAAAATCTCATTCGTCAATTCCGACGTTGAAGTCCTTGAGGTAAGAATGTGAACAGTCTCTTAACTGCCCCATTTCTGTTCATAGTAGAATAAGCCTCCTTCTATTTGCTTACCTTCTGTTTTATTTTGTTCTGCTTTGTTTTTTTCCGAGCCCAAGGAATTTTATAAACAAAATGTTTAGCTCTTGAAGCTTACAACTAACAATGAAGAGCATTTAAACTTGAATTTTAGAATCAGACCAGGTCCAATTTCTCTTTGCAGCCAAATTGATTCACATCACAGAACAAGAGGCACTGCAGTGCACTTTTATTTTCTTTATTCCATAAGACAACCTGGAAGGCTGGGAGTATTCATCCCATTTTATAGATGAGGAAAGTAAGATTCAGAGAGGTGAAGTGGTTTATGGAGCTTGCAAAAGGCATGGCTGGGGGACAGGGGAGGAGAGGATGTGACACAGTAGGACCTGGTAAAGAAACCACCTCTCCCTCACCCCTCAGGTAAACCCAGCCATCCTATGGCTGTAGATGCCTCAAGTTTCACCTTATCTCCATTGTTCCATCTTTTCCAGCATTTCCTTTTGATTTCCACTGACCTGAAGTATGAAACGCCCTTAAAACAGCAACCAAGTTTCTATGGTTGGGAAGGTCTGAATCTCATAAATGGACAGTGGAGGGGGAAACCAGTGCCCTGATTGCTGGTTTGGAGTCCACTCCAGGAAGTCAATGGCCCTTAATCCCACCGACCGTAAACCGAGAAGGAGAAAACAGTGCACGCTGGAGTCTTGAAGTTCTTGTGGAGTGCCTAGGCTGAACGTTTTCCTTCTCAAGCCCTCTGGGACAGAGGGAGGCAAACTGGGTTAAAGAGTTAAATCAGGATGTGTGTGTCTCTGTGTATGTGTAGGGATGGTCATTTGAATGTGTGTTCATGTTTCAATGCATGCTGTGTGTTGCTGTGTTTATAAGATTCTGTGGCCAAGAGCTGGGCCTGTGTTTCTGTGTGAGAAACTCTGAAGTACAGATTTGAATTGGTGTTGTCAATGGGGATCCCTGCAGCCCTTTCAGCTCTCGAGGGTTCTCCCCCTCCCTGTATGTTGGATTTTATGTTTTATATTTACTGCTACTGTCCCCTGTATTTAATTAAAATTGTTTTCTATTAATGTCAACCTTGTCTTTTTATTTGCAAAATTTCCTGTCCCTTTGAAAAATAAAATAAGACAGAAAAGAAGGAAGAGAATTTAGCATCTTTAACGTTGATAAAAACTGAGGTTGTGCAGAGTTCAAGGCTTGATTTTGCCCCTAGGTGTTTCCAGTGACAAACAGGAAACTCTGGAAGTTGTATCACTTCTTTAAGTTTTAGGATGTTTTCCTTCCCAGATGAAGTGAAATGGCAGTGCAGAGTACTAGCCCTACATAACCCATACTTGATGATGATAAGTTGTTAGAGCACCTAATCAATGGGGTATAATTGGGACAAAAGAGGAGGAAAGGGAGACTGGCATGGAGGATGTAAGAAATAAATAGAAACCACAAACTTTGCTTTTGTGTTATTTGTAATCTAATGGGGGCGGGGGGAGGGGGGTAGGGTGGAAGAGAGTGGTTGATTGGAGTGCTAACCACACACCAGACCCTATGTAGGTTACTTCAGGAGTGTCGGTTCATTTTGTCCTCACAGCCTCTCTATGAAGAATTATCCCATTTTATAGATGAGGACACAGAGGTCAAGAGAGATTAACCACACAAAGCTGGTAAAGGGCAAAAGTAGAAATTGAATCCAAGTCTTTCTGATTCCCAAGTCGTTTACAATAGGTAGGACTAGAAACTGAAATCACTTAAAGCTCACTTACTTCTCTGAACTTGAGACACTGCAGACGAAAGCATGATCATAGATACTCACCAAAGAAAGTTAGACTGCGCACCTCTGGCCATAACAGCTGCCCCTTAAGTGTTTGTTTGTTGTAATGAAACTGGCATGTTTAATTCTTTGGGGGTGCCCTTTTGCGACATACCATTATTCAAGGTATATCCACAAATTCATTCTGAAACATCACAAATGTTCAGTGGAGGCATTTATTTAAACATGTTCATCTTTCTCAGCTGCAGACGTCTTTCCTCCCTCACTGGTGGGGATGAAACTCCAGGCTGATTTATTCATTAGATCAGCAGGACCCGACCCAGATTCAGCGCGTTTGCCAGTACTGCAAGCACTTCCAAAACAAAAGATAGGTAGATCGTGCTAAAAGCTGCTGGATTTAGCTCGCTCGGCTTTAGCCTGGAGACAATGACTAGTGACTACCCAAAAAAGGTAAACACTGGAGGGCAGTCTAACTTAACCGAGAGAAAAGCGGTTGTGCGATGAGTTTGGGGCCTCGGCACTTGCCGTAGCCCCTCTTGCTGAGGAGCCGGCCGCGCCTGCGCGCTGAGTCCCGGAAGTGGCGCTCAGGACCACGGGACCCGGGACAGCGCGGCAGCTCTCTTCAAAGCGGTGCCGGGCGTCGATACCTTAGTCGCCGCCATGAGTCGCAACTACAACGATGAGCTGCAGTTCTTGGAAAAGATCAATAAAAACTGCTGGAGAATCAAGAAGGGCTTCGTGCCCAACATGCAGGTGAGACGGAGGTAGCGAGAGCCGGTGGCGGGGCCTTCCCGCTGGGGGCTCGCGGCGCCTCGGCCACCCGCCGGGCCTCCGAGGCCCCACGATCGCTGGGGCCGCCCCACCCCCATCAAAATAAAATCCCTCTCACCCCACTCTCTCTCTGGCCTCGGGACCGGGGTCCCGACCCCGTCTCCCCGCTGGAGACGTCTCCAAACCACGTGGACAAGCAAAGCGGGTTTGTGGTTCCCAGCAGATGCGAAGTCGGCGTTTGCAGACCGTTTTCACACATTAAGTCTCATAAACGCACCGTAAGAGGTGTTCCATTCCTGGGCTTCAGAGACGTTAGTTGCCTTTTACAAGGTGGCACGGCCAGTCCGGAGTAGAGTTGCTGGGACTGGAGCTAAATTCCGCCGCGTCCTGCTGGTCTTGTCACCTTTACAGATCGGTGTTCGCCGAACCAGATTTTAGCGTTCACTGCTCCGCGTTGGTTTTTAATAAAACGGTTTTGTTCCTCACGCCAGCCTGGCAAACTCACAGGGCAGCATTGTTTGTTTTTAATACTTCGCAGGAGGACCTTGAGGATCAGTGGGTGATACAGCTTCCTCTAGCCTCCTAGTAAAGAAGCTCGGCCGGGACGAGATGCCGGGTCACTTCTCCCTCTGACAGGGCGGGGACCGGGGGGCCCAGGACCAGAGAGTTGGAGAGCCTGGGCTGCCCGCGTCCCTCAGGCTTCATCGCCATTTGTGCCCATTTTCTTCCATTAAAGTAGAGAAATGAGGGCGGAAATTCTGGCTGAACATACTGCTGCAAGTCTGATTTTGCTAGGCACTTCTGGTTTAACTGTTTGTATAACACTTGACCACCGCCTGTCCCTTGACAAGTCTTGATATATTGCTTTTTAAAAGTTACCAACCTCTATGCTAAGTTTAAGTTGTGTTCCCGTCCTCATGAGAGTCATGAATTTCACACTGATAATTATCCCGTGTTTCCGAATCTCCATTCCCCCCTAAGACCCACAGGCTGCACCACAAGTTCCTCTTTGTTCCCTAAAACCTCTCCCTTCCCATCTTTATGTCATCTTTGTGTTGAGCTCCTAAATGTGCTGTTGTTTTGTTCCAGCGATGTCTCTAATTTTTGTTGTTAATCCTCACCTGAGGATATTTTTCCATTGATTTTTTAGAGAGAGTGGTAGGGAGGGAGAGAGGCAGAGAGAGAGAGAAAAATAGATATGAGAGAGAGACATCGATTGGTTGCCTCCCGCACACACCACAGCCAGGACCAGGGCCTTGAGCTTCAGCCAAGGTACATGCCCTTGACTAGAATCGAACCCGGGACCCTTCAGTCGGTGGGCTTATGCTCTAACCACTGAACAACCGGCTGAGGCAACTCAAAACAGTGAGCAACATGTGAGGCCTCCCCAGTTCCCTAGGCCTAGACCATTGAGCCACTTCTTCATCAGGTTCTTCACAGCCTGTGTGCTTCTCTTACTTCCTCGCTGTGCTCTTAATTTGCTTGTCTAGGCTGCATCCTAGCCTGGAAGCTCCTCAAGCAGGATCTTAAATATTCTTTGTCTCCCCTCATGCACAGTACAGTACCTGACACATTGTAAGTCCTCAGTAAATGTTTGGGGAATTAATAAATGTGACCCTTAGAAATTGTACTAGAGACATATTCCGTCATTATATTGTTTTTCATGCAGTGGTAAGATGTTAGAAACCATCTTTCTGATGAAAGAAATTTACTTGTCTGGATGATTAAGTGTTAAATCTTTGGTTCTCCTTTACCAGGTAGTTCCTTCATAATATTTGATCTCTTGATAAAAGCGTTCTGGCCTTTGGTGTTAGTTGCATAGTTGTATCTTTTATTGCTTTTTGTGTGTCCCTTTATCAAACTTCTTTATCCACTTACGATTGTAAAGATTACAGAACTGAGCACACAGCTACATGTTAAATATTTTTATATATATTTCAGAGAGGAAGGGAGAGGGAGAGAGAGCTAGAAACATCAATGATGAGAGAGAATCATTAGCTGCCTCCTGCACAACTGTACTGGGGATTTAGCCCACAACCCAGGCTTGTGCCCTGTCTGGGAATCGATCCGTGATCTCCTGGTTCATAGGTCGACACTCAACCTCTGAACCACACAGGCCAGGCTGTTAAATTGTTTTTACTCACCATTTACCTAAATGAAGATTTGTAAATCAGCATGGTACACAATAAAGTGTGATGAGCTCTTTGTTGTCTTAAGCACAGAAAAAGTACACTTACGTTAGATGCCTGCAGTTTTATGTTTGGAATTTGAATTTTTGATTCATCTGTTTTTTCAAAATCCCATTGATTTTTTTTCTTTTTATTGAATTTATTGGGGTGACACTGGTTAACAAATGTGTACAGGTTTCAAGTGCGCAATTCTACACATCATCTGTACACTGTATTGTGTGTTCACCACCCCAAGTCAAGTATCCATCCATCACCATTTATCCCTTCTTTACCCTCATCTGCCTCTTCCCCTATATCCCCTCCGGCAGTCACCACACTAAAACCCATTCATATTTTAGAAGCACAAGAACACTGAGACCTTTTGGCAATAAGACCAATTGAAAGACTTTTATTGCATTTACAAAGTATTTTACCTGTTAAATTCTTAAGTGTGGCTTTGAGAATGGGAGAATGAATAAAATAATTTGTGAACATTTCAAAATACTACATTTTTAAAATATACAGCTGACCCATAAACAACACAGGTTTGAACTGCACAGGTACATTTATACATGGATTTTTTTCAATAAATACTATAATTTCCTTTTCTCTAGCTTACTTTACTGTAAATATAGTACTGATACATATACAAAATACATGTTAACTGTTCATGTTATCAGTAAGGCTTCCAGTTAACAGACTATTATTCGTAGTTAAGTTTTTTTGGGGGGTTTCAAAAATTACAGATTTTCAACTGCTTGGTTGGGGGAGGGGTTCGTCAGTGCCTTAAACCCCCACATTTTTCAGGGGCAACTGCGTTTAAGGATGGGAACATCTTGTACTTTTTTATAGGAAGTTTTCTGCTTGTTTAAAGTAATGTGAAAGTATTTTATAAAGAGTAAAGCAAAATGAATATTGCGTACAGTATTTGTATTCTATCCAATGTCTATATGTCATGCACATGTGCTCAGACATAGTTCTTCATTTTCTTTGGTACCAGGTTGAAGGAATTTTCTATGTAAATGATGCTCTGGAAAAATTAATGTTTGAGGAATTAAGGAATGCGTGTCGAGGTGGCGGTAAGTGCATTCGAATTTTACATGTGGTCATGTAAGTAATGTCTTTCCTGTAGCCTGAAAAATATGATAATTCAGATAATACATTACTTAAAAATACAAAAATATTGTCAGGAAACGACCAAGACTTGAAATGAGACCTAAAAAACTGTTTTTAATTTGTGCTTATGTTGTTAGCTACCTGGCCTTGTAGAAACCATTTGGAGTTGGATGGAACTGGTTGGTTTTGAAGCCAACCTTGGATAATAATAAGAGCTATCATTTATTGTGCATTTACTATGTGCCAGGCACTTTACCAGGTGCTTTACTTAGGTTATCTCATGTAATTCTTAGAGGATCTCTAAGAGGAAGATAGTGTTTCCATTTTAAAGATGTGTAAGTCAAGGTTCAGTGAGGTTAAGTAATTTTAAGTGTCCAAGGTTGCACAACTTCTTGGTGACAGAGCCAGATTTCAGACCCAGAAGTATCTGATTCCAAAGTCAGTATTCTTTACCAGTACACTGATTAGCCTCACTTAACTTCAGTCATCTCATCTATAAAGGACATTTTATTACTCCTGACTTGCAGGATTACAGTGAGCTTATGAGATAAATGTAAAAAGCTCTAATAGTAATGGTGGAGTTGAAATCTAATTTTAACCCTTTTATTTTTTAGATCAGCAAACTTAGTCCCACCTGCCTCCTGCCACAGTATGCTCACTTGCCTAAAATGACAGCAACCAAGTGACAGAGCTGGGGCTAAAACCCCAGTTCCCTGACTCTTAATCCAGTGTTTGTCCAGCTCCACATTGCCCCTCTTTGTCACTTAGAGTAAAACCAGTATTGATGTTTTTTGATAAATAACGTGAACTATGAAAGAATACATTTTTTATATTGACAACATAATTATGTTTTACATTTCCCAGCACATTTGCAAACAACCTTCCCTGGTTTGCACAGAACACTGACAGATGTTTGTCATTAGTCTGGTCACCCTCTCTGCACATGTGCTGCCTTCTAAAGAAGCTGCCTTCACACTTCCATCTCAAACGTCCTTTTATGTTGTTTTAGTAGTCCTAATCACTTCCCTTCGTGTAATGCAACCTAGAAATGTAGGAATATACTTACTAAAAATCAAATGTGTCCTCTAATTTTGAATTTTTGTCTTCAGGTGTTGGTGGCTTCCTGCCTGCCATGAAACAAATTGGCAATGTGGCAGCCCTGCCTGGGATTGTTCATGTGAGTCCATGTTCAGAGCTCTAATCATTTATATTTTCTCTTAGTCTAAAAGTTTGTTGAATAGATAAATGACCATGCCTAACTATAGTGGTGTCATTTAGACCAGTGGTCGCCAACCTTTCAGACCTCGCGGACCAATTGGCGACCACTGATTTAGACGATGACTTTTGAACATCCAGAAATAACCCTGGGACATCTACACTAATAAAAAAGTAACATGCTAATTGACTGTACCTTCACTACGCCCACCAGCCAATCAGGAGTGAGTATGCGAATTAACCCAACAAAGATGGTGGGTTAATTTGCATACACAGGCACCAAGTGGGCGGGGCGCTTGCATCATTGCCATGGCGACGATGCAGGCGTTCTGTACCACCCCAGCCACTCGGGCCTCTGGGCAGCGTGGGAAGGCATAAAGGCGGCTCCAGGCCGGAGCAAAAAGGCAGCTCTGGCCAGAGCGAAGCCAGTGCCGGCAGCCAGGGGGAGGAAGGCCCATTCTTGCACGAATCTTCGTGCATCGGGCCTCTAGTAAAGTAATAATGGGCCTGAATAATATCACAGATTCTGGTTGCCTTTGACTATAGCCTATAAGTGTTTGAGAACTTTGGAAGTAGTTTTTAATGTGTTCTTGTGTGTGTGTGTGTGTGTGTGTGTGTGTGTGTGTGTGTGTGTTTTGTCATTATAATTTTTCCTGGATTAGTATACATCACCATTGCAGTTTTCACTGGCCCCATTTAAGAGGATGATTGGAGAAGGAACAGAAAGAAGTTTAAGGGTTGGGATTGAGGAGAGGGAGAGAGGATAGTATAGCATTCTGGACGTGATTGAAACAGAGGGTAGTGATGAGGCAGAGAATTAGTTACAATACAGAGTGACCAGTTACAGTCCAGGAGCCGGGAACTGGAGAAGGCTCCAACCCAGGAATGAAGGAGGGGAGTGAATTAATGGAGCCCTGGTGACCTGGAGCTCAGGCCTGAACAGAGGCAAGTCTTTATTCCTCATTCTCAAGATGCTCATTCTGGCCTTCAGGCTGTGGACAGAGTGGGGCCTCTCCTTCACACGGCCCTGACCCCTCCCCGCAAAACCCAGGATGCCACTCCTCCCCTCCAAGCCATTCTGTGCAAACAAGGGGCCAGACCAGCATCCTGCTCAGGTTTCCTGACCTGTGCCCTCTTGGGCCTCACCCCTGCGTCTCCCTGTCTGCTGAGGGTATCACAGGGACAGAGGCCTGGGCCTCTTGCTCCTCCTTTTGTTTAAGGAAACAAGTAAAATGAATGTTCTTAGCTTGTACAGGAAAAAAAGAAAGAAAAAGAGGGTAGTGAAGGTAACATAAAATTCGGTGGTATAAGTGGTCCCCCACTGCAGTCTAACATTCAGATTCCATTATTACAGGTAGATGTTAAAAATGAATCCATTCTACAGACATTTTTTGAGGTCTTTATGCCAATTTCTATGCTGGGCAGTGGGGAGGCAGGGATAAGAAGACATGGCTTATGGATGTGAAGAACTCACAAGTATCTGGTATCCATAAATCCTCACCCTTTTTAACCTGCATTCCTCCTGGATCAGGATCCCTTTCTAGGTCTAGATGTAGAAAGTATACAGTATTCATACCATTAAATGGATTACATTTGTCTATGATTGCTTAAATACTAAGGACCTATATAAATCAGATATTTCTCTCCTTTTAACTTGACATGACCACAACTTGTTAATGTCTTATCTTTTGATGCCTTTAAAATGTGATAGCACATCAAAGGTAGTCTGTGGTCCACCTGTTACCATGTTATACTGAGGCTTTGCTGTTTAGATTTCCTTAGTTAATGGTCAGACTTTATAAGAAGGATTTTCCTCCACTGTATTAACTTCATGATTAGGAGTTTTTACACCTAATTTTCACCAATAGAGAATATTTTATGAAAATAGAATCTTGATTTGGGAAAGGCTTTGAGAATCAGTATCAGGCTCATCAGGCAATCAGAGTGCCAGGTTAAAAAAGCTGTATTTCATTCTCTCATTCTCTTTCAGCGATCTATTGGGCTTCCTGATGTCCATTCAGGTTATGGGTTTGCTATTGGGAATATGGCAGCCTTTGATATGAATGACCCTGAAGCAGTGGTGTCCCCAGGTAAGGTGACTGCATGCTGCTGTCAAGTGTGTAGCTCCTCTCAGCGCATCATCGCCTCGGTGAACTAGAGCATGGCTGCTTCCTGTGTGCTTCTCTGTCTCGCCCAACACTCTCATTTCCTTTCCTCATTTACTGAGAGAATTAATTGTGGACACTCAGAAGCTCTTAAAATATCAAGTAAAGCATATAGTTATGAGAATGCTTCAGGCTCTTACTATATGCCAGGCGCTATTCAAACATTGACTACAAAACAAACACTTTCCTGACAAAGTATGTATCTTTATGTCACAGTTACCTCTTGGGCAAATTGCAGCACTATTGTAAGGATTAAATGAGTTAAACTGTGTAAAATACTTAGAATAATGCTAGCCACATAGCCAGTACCCGGTGTTCGCTTTCATTGTCATCATTATTCACCTCCATTGGTATGTATCTTTCCTGCTGTGTGTGCTTTCACTGAAAATAATTTAATTCACATCAGAATCTGAGGGGAAAAAAGAAGTATAAATTACATCTTGAGAGTTCTGCCTCTGGCACTGGTGATCATGGTTGTTTCAGACAAATCCCTTGCAGGGAATAACAAGGAAGGCTGGATTAAAAAAAAAAAATGAAATCTGTTTGAGAGCATGGGAAAGCTATTACGGCAGCAAGAATTTGTGAGGCTACAATCCAGAGACAAAGAAAAGTACAAATACATAAGCCCCACATTGAACACTATTTTTCTTGAGGTAATGGCAGCTTTCACTCGGTAAGGATATAGAAGATTTGAAAAATGCAGTTGACAAACTTGACGCCTTGACCTCTAATTTACATTCATGGTTGCATATATACAGCCATTACAGTGCATCTAAGAACCATAGAAAACACATTTTTTCAAGTGCACACAACAAGGAATCTAATGAACAAAATAAACTGGTAAATAAAATAGAACCAGAGACATGGAAACAGGGAACAGACTGATGAATCTCAGTGGGAAGCGGGGGAGAGAAGGGGCGGGAAGAGATTAACCAAAGAACTTATATGCATATGTGCATTACCTATGGACACAGACAATAGGGTGGTGAAGGCCTGGGGCAGGGCAGGATGGGAACTGGGTGGATAGAGGCAATGAGGGGGGAAAAGAGGGACATCGGTAATATTGTCAACAGTAAAAATTTTTTAAAAAGAAAGAAAAACAATAGAATTCATAAACTTCCAACAAGAGTGATCAAGGAAAGAAAGAAACATAATCCACATTTTAATCTCTGGTCTTCATGTTATTCATTGTTCATTATTGCCTCTCTGGCCCACAGAGTACCTTAGGTATGTCAGTCACTTTACATTGTTTTGGTATCATCAGACTTGACCCACAGAGAACCACTTTATTGGCCACTATAAAAAAGTTACTTTTAGCCAAAACTGGTTTGGCTTAGTGGATAGAGCATCGGCCTGCGGACTCGGGTCCCGGGTTCAATTCCGGTCGGGGGCATGTGCCTTGGTTGCGGGCGAATCCCCGGTGGGGGGTGTGCGGGAGGCAGCTGGTCGATGTTTCTCTCTCGTCGATGTTTCTGACTCTCTGTCCCTCTCTCTTCCTCTCTGTAAAAAATCAATAAAATATATATTTTTTTTTAAAGTTACTTTTAAAAGAATGGCTGTCTTTAAACCCTCATCAGTGGTGGGCAACCACGGTCGCAATGCCCAACTGCCTGATTTTCCTAATATTTGACTGACTTTTCTCTGTTTTGTAGGTGGTGTCGGATTTGACATAAATTGCGGTGTCCGCTTGCTAAGAACCAATTTAGATGAAAGCGATGTCCAGCCTGTGAAGGAGCAACTTGCCCAAGCTATGTTTGACCACATTCCTGTTGGGGTGGGATCCAAAGGTGTCATCCCAATGAATGCCAAGTAAGCGCACAAGGTTCTAATAAATGGAGTGAGAGAAAGAATGCCTGTAAGACCCTCACAACCATTTCCAATTCAAGACACTTAAGAGATGGGGATTGTTCAGCCTCTTTACAGGAAGTGGTAATAAATTGATTGGCTTTTTAAGCATGAGGTCCAGCCCATTTTGAAAAGCATGCCTGGAACATAAATACTACTCATTTTTGTAAATTTTTAGATAGGAGTTTTGTCCTATAAATAATGTTTGAAGTGGGCTGTAGCAGGAACATTGACCATTGCAACCTCTCAATGTGGCACTGTTTTGGAAGAGGTCTGCATCTTGGGTGAAGATCAAAGCTTTTTCCTTCTAGGGGTTTTAATGTATGTGCATCTCGGCTTCTAAATGCAGGGGCAGTAAAGCCACATTGTACTTCTGTGAAGGTAGGAATAGAGCTTAAAACCTGTATCGCCTAAGGGCATTTAGATAGCTTTATGTATTATTTGACTAATTTTCCATAAATTACTAATGAAGGCAGGTAGTTGTGGTAAAGTTAATGGTAAATAGTGACATCGATTATGGTCATAAATCTTTGGCTGCTCGATTAGCACCTCGTGGAATGCAGGATCAGAGAGGCAAATCTAATGTAAATAAGATTTGAAAACCATAAATAACGAGCTATATAAATGTCAAGGAAGAGCTATAATCATCTCTGATGTAGCATTTACTGTTTTACTTTACAGTTATTTATGTAGCTGCTTTCCTCAGAAAACTCTAGAGTTGCTGAGAGCATAAACTTTGTATCTGGCACAATGCCTGGTACACAGGCGATAGTTGGTAAAATGTAGCTTCTCCTCCACCCTTTGAGATTTTCATCATCCCTAGGTTTTGATCTGCCTTGACTGTGAAATGACCAGCACCTTATTACTCACTCAGAGACTTGGAAGAGGCCTTGGAGATGGGTGTGGACTGGTCGCTGAGAGAAGGCTATGCCTGGGCTGAAGACAAGGAGCACTGTGAGGAGTATGGAAGGATGCTGCAAGCTGACCCCAATAAGGTCTCTGCGAGGGCGAAGAAAAGAGGCCTTCCTCAGGTAACCCTCACTTTGGAGGGGGAACATGTTAATATTTTTCATATTTTTTTGTTGGTGGTGGAAAAAAATTTGTCTTCTATGTAGGAAATATACATCCCCAGATTTTTTTCATAGTATATTAAAATGAGCACAAATTTGTTTGTGCTTCATTCTTACTCTTTTAAAAAGTTATCAGGCGTTTGCCAATGTTCATAAGATAAAACAAGATATCATGAATTAGAAGTGGATGGGAAAAAATGGGATCAGGTTTAAAATGTATGCTAAAATTGCTTTGACAATCTAAGATTTGGTTGAAAATTTTCTCATATCTAAGATGAAAAAGATGCCTTGTCAATTCATGGTATCCATGAGATAAGAATATACCAGATATTACAACTAGTTTTCATGGCTTTGCCACTGTGACCTTGGGCAAGTCTTTTTTGCCTATTTGGGTCTCATTTTCTCATCTGAAAATTGGGATAGTTAAAGCTAGGCAACTTCTAAAAACTCTTCAAGCACTGCCATTCTCTGGTTTCCTAAATCATCTATTAGCTCCAGTTAAGGGACATAGTCTTTCAATGATGGATAATGATGTCAGTGAACTCATAGTAGTTCATCTCCAAATTTGACCCTTCTCCCCATAATGTTTAAAATGTCCTTTGAGCCACTTAATGGTATGGTTTTTGGTTTATGAAGCTATTGATATGTGTGTGTCTCAAGCAGATAATGATACAATAAACTTCAGGAGCTGCTCTGCCTTATCTCTGTTGTGTGGACTATTGCTTAAAATGAGTGAAGCATTTCAAAAGCTTAGAAATATTTTTGTTACATAAAACACTATTTGTGTGATTGTTTTCTTGTTTTGTTATCGGTTGTTTTTTACCTATTTACTTTTAAATGGATTTTTCTATCAGATTAGAAGCTATTTTACTATTCTTATATTTGCAGTTGGGGACCCTGGGAGCAGGTAACCACTATGCAGAAATCCAAGTCGTAGATGAGATTTTCAATGAGTATGCTGCTAAGAAGATGGGCATCGACCATAAAGGACAGGTGTGCGTGATGATCCACAGTGGAAGCAGAGGCTTGGGCCACCAAGTAGCCACAGGTATATTCTGGACCTAGTGTTTTTTCTTTTTAAAAATACATTTTTATTGATTTCAGAGAGAAAGGGAGAGGGAGAGTGAGATAGAAACATCAGTGATGAGAGAGAATCATTGATCAGCTTGCCTCCTGCATGCCCCCCGCTGGGAACCTAGCCTACAACAGGGGCATGGGGCCTGACTAGGAATCGAATTGTGATCTTCAGGTTCATAGGTTGACGTTCAGCCACTGAGCAACACTGGCTGGGCTGGACCCAAATGTAAGTTTTATGGGGAACTATATAGAGATTTAAGAAAGAAAGCTCTAGAGCTATACTGTGTAGATTTTTACCCTGGTTCTTCTAACTAGACCTTGAACAAATTAATTTCACTAGGCCTTAACTTCCTTGTCCGAAAAAAATATGGAAATAATAATTCTTTCATATGGTGTTTTCATAGGAGATTAAATGAAATAATATATGTAAATTATTTACATCAGTGTCTGATGCTTAGTACGCAGTAAATATTGGCTCAAGTTATTTTGTTGTCCTCTTAAAATTATTATCTGACCGAGAAAGAGCAAGAAGGACCTTAAATGTGGAGTTTATGTTGTAGACATTAATTTCACAAATATGTCTTAAATTTACGTACTGATTAGGTGTTACAGTGGATTCAGTGATGGACTAGGCAAGAACTCTGCCCTCACATTGTCTCGTGAGAGAGATGTGATGTTCATTACAAAGAAAGAGTAAAGACAGAAGGTAGTGATTGATTAAATACTATAGAAGAGAAAAGCATGCCAATATTTCAGAAGTGGCTTCATGACCACATAATGTTTGCAGTTTGGACAGTCATATACAAAGGATGCTCATGACGAAAAGGCAACATGAACAAAAGTAGGAGGCAGGGAAATAGTAGGAAGATCGCTCTGAATAATTTGTAGGATGTTTGAAAAGACTTATGAATATATGAAAATTTATAGAGACATGGAAATTATTATGAACTTTAAATTGCATATTATAGTTCATGCATATTATAGTTCATTCTTATATGTACATTTTATCCTATGAGAATTTAATAATTTGTGCCAGCCTGACTCCTTAGTATATTTCATGTAGCAAATATATGGAGCATTTACTACTATTTCTTAACTTTCTGCTGAGTACTTCTCTACACTTGTCATGGATTTGATTTCCTCCAGGTCTGGCAACTTTTATCCAGTTCTTTTGCACTAAGTCACTGGAAATTATTTTTAAAAACCATGATGATATAAAATATGTTTACTACTTCTGTTCTTATTCATTTACATGCGAGTACAGGAGTAACTAGCACATGTTGTTGCTGTGCATGTACACACCTCGTTTCCCTTACAAGTCCCTAGAGGGCAGATGTTGTCTTTGTAGCCCACTTAGCTTGTGTCACAGTTCTGATAGAAAATAGTCTCAATAATATATCTTGACCAAGCCAATAGATGAACTCAGAAACACTTCAAAGGGAAAGTTGTATTTAACTACTTTTTTTTTTATAGAATGGGTTTGAATGTAGTACACCTACCTTTCTGTGATAAATCTGAATTATTTAGGGAAAGCTGGCTGGTTTGGACTTGCTACTCTCTTGTTCCAGATGCCCTGGTTGCTATGGAAAAGGCCATGAAGAGAGACAAGATTATAGTCAATGACCGTCAGTTGGCTTGTGCTCGAATCGCTTCTCCAGAGGGTCAGGATTACCTGAAAGGAATGGCAGCCGCTGGGAACTATGCCTGGGTCAACCGCTCTTCCATGACCTTCTTAACCCGTCAGGTACTTGAAGTTGCTCTTCTGTTCCAACTTGCTCATGATGAAGTTAAGTGCTTTGAAACAGTGTAGTCAAATCAGAGCCTGTAAAATTTGGTTTGGAAATTTATATAATATATATTTAAAATATTGGCACTGTAAGCTTTTGGTATCTCCTTAAAATAAACAAGCAGACCATCAGGTGTGGGGAATGAGGGAAGAAAGAAGCCAGTGTTATTCCTGGAATTTTCCTTGAGCACTGGAGAGGCTAGAAGCACCATTCACTACAATTAGGGAGGCTGAGGAAGAATCAGTTCTGAAGGGGGGGGGGGGGGGGGTCAAGAGTAGGCAAGGAGGTTTTCACCCAGACTTGGAATTTATGGAATGGAATTCCTAGGTGGTCTAAAAGACAGTTTTTTACCTTTACGTGAAGATTAATAATACTACTCTTTTTGAACTCTTAAATCCCTCGCTCCCTTCAGGAACAGGCTAGCTGGGATCAGTAAGATGAATTTTGAAGAGCTGGTTCTGGCTGCTTTTAACTTAAGCTTTTTCTTTTAGGCTTTTGCCAAGGTATTCAACACAACCCCTGATGACTTGGACCTACACGTCATCTACGATGTTTCTCACAATATCGCCAAAGTGGAACAGCATGTGGTGGATGGAAAGGAGCGGACCCTGTTAGTCCACAGGAAGGGATCCACCCGAGCTTTCCCTCCTCACCATCCCCTCATTGCTGTTGATTACCAAGTAAGTGATAAGCCATTTGTGGTTTCAGGCAGTGGGTGCATGACTTAGGTAGTTCTAAAGATGGGTAATTTAAACAGGAAAACAGCAGTTATGAAAAGAAAATCTGTGATCCATGAAAACAGTGATTTCTGATATCTGAAGCAGACTCTCCCCATCATCTGTACTTCAGGATTATCTTTTTGAGGACTTTGAATGATTGGAAGACAGGATTAAGATTAAGCTCAGTCTGTTTTGTTCATTTTATCCTTTTGGTGTCTGACTGTGATGGAGTTAGAAAGACCTTAACCTACTCCCATTTCACAGATGAGGAAACTGAAGCCTGGAGAGGCAGGTGCCTCACTTAGGATGGTTCCTCCTAATGACCTTTCCCTGAATGCTTTGCTCTTGCATTCAGTCTGCCTCTGCTGCCTTCCCGGTCCTCCCATGTTTATTCCCTTCTTCTTTCCTCCCCTCTCTATTATCAAAGAATCAAAATAATGTGAATATAGTTGTGAGAGAAATGCAATTAGAAGCTCAGGTTTCTCCCACAATCCTCCAATAACAAGAGGCAATTTAAATCTCAGGCATAAAAAGCTCATGCTTTCTGAATTTTAACATGTTTGATCTGTGTGCATCCTCAGCTCACTGGACAACCAGTGCTCATTGGTGGCACCATGGGAACCTGTAGTTACGTTCTTACTGGCACTGAGCAGGGCATGACTGAGACCTTTGGGACAACCTGCCATGGAGCGGTAAGGAAAATAAAAACTTACTTAGAAATGCTCTCTTCTGTTTAGTCATTGTTTTGAATTTTAACAGGTAAATGTACTTGATTGAGCATTGACAAAGTTGAGGTTTGGGTCTTGTCTTCTACCTGAATTTATTCCCATAATATATACTGTCTGGTGAACCAACCGACGTCATCTGTTATCTCTACTAGCAGGGTCATTGTCAGGCCAGCAACTGTTTCTGATTTCTGCAAGTCCGCAAAGTCCAGACCTCAGTCACACTAGCCTAACTGGTACAACTTTAACTGATGCAGGTTTACCTCACAAGTTATCTCATTCACCGGACCTAGTCATTTGCATAATTTGCCCCTTACTGGGTGGGTCCAATCAAGATTTGTGGAATATGCCCTATTTGCAAATCAGAGCCTTTGGGTAGACTGCATAACTATATCAACATATTGCCTCTTCTAAGCAAGGCGTTGGTAAACTTTTTCTCTAAAGCAACAGACTAAATACTGTAGGCTTTGGGGGCCATATGGTCTCTGTGGCAGCTGTTCCATTGTGCCATTGTAGTGGAAAAGCAACCATAGACTATACATAAACAAATGGGCATTGCTCTGTTCCAGTAAAATTTTATTTACAAAAACAGCTGTGGTAGGCCAGATTTGGCTCGCAAACCAGTTTGCCAAGCCCTGTTCTAAGCCATTAGCGTGCTTAGCTAGTGCTGTAGTAGAAAATAGAAGCTGTCTAGAATACCTTCTCATAGTACAAACTGTCACAAATATGTTTTAATCCTATTCTTTTCTCTGATCCCTTTTCATTTCCAGCTGCCTCCCAACTCCTAATTTTAAACCCAGTGATTAAAACCAGTGTGACTTGTCACACACACAAGCATCGTCTGGCATATTTTTTATTGTCACACTTGGGGAGAGGAGTTTTGCTATTGGCATCTGATCGGTGGAGGTCAAGGATGTTAGTAAACATCCTACAATGTACAGGACAGCCCCCACAACAAAGAGTTATCTGGTCTAAAATGTCAGTAAGGCTAAGGTTGGCAAACTGTTTTAAACCATAAAGAGTACAAAGCTCTTGTTATAGCAGACATACTGTTTACAATTAAAAATTAATGTGTTTATATTGAGTTGATAATTAACAGTAATGAGAAACACAAAATTAATTTATAAAGTGAAGTTCATTTCTTTCCCAATCTAGGGCCGTGCACTGTCCCGAGCAAAATCTCGACGTAACTTAGATTTCCAGGACGTCTTAGACAAATTGGCAGATATGGGAATTGCAATTCGTGTTGCCTCACCCAAACTGGTTATGGAAGAGGTAAGTGAGAAAGCCTTCAATATTTTTTATTCATTTATTTAGCCAGTACTTATTAAGCATCTGCTTTAGTTAGGTACTGTTTTAAGTCCTAGGAATACTGCAATGAACAAAACTAACATAAATCCCTTCCTTATGAAACTTTCCAACATAGTAAAACCAATAGTGCATTAGGTAATAAGTGCTACAAAGTAAAAATTGGAAGGATACGGAGAGATTGGGAGTGGGTGCAGTTTAAATAGGGTATAAAGGTGATGCTTGAATGAAGAGATGAAGTGAGTGAGGAACAGGCTATGTGGGTATCTAGGGGTAAGCTGTACAGGCATAGAGAACAGCAGGTGCAAAAATCCAAGCGAGATTATGCTTGGATGTTTAAGAAACAACAGTTTTCCAGAGTAATAGGAGATAGGGCCAGCAGCTGAGAGTGAAGACGAAGGAGAAAGTATGAAATAATTACCTAAAAGAGAGAATGAGTAATTGGTCTAGTGAAATTTTAGGTAATTGCCAAAGACACACTTGAGCTAAATTCAGTTGTTGGGGTTGTCAAGTGCATTCAGATGTAGAAGTGCAGGCATGAAGTAGAGGTTGTGTTACCTTTTATATGTTTATTTTTTATTTTAGAGAGAGGAAGGGAGAGGGACAGATAGATAGAAACATCGATAGCTGCCTTCTGCACGCCCCCCACCGGGAATCAAGCCCACACCTGGGCATGTGCCCTGACCAGAATCGAACCATGACCTCCTAGTTCATGGGTCAGTGTTCAACCACTGAGCCACACCGGCTGGGCAAAGTTGGGTTACCTTTTTAATCAGGGTTGCAAGTGTAGCACAGTGAGAACGAAGCAAGATTGTTGAGGGTGTTGCTAAGAGATTGTAGGTCTCATGGGGTTGCAGGATTATCAGAGATGGAACACGATGGGGAGTAAGCTGGAAACCTAGGCTGTGATCACCAGCCTTGGAATAGGATAATGAAGGACTTGTGATCATTGGTAATAAGTTCTGGGGTGTGACCCAGGGAGAGAATGGCCAGGGTAAGCATTGAAGAAGCAGAAGTCAGTGAACTAAGAAGCCAAGGTTCTGAAAGGATCCTCTTCCTCAATACTGAAATCACTCAGAATTACAACAGGAGAGAGTGACAGTGAGCAAGGGGCTAGAAATCTTCCCGGAATGATGGGGAGTGATTGAGACGAACAGATAATTGCAACAAGAAGAGGTAGTAGATGGTAATAAAAGCTGACTGCAAGATTCAAAACTGGTAGTGTTTAGGGAGGAAGGAGGGAGAATGGTCTGTAAAGAACCACAAAGAGCAAGAACATCTGTCCCACTTCTCAGCCTAATTGCATGACTTAGTTTGAGAAAGAAAACAGCTACTATTTCAGAAAGTTGGAGCAGAGGTAACATCCTCAGGGGA
This sequence comes from Cnephaeus nilssonii, assembly GCF_951640355.1. NCBI lineage: Eukaryota > Metazoa > Chordata > Mammalia > Chiroptera > Vespertilionidae > Cnephaeus > Cnephaeus nilssonii. The sequence goes on from NC_137077.1 coordinate 10,272,655, forward strand.
AATCCATGATTCAGCAAGAACGAAAAGGTGAAGGGAATGTTTAAAAAGGGAAGAGGGAAAGGATTTTGCACTTGACTCAATGGAAGGAGTTGCAGAGGCCACAGGGGAAAAGTCTCAGAAATCGGAAGAGAAGAGAGAGGGGGCAGAAGCGGGTGTGTACGGAGCTGTGTACAGAGCTGTATGGGAATAGGTTTGGGAGACCCGAGCTTCTGTGTTGACGTGAATGGAGGAGATAGAGGGTGTATGTGATGAGATTCATTCTAATGGTGGCAAAACAGTGAGTGTGGGTAGGAAGAAAGGAAGGGAGGTCTTGCTAGAAATCCACAGAATTTGTGTGTGTACATATATACACATATATGCATATACACATAGTGTTAGTTACATATGTGAATTTTATAACTTCCCCTTCTTGTAAAGATAATACATGTTAATTCCAGGAATTTTGACAACTGCCATTAACTCCACCATCTAAAGGTATTTACCAGTAATAGGGTGGTTTGGTGCATTTCCTTCCAGTTGGGTATTAGTGTGCATGTTTCATTCTGTTGTGTTTGCTGCTTTTCTTAGTTAATCAGGTGATACATGTTCTTTAGGGAAATTTTGAAAAAATATAAAACAAGATGAGAGTGTTTATTTTACTACCTCTTTACCAACATGAACTTAATCATCTTTTTAATCTTTGCTTATTTGATAGGGAGGGAAAGTCTCGGTATTGTTTTAATGTGCATTTCTTTAATTACAAGTGAAGTTTAATGTGCATTTCTTTAATTACTTATTTCTTTAATTATAAGTAGACTTTTACCATGTTGAACTCCACTCCTGCAGGCTCCTGAGTCCTATAAGAACGTGACGGATGTGGTGAACACCTGCCATGATGCTGGAATCAGCAAGAAGGCCATTAAACTGAGACCCATTGCTGTTATCAAAGGGTAGAACCCTGACTGTGGCCATGGACTCCAGTGACCCTTACTGAAGTGGAAGTGGACCGGAATGCTCTTCAGATATCAGAACTCAGAGACCTGACAGGTTCCAAAGTGTGTAGCTGTAACCGCCCATTGCAAGTGGCTGATGGGGAGGCTGATGCCTCGGGAGCCAGTGTTATAAAATCACCTTCTGGGAGGAGTCACATGGTCCCCATTTGGAAAGGGATGCATATGCTTCCTCCCTGGTTTTCCACAGATTTTTTGGGGAACAATAGGGGATGGGGGTAGTTCAAGAAACCACCTTACTCAGTCATACTAATCTTTAATCATCGGAATGAACTTCTTTACACTAAGCTCTCTCTACATCCTGAGAGGTGTCATGGAGAACATTCTGTTAAATGAGAAGGTTTTAGAATGTTCCTTTCTGCCCTCCTTTTGTCACCCTGTCCATTTATCCACCATCTACCTCCTTCCCCTGCGCTGAGCAAAATCCCAACCCCACTTTTACTGGGAGAGTATCCACGCGTCATGTCAGGATGGTAGATGGTCGGATGATGGGACACATTGAGGAGGGAATATGTGTGGCAGTGTAGGAATAGGGACCCAAAAGAAAAAGTAATTTTTCATAGACTTGCTACCTCTCTCATTCTAAATATAAGGCAGAGTTTTGACTTAGCCTGCAAAATGGCGTTGGCTGGTATCTGTCATTAATTATGCCTGGTCTGGCAAACCTTTCTTAAATAATAACTTGCACTACAGCAGCAATACCTTTACATGGGTGATGGAATCATTATAAAAGCAGGAAACGGCCCCATCTGTGATACTGATTGCTCGGTGTTAACTAGTTTTGTGCCACCTAATCAGATTTCACGTTCTGTACTGACACCTTCAAGATGTTAAAGTAGGTTACTAAGGCCTCAGTTGAGTCCAAATAGCCAGTAGAGAGAAAAATCTAATAAAGTTGTAATATGTTGTTTATATTTTGTGTTTAATATTTTATAGCTTAGGACAATTAGTATTTGTACTTGTGTCACTTTGGTCAATGTTGATGTTTTCTGATTGTCTCCCAGGATGCTTTCAGAGACTCACCCTAAAAAATATTCTTACAGCTCATCCCGCAACTTAAAATAACTCTTCCCCACCCCATTGGACTATCTTCTAGATGCTATTTGGAAGGCTGGAGAAAAGCAGGCCTCCTCTGTAAAATATATGATATGAAATAACATAGCATGTCTTTACTCTGAGCACTCAATAACTTAAAATATTTTTTATGGCGGAGCTTGAAAGTTATCAATAAATATAAGTTAGGAATCAACACAATAATTATAGCTTACTTAGGCCTTCAAATTGGACCAGTAGCTATACACAGAAGACTTAAGGGTACAAGTTACCAGTGAATGCTGGAGGGCATTTAATTTAAAGTTGAGAAACAGGCTCTTGGCAGGTGCTAGATTCTCTGGAGATGAGGCAACGTTGGAGTGTCCGTGTAGACTTCCTGTAACTGGGCTTGCCTAATGGTATGTCATTTGAGACTAATTCAAAGCAAGGTTTTCTCCCAAAATTAACTGTCAGTGCAAGAACTGCTGCAGATTAACTTAGATACATTTAGTTTTTTTAGACACTTTAAAATTCTTGACCAGCGGGTATGGCTCAGTAGTTGAGAGTCAACCCATGAATCAAAAGGTCACAGGTTCAATTCCTGGTCAGGGCACATGCCCAGGTTGTGGGCTTGATTCCCAGTAGGGGGCATGCAGGAGGCAGCCAATCAATGATTTTCTCTCATCGTTGATATTTCTATCCCCCTCCCTTCCTCTCTCTAAAAAAGACAAATGTGGGGGAGAAAAAAAAAGTTACTCTTCAGAGAATGGAGCAGGAGAGGAGAAATACAGAGAATAGTTTATGCAATGGCATTTCTGCTTTATTAGCTTTTTCTATATGTAGCATTTCCAGTGAAGTTGGCCCTATTAATGACCACAGAAAGTAATGGTTAATATTTTGAGTTCAAAAAGAAAGGTATAAACATTGTTTCCCTTGTTCTAAAGATGTTACTCTCCCATTTGAGGCAAAAGCCACTTTAAAATAAACGTTCCAATGAAGCTGAAGTAGCCAGCTGTTTTTATTGCCCAGAATAAAAATACTCCATGCCTATACATGTGCACATAGCTAGGAACGCCCTTTGATAAGCCCCTGTCTGGTTCTTTCAAGCATGAAGATGAGTCTTAATACTGTGCACATCTTGGTCCCTTTATAAGGTCTCTTAAGTCAGCCAGTTTATAATTAATATTCTCAAAAGCACTGACATTCACACTGATGATGGGCTGTGGTATTCCTGTTGTCTGAATGTAGTTAGGAAAAGAGTTCATGAGACAGACAAAATATGAACACTAATTTTGTGACTATTTCCTGGAGCAACAAAGAAGTGAAGGTTTAAATATTCAACAAAATCTTGCTGATCTTAAGACACTCTCACTTTAATCTTCATATAACCTTTGAAAACTCCTATTTTTTCTGCTTAACACTTAATTTTTTCTTCATGTTCACTGTCAGGTTTTTCTCCTATTTCTGACAATTGCTTGTCAGCATCACTGATGTTGCAGAAACATTCACAACCCTGTGCAAAACTCACACAGCCTATTTTGTCCTTATATTATACTTACAGTCCTTACTCCTTTTGTATCTGCTCCAATGCTTGACTATATGGGATTTTCATGTTGTCCAGAGAGCATGACTTGTGCCCATCTTGATCAGTTGAGTTATGAAGATGCTGTTAATTATCCATCAGGCACCTTGGAGCATGCCAAGTCATTATGCTAGATTCTGATCTTTAAAAGCTCTTGCTCTAAAACTAACATCTGAAACACCGGTGATCCAAGAAGATAATGTTATTAGGGGGCATGTTACAGAGAAGTGCATGGTGACTCAAATTCTGCCTTGCAGAGAGGTAGTAAAGGAACAAAGTGCCAAGCACTGGGTGATCACAGTTACCATGACGAATGGTAGAACGAGCCATGTCTCTGGAATGCAGAGAGCAACACAGCACCCTCTCTGAGATGTTCCTGTCAAGAACTCATGGCCTGAGTCTGGTCATGAGCAAACAGCAGAGGGGCCCACGTTTAGGGTCCTCCTGCAGAATGAAAATGTACACTCAAAACTGTCCAGGAAAGGGAAAGGCTGACAAATTGTTCCAGAGTCTGAAAACACATGACAACTGAAGGCAATATATATTCTGGATAGTATCCTGGACCAAAAGGGGAAAACGGACCTTGTTGGGGCAGGTGGTGAAATTAGAATGGAATCTGTAAATGGGTCAGCAGTGGTGTGCCAAGGTTGATTTCTTAATGGCAGTTATGCAGGTTAGTGTCCTTGTGTGATATTGTGATTATATAATAAGTAATATATTTGGTCTTCATCCTGTTTCTGGCACAGAGTTTCTAAAACCCTTGGAATTTCCTAAGTGGTAAGAGGAATAAAAGTGTCTCGTGATTCCTAACAAGTCCCTTTCAACTACACCAGTTTATGCTAATGAAGTGATTTTTGGAAAGTCCCTAAGTATGGGGGCTGGTTGCCTAGAGAACCAACCTTGTGATTAGAAGGTTGGAACATTCAGCCCCACCCCTGACCTCCAGGGAGGGGAGAAGACTGGAGATGGACTTCAATCACCAGTGACCAGTGATCTAATCAATCATGCCTATATAATGAAGCCTCCATAAAACAACACAAGGACCAGGTTCAGAGAGCTTCCAGAACACATCCCAGTGCCTACAGGGTGATGCACCCCAAACTTACGCCACAGAAGCTCCTGTGTTTGAGACCCTTCCAGACCTCTTTCTTCATGTGGCTGTTCATTCGTATATAATATCCTTTGTAGTAAATCACTAATTTAGTAAGTAAATTGGTTTCCTTAGTACTGTGAGCAGCTCTAACAAATAAACCAAACCCAAGGAAGGGGGCATGGGAACCTTTGAGTTACAGCCACTCGGTCAAAAGCACAGGTAACCACCTGGACTCAATTGGTGTCTGAAGTCTTCTGGGACTGAGCCCTTTACCTGTGGGATCGGAGGCTATCTCCAGGTCAGTGGTGTCAGAATTGAGTTAAATTGGACACCCAGCCAGTGGCCACTAAAAATTGAAGTGCTTGTTGGTATTGGAAAAACACATGTCAGTCCTTGTTTGGAAGAAATGAGTGCTTACGGGTGATGGCTCACTCAGTTTAAAGATTCAGAAAACAACTAATGATAATTAGTACTTAATTATTCAGAGTGGGCAAATGCAGTAAAATATAAACAGAATGTGGGTGAATGAGGGTGTGAGAGTTCTCTGTACTCCTCTGGCAATGTTCGTGTAAGTTTGAAATAATTTAAAAATAGACTTATAAACAATTTTTAGAAGGATAATCTCATATACAAAGTATTTATGGTAGGTCATTTGCCAGCAGGCCACAGCAGGTTTCTCCTATCCTGGGTTCCTCTGCAAGGTGACCTTCCCCCATCAAGAGGTGGACCCTCCTTCTCAGCCTGCACTGGCCTTGTGACTTGCTTTGACCAAAAGAATGCAGACCCTGTGTGACTGAGGCTTTGACCTCCAAAGGCCTAGCAGCCTCCATTCTTTCCCTCTTGCTGCTCTGAGATAGATAATGAAAGAAGCCCCGACCTCCTTGGGGATGAAGGACCATAAAAAGACAGACCATCTTAGGCCATCGCAATTCTAATTATTTCTCTGATAATAAATCATGGCTGTTGTAAGTTTTGGAGTGGCTCATTACACAAATTAGAAAACCTAGCGTATTACTATTCCCTTCATTATACTTAATGTAATCAACATTAACTGTTGAACAGAAGTTTTCTCAGTATCAATAGAGTGGTTGTATTTATCTGCAAAGCTATCCCTGTCTTCCATTAGAGAATTGCTTTGCACATGGGTTAATAGTGATGATAGAACTTTCTAGTTTATAGAGATCTTATACCTATGTGGCCTCATTTCACCTTTACCGTAAGTAAGCCTGTGAGATGGAATAGGTGTTACTATCCTTAATTCTACAGATGAAGAAATAAGTTCAGAGAAGTCACGTCACTTGTCCAAGGAAACACATCCAGGAAGTGCTGAGGTCAGGACTGGAATCCAGGTCCTTTCTACTTTGTCCAAGGTACAGCTGAAGTCGTGCGCCTTCTGTCAGAACACTTCCTCTCCCTCAGATGTCAGACCAGAATTATATCAGGAAGTGTTCTCACGTTCCAAATCAACCTTGGTTCCTGTGCACCTAAATAGGTGTTGGGGGGAGGGGGGGAGGAGGGGGAGAGGTGGTCCCCAAAATAGCCAGGGCCCCAAATGTACTTTATTCTACTTGTCCCTCGTTTTGTTTGTTTTGGTTTTTCCTAGGTGGGTATTGAGCTGTAAGTCTTCAAATATGCTGTTAGGATTGAAAGTTATGTAGTCATTTGAATCTGCAAAGGGCTACTTCAGAACAGTCAAAGAAGAGATGGTGGTTGAAAATAGGGTGAAAAGTAATTGAATTGCAGAAGTCCTGGTTTTATTTTTCTTAGCCATGATCACCAACTGAAACATACATATTTATGCTTGTTTATTGACTCTTCCTAATATTAACCTTTTGCACTCGGATGTCGAGATTAAAATTACTCTTTGAATGTACCAATAATTTGAAATATAAAATAATCCAAATAAATAAGTTTGTATGAAAAGAAACTCCAGTTTTTTATTCTGCCGCGCTTTGTAAAATCTGGGGTATTTAAAAAATTAAATCCCGAGTAGAATAAAGGAATCGAGAAAAAAGCGAGTGCAAAGGGTTAAGCTCCATGTAGGCAGTAAGTACTTGCTGATTGATGAATGGATGGATGGACAGATGGATGGATGAAGACCAACCAGACACCGTTTGCTACCACCTGTGTGTGTGATAAGCTACTTCGCCTCTCTAAGCTTCAGTCTCCTCATCTTTAAAATAGAAGTGATATATAATACCTACCTCATAGGAATGTTGTGAAGATCAGATGAGAGTAGTACACTTAAGGGCCAGCCTGCCTTCTCGTCGGTCCTCAGAAAATGTTAGCTAATGGGAAATTTCTGCCATTAGAGGTGTTTTAAGAGAGAACAGATATACGTCTGCCCTCTATGGTTTAATCCTTCATTTCACTAAAACCCCCAGGGTTAAACCAGGTCATTTCCCAAGGCACTTTCTGGTCCTATGACTCTGAGATAGGATTCCTTCCCCAGAGATTTCCACTGTCAGAGAAATGAGACCTGTCTTCAGGAGTGGCCCCTTCAAGGCTTGCTCTGTAGGCAAAAACCAGTTTGGAGAGTTTTCTCTTTGGCTGCACCTCCTGCAGCATCTGCGGTTTCATTCTGGCCATGGTTAATGACAGCGAGTAACCCAACATGAAAAGGCCGCTGACAGGTTTTCACAAAAGGACGCAGCTAAATAGCTACGAAAGGATTAAAAAACAATCTCACCACCCAGACAGCCTGGGCATCAAACACACACATAACTCAGCGATAATAATCAAAGAGCTGGAAATAGTTCTATGGTTTCATGGACCAATAAAGAAAACATAAAGCAACTTTAGGCCCTCTGTCCTCTCCCAGCAGCCGGTCGGTCCGCCTGATGGGATGAAAGGGTTGGCAATGGCTGATAGGGCCTAGGGGTAGAGCCTGCCTTTTTAGCAATCACTCTGCAGGGAAGGATTCCATCCCTCAGCCCACATTTCCATCAAAAGTCATTCCCAGCGTGACACGTGGGCTTTTTACCCATTTCTGCAGATGACAATGATAACTTTGGGAGCTTTGAAGAAAACCTTTGTCTAGACAGAAACAGCTCAGAACGCTTTTGAAAATGCACCATCTGACACATCTTGGTTGGCGTGCTTATAGCTGAGTAACGCTGACTCATCCTGTGAAGTGCCTTTCCAGCCTGATAGGACTTTGCTCTCCAATTCAATGTAAGGCTTGTAGTACCTGGAGTCGGGAGGAGGACGGTTCAGCTCAATGGTCCAGGGTTCAAGTTATGCTACTGACAGATCAGAAACTGCTGACCATAGGAGCAGACTGGATCCAGATGAATGAAGGATGCCTCAATTCCACTCTCCTCCAAGCACTGTTCTTTCCTAGGTTATCCTGTTCTTCCCTTGCCCCCAGAAATTTCACAAAGGGAAGAAAAGAAGGTACTATTTTCTTTCTCTCCAGACCTTAATTCTTACTCTGCACTGGTTGCTCTGTTAAAGTTTTTCTATATGAGAAGAGTACATTTTTTTAGTCTCAGAAGCCACAGACAAAAGGAAATAAATTATTGATCATCTGTTATTTGCTGCCAGACTCTTAAGGAAGATGTACTGCATATGTTACTACTAGAGGCCCGGTGCACGAAATTCGTGCACAGGGAGTGGGGGGGGGGGGGGGCGGTGTGTGTCCCTCAGACCAGCCTGCACCCTCTCCAATCTGGGACATCCCTCTCACAATCCAGGACTGCTGGCTCCCAACTGCTTGCCTGCCTGCCTGCCTGATTGCCCCTAACCTCTTCTGCCTGCCAGTTTGATCACCCCCTAACCACTCCCCTGCCAGCCTGATCGACACCTAACCGCTCCCCTGCCGGCCCGATTGCCCCTAACTGCCCTCCCCTGCTGACCTGGTCACCCCCAACTGCCCTCCTCTGCAGGCCTGGTCCCCACAACTGCCCTCCCCTGCCGGCCTGGTCACCCCTGACTGCCCTCCCCTGCAGGCCTGGTCCCCCACAACTGCCCTCCCCTGTAGGCCTTGTCCCTCCCAACTGCCCTCCCTTGCAGGCCTTGTCCCTCCCAACTGTCCTCCCCTGCAGGCCTGATCACCCCCAACTGCCCTCCCTTGCAGGCCTGGTCCCTCCCAACTGCCCTCCCCTACCAGCCATCTTGTGTCCACATAGGGGTGGCCATCTTGTGTGTTGGAGTGATGGTCAATTTGCATATTACCTCTTTATTATATAGGATTATCATATAATGAACACTGTAGAACTTTCCAGAGTTAGCTATTATAATGAAACTATAAAATATAAATGAGTCAAATTTAAAATTGTGTCATCACAAAGGAGACTTGTGCCAACTTTTTAACCAAGTCATTAAAAACTGTTAACTCAATACTTTTGAAACCAGACATTACCTAAGGGACAATACTAAACCCATAGAGTCATACTTTTCATACAACCCTCTTCTCATTTCCTTCCTTCATCCATTTTTTAATCAGTTTGGTTTTTGTAGTTCTTTTTAAAAAAATTTTTTTCAATTACATGCCTGGCCAGTACATGCCTAGCCTGTGGTTGAACAGCAACCTATGAACCAGGAGGTTGAGGTTCAATTTGTGAACTTTATCCCCAGTAGGGGCCATACAACCCATCGATGATTCTTTCTCATCATTGATGTTTCTCTCTCTCTCTTCCTCTCCCTTCCACTATCTGAAATCAATAAAAACATATTTTTTTAAATAAATTTTTTCAATTACAGGTGAAAAGGGTGAAGGGATTGAGAAGTACAGATTGGTAGTTACAAAAGAGTCATGAGGTTATAAAAAGTACAGCATAGGGAATAGAGTCATAATATTGTAATAACTATGTCTGTATGTATGTATGTACTAACCTGGCAAGGTGGTACTGGCAATATCACGGGAACACTTTGTAAAGTATATGATTATCTGACCATTATTGCCATTATGAAACCTTACCTCTTCACCTTACCTCTGCTTTCTCATCCCACCCCTATTATGCTCTGACAAATGTCTCTAGTGATTTTTTTTTTCAGAGAAGGAGGGAGAGGGAAAGAGAGATAGAAACATCAATGATGAAAGAGAATCATTGATCAGCTGCCTCCTGCACGCCCCTCACTGGGCATGCGCCCCCACAACCCAGGCATGTGCCCTTGACCAGAATCAAACCCGGGCGGGACCCTTCATTCCATAGGCTGACGCTCTATCCACTGAGCCAAACCAGCTAGGGCTCTAGTGATTTTTAATGGCTAAATCCAATGGGTTCCTGTATGCTGTCACCTATGACACCATAGGATATTGTCAATCACTCCCTCCCTCCTTATAAAATGACATCCACACTCAATTGCCATGATCTCATACCAGCCAGGTTCTCCTCTAACTTCTTCATCCTCTTCAAAGACATTTCTTCTGCACTCCTTCCGTGTAGGCCCACCCCAGCTTTCTTCTCTTGTTCTCACCAACATTCTCCCTGGGAGATCTCACCTGTTCCTATTCCTCTCTGTATGTGTGTGGCTCTCAAGTCTACAGCTGTTCTTGACTTCCCTCCTGACCTCAACATCAGTATTTCCGACTGTTTATGGACTGGAATAGTAACCTGTCAGTATTTCAAACCCAGCACCTCCAAAATAAGACTTGTACCTTTTTAATCTGCTGCTCTTCCTGTGCTCCCTGTTTCATTGGATGGGGACCTAGTAGAGGTGTCTTTCACTTATCCCTCTCCCTCCTCACTCCTCCCCCTCTTCTGAGTTAGCAAGACCTATCAATGCTACTCCCACATGGCCTCCCAGTCCATCTCCTCCTTCCCATTCCCACTGCCATGCCGCAGGTTAGGCTCTCACTTCCTCTCTTCGTTATTGCAATATCCTATTGGCCTGCTGCTTCCTGCCACTAGAGTGATCCTCAACCACAATGCTAAACGGTTCACCCTCTTTCCAAACAAACAAAAAGTCGTTTTTTCAATAGTTCCCCATTGTCTAAAAAATAAAGTTCACGATTTTGTTTTTTAACCTGGCTTCCAATGCCTTCTAGAACCTTGTCTTAGCCATCCTATTACTCAGCTTCTCTCTAATCACAGTTCCTGCCTTTGAGACATCTCTGTTCCCCTTGGACCATCTGCCTGTAATTCTCATTCCGTTTTCACCCACCGATGCCACAACCCCAAAAGCTTTTCCTCCTAGTTCTCTACTCACTTAAAGCTGCTCTGTGTCCTCATACCATTTTTCATTTAGGACACCAGTTATACCACTTACACCTTTTTTCCTCATGTTGAGGCCAAAGGGGTGCATTTTTCCTCTAGATTGTAAGATACTTTTTTAAAAAAAAAACTTTTTTTTTTTATTGATTTCAGAGAAGAAGGGAGAGAGAGAAGCATCAATGAAGAGAAAGAATTATTGATTGGCTGCCTCCTGCACGTCCCACACTGGGGATAAAGCTCACAACCCAGACATGCATCCTGACTAGGAATTGAACTGTGAGCTTCTGGTTCATAGGTTGACGCTCAACCACTGAGCCACGCTGGCTGAGCAATTGTAAGATTCTTTAAATTCTATTCGACAAAAATTATGAAGCTTGTTTTTGGAAAAAAAAATAGGCATTATAACAGCAGCTAGAACTCAGAAAGAAAGCTGCAGCTCTGGGACTGGATCTTTCTAGTGGGAGAGAGGCTGCTGCTGTCCCATGTGCAGGAGGCAGGTATGTGGGCATTTGTCGCCCCGGGTCTAAGACTCTGTGCATGTCAGATGAAGGGCATTTTCTAGCTGGAAGGCCTAAAAGATGATGCAATCTAATATTCGCGTGTCCTAGCACAGGGGACCGAGAGCACAGAAGTTAGGGGTTCACCTCAGGTCATCAGGTCAGTGAGTGGCAGAGTAGGACCAAGCCCTAGGCCAGGGCACACACTGCCACACCCCAACACTGTCTCTCATTCTTTGCACACTCGGGTGGGGGTGGGGTGTCACAGCTATTAGGTTTATGAACCTCAGGGAATACTGTAAAAACAATTTATAGTCGTTGGATATGTCTGGACTGAGTGGCCAAAAATCAGGGAAGACCTTGAGGGCCATATAAATGTTTCTCCTTTCATGAATTCGTCATTTCCTTAAAACTCCCCTCTATGGCTTCTACATAGCTTGCTGGCAATTGATTGTGTCCACATCCGGTATTTTCACTGTAGCATCTTTGCCGTAGATATCTGCCACAAGCATTTTCACTGCAAACACTTGCACCACCTAAGGAACTGACCATAAGGCAATTTTGCCATAAAAAAAGGATAAAATCATGGAAAGTAAAAGAGGGACCTTAACAAGGACGTAACATTTTTTAAAGTTTATTGAGAAATACAAAATATTTGAATACATTAAAAAATGTGTGTAGATTCATGGTAACACTGTGCAGATAACTGATTTTACTTTGTGGATTGTATCTAAGCACTTGTCTTTGTTCTGTGGGAAATGTAGGTTCAACTCTGCACCCTCAGAGAGGGCCCTCAGTGTCTCTCCTCCCAATGTCATGGGTTTCAAAATAAGAAACCAAAAGAAGGAGGAGGAGAAGGTGGAGGAGGAGGAGGAGGAGGAGGATGGAGAAGAGGAGGAGGAGGAGAAAAGAAAGGAAAGAGGAGGAGGAGGAGGGGGAGGAGGAGGAGAAGAAGAAGAAGAAGAAGAAGAAGAAGAAGAAGAAGAAGAAGAAGAAGAAGAAGAAGAAGAAGAAGAAGAAGAAGAAGAAGAAGAAGAAACCAACTCTTGGGGCAAATCATCTTCATATATTTTAAGACCATCACCACCACCCTATCTGCTTATCACCGTCTAGGCCATTATGAGGCCTAGGTAAGATCTGTTTGTTTTTTGTTCATCCTCACCAGAGGATATTTTCTCCATTACTTTTCAGAGAGAGTGGGAAGGGAGAGAGAGAGAGAGAGAGAGAGAGACATCGATGTGAGAGAGACACATCTTCATCCTCTGGTTGGTTTCTGCACGCACCACAATCAGAGCCCTTGACTGGGAATCAAACCCAAGACCCTTTGGTGGGTGAGCAGATGCTCTAACCACTGGGCACGCTGGCCAGGACAAGATTTATATGTAATATAAAAATGGGAGTAACTGTGAAAACTTGTCAATGAAGAAATGAAACCAAACTGACAGCTAGCTTAAGTACATTAAGTCCACTGAACACAGTTGATTCGTCAATGCGGAAATGAAACCAAACAAACAAAAACCCAAACGGTCAACCAGTTACTTTATCTTTTATGCAGCAAGATCGCCTTATGGTCAACTAGTGATGTGGGCGAAAATGTCTGCAGCAAAAATGATTGTGTCAAGGATACTATGGTGAAAGTACCTAGAACCCATTTTCTTCCTTTTGAGAATCAAATGGTTCTATGGTTAATGAAGCATTCATTCACAGGAAAAGGGGAGACTGAACATTTTAAAAGGTCTCATTCCTGGAATGGTGCTCCTCCTGTAAGCCATCAGGAAGGTTCCAGAAAAACTGCCTGATTTTGTTTTTTCTCTAAAAATAGGTATATAATTGAGCTGGGATTTTATTTTTTCAAAAGGTTTCTCAAAATTATTGCCTTATTCTCAGTAGGCTTCAAACAAACCTCATTAAAAGTCTCTCAAGGCATTTTATCCAAAATAAAGTTCCCTTTAAAATTGACCTTCCTTCTCTTTATAAGTCATTTATCTCAGCAAAGGATATTTATTCACAGACTTTATACAACTATTTTAAAGAAGTAAAGAAAAAGTATTTCTTTTTCCCTGCAGTTAAAAAACAATCACATAGTCTGTGTAGATTAAACAAAATATACTCTTTTATTATTATTATTCCTACTTTAAAATTTTTTACTTATTGATTTGAGAGAGAAGCATTGATTTGTTGTTCCACTTATTTATGCATTCATTGGTTGATCCTTGTCTGTGCCCTGACTGGGGATCAAACCTGCAAACTTGGCATATCAGGACATGCTCTAACCAACTGAGCTCCCGACCAGGTTATTATTCCTACTTTAGAAAAGAGAGTAGAATAAAGGAGTGGACATTGTGATTACTGTCCCACTAAGACACCTAAAATAGTCTCTCAAGGTTTTTAACAACTTGGTTAATTTCCTCCAACTCACCTAGGAAGGCAGCATGAATGTTTTCCCTTTTCTTTTTTCCTAATTAGTAAATATATCTCAGTTAGGCTTGCTTCACTGAAGCCCCCATCCTATATATTAAAGAGCTAATATGCTAATTAGACTTAACAGCTGAATGTCCGGACGGAGCGGGGGAGGGGGGGCGGCTGTGAGGGCTGAAGCAAGAATGACCTTCCTGAATGACCAATGGGGGGAGGGCGGTGGGGGGGGGTGGCAGGGCCAGCTCCTAAGGAGCAGCAAGCTAGTTTCTGGTTGAATGTGCTCACCTCCCCCCGCCTCACCCCCCACCCCTACTCAGCCAGAAGCCGGGCTCATGGCAGGCGGACATCCCCCAAGGGGTCCCGGATTGCGAAAGGGCGCAGGCTGAGCTAAGGGACACAACCCCTGCCCAGTGCACGAATTTTGTGCACCAGGCCTCTAGTGTAGAATAACAACCTGCCTAAAGGCTAAAGTGGATATGTTATGGGAGTGTGTGAGATTAGAGAAAACAGCTCTTATATCCTGCTCATTCAAACTCAAGAGCTCCGCCCCTGTTCTTAGGGAAAAAGAAAGCTTGGTTGTGAATCATTGCACAGCATTTATCTGTGCAGCCGAAAACAACAGAATACCATTATACTCATCGTTATAAATATTCGTAATTACACTTTCTAACATGGATTCAGCATTCCACGGGCCAAGTAACATTAGCTGAGAGCAAGGGAAGGCATGATAAGGGAGACAGCAAGTTGGGCGTTGGGGTCAGACGGAGGTCGGACTGGACCTCAGCTCCACTAATGGCAGCAACACTGGTCTGGGCCAGGCAGGCAATCTCCTTGAGCTGCTTTTTTTTAACCACAAAATAGGAGTAATACCCACCTCAGAGATGTATGAAAATTAAATACAACCAAATGTAAAAGAAAAAAAAAAAAGCACACAGCCTAATTCCTGGCATGTGAAAGATGTTCACTGGCTATTAGCTTCCCTCAGTTGACACATCTGTAGAATGGGGGGGTAATACAACCTCCCTAATGAAGCCAGTGTGGGGGGGTCAAGTGAAACAACGCCCTGAACGGGCGCACCCTTGTCAGTTTCCTCTCCTTGTTTATTTCCTAGCCCCGCCCCCCACCCCCACACCAAAGCTACATATGAGGAAAGGGCAATTCAGCATATTAGAAAAGAACCGAGAGAGGAAGTTCATCTTATGTCAGTTTTTTTTTTAACTTATCTATGGTTTTATAATTGTTTCTCAGAGAGAAAAAAAATAAATGGCCAGAATTAAGTATTTTTAAGAGACTAGGAGCAAGCCGGAGGCACTCGATAATTGGGAGCCCTCGTTGTGATGCAAGTGTGAGACTGGACCCACCCCAGTCCATCCCGTTCAACCATCTAAGCATTTACTTTAAACAAACAAACAAAGTCACCGTGTCACTTCAAGTTAACCAACAGTTGACTAAGAAAGACAAGAGCGATGCAAAGGAAAGGGGGAAAAAAACAACTGAGAGGAAAAGTAAGTTTTCACACAGATCTGAGTTCTCTTCCAAAAAGATCATTGACACTAACATGTTATCTGCTGAATCCTATGGGGTTTCCAAAAATGCCCCTTTTTTGATGAAGCAGGAAATATCAAGTCGACACCGCCTTCTCCAGCGCCGCGGTTCACCCGTTCTGTCAACAGCACAGACTGGCCCGCAGCGCCCTGGCCCCGCGTTCTCGGGTGTCAGCTCCCCGTCACCTTCACCGGAGCAAGGCACGGCGCCGCCGCCGAATGTAATTCCTAAGGGAAGGAATGCAGGAAAACGTTCCTCTCGTCTTAAAAACGGTCCTTTATTTACATTTGGAAAGTTCTTCTTTGGTTAAGGTTGGATTTGTTGCAATATTTACGTACATGATTGACCCACACCAGTGACGGAGGGAAACCCCCACTGTTACTGCCCTTTGGGTTTGCAGAATGAGGGGCTCCGAATCCGGTACCGTTTGCACGTGACAAGTACAGAAGTTTCCTTCAGCAAGCACCTTGACGTGGGAGGCACAAAGCCAACAAAAGGGGGAGGAGGGCATCCAACCAGAAGGTCAGAATATCTTTTTCCCTTTAAAGCACTAATTTCTTTTTTTCTAAGATTTTTTTTTTTCCCCTGGAGGAGAAACCAGATTAAAAACGCAACCACCTTCGGAGATGAACCTTAGACCAGACGGCAAAGGCGCCGGGGTCCAGGCGGGGGTCCCGGGCTCGCTAGCTGCCCCCTTCCTCGGGCTCGCTGCAGGGCGAAGGCGCGGACGAGGCCTTGGACTCGCCGTCGCTGTTGCACTCAGACCTGCGCGGGGGGCCGGCCGGGCCCTCCTGGCCCCGCGCGTGGCGCTCCAGCAGCTCCTGCAGGTGCTTGATGTAGCCGATGGCGGCGCGGAGCGTCTCCACCTTGCTCAGGCGCTTGCCCGCCAGCTCCCGGGGCAGGTGGTCTCGGAGGCGCGCGTAGCCCTCGTTCACGCAGCGCACCCGCTGCCGCTCGCGCTCGTTGCGCTTGCGGAGGAAGGCGGGCTCGAAGGCGCCGTCCAGCGGCAGGGGCAGGTAGGGCCGTCTCGGGGCGCAGCACGCGGCGTCCAGGTGCAAGGAGACCCTGAAGGGGTCCCGCAGAGGGAGGCGGGGCAGGGTCTCGGGCAGGCTCAGGGGCCCCGGGTGGAGGGGGTACGGCAAGGTCAGCAGTCCGGCCGATTTACGTTTCTCCATCACTCGCCAAAAAGCCAACAAACAGACCAATCAAGAAATTAATGTCTCGGCAGAAAACGAGGCTGCAGATCTTCAAAGCGGAGAGGATGGTCCATTCAGACCGCCTGGCCCAGAAGGTCTGTTTGGGGGGAAGTTTCTGAGTCCCGAAGCTCAGTTCCAGAACGCGCTGCCGGGAAACTTTGCATGGTTCCCGTCAAGTCGGTGCACTCCTCGATCTCTTTATAACGTTCCAGACGGAGGTGCCAGGCAAAGATTTAGGACCCCTAATCCACACTTCAAACCTCGTCTTCCTCTCTGATCTTCTTCTTTCAAAAAGATAACAAAAGGGGTTCCTCTGCTCGGTCCCCCCCAGCCTGGAAATGTGAGCGCACACCAAACAGAGTAATCTTCCGAAGCCACCTGAGGTTTGCAATTACTGTAATCCACTGAGCTGGGTCTTCAAGAGCCGAGGAATCCTCGAGGATTCACGAGGGCTCCTCCCAGGAACCAACAGGCCTCCTGGCGGCGGAGCGAAACTCCACCGGAGGCTTTCGCCTTGAAAATCAAAACTTGAACTGCCCTTTGTGGTTTCCGGCGTCCAGGGCTAATGGAAAGGGCTTTTAGACTGTTTGCAAACTTGCACTTGCTCTTTCATTTTGGGGGAGGTGGAGGGAAGACCTCATCAAAAGAAAGACTGCTCCCTTGTGGTTATAAAATGTGTCAAATCCTGGAGGACCCCGGCGGGGAAGGCTTGGGGGTTTTCTTCTCCAAAACCAAGTCTTTAAAATACCCAATCAGACAGTGTTTGAAGGGGACAGGAATTGAAATAATACTTTAGCAACACTAACCTATCAGGCTCCCCGATGGCGAACGCAGGGTGCTCTGTGTAGCTGGTACTTTTCAGGAGCACATCAAAAGCCCGAGCGGTAACAAACACTCCTCGCCAGAGTTCCATCTCACCGTGCTTACTGTAAACACAGTTTAAACACTGCTTTCCGACCTCTTCTAATCCCACCCAGGATATAAGGACATCAGCTTTCCATAGTGTAAAGAGTATATTTCTATTGTATTCTTTTTGTCTTAAAAGAGAGAGAGAGAGAGAGAGAGAGGCAATTTATTGTCCCCCTTGGGGGCAGGAAAGCAACATTTGAAAGGTGAAGAGCCCCAATTCCAAGGAGGAAAGGATGAAGGCTTTGAAGACTTTTTAACACACAACCAAAAAAAAGCGAATAATTAATCCACCCGTGATGGTGAAGGGCTTTGAAGATGAAAGTGTCATTAAAAATCCAACTGTACGGGTTAATGTCAAAGAATGTGTTATCACACCGAAAAATCAGATTTCCTGTTCTGCAAACCAGCACATTAAAGGCAGCTTCAGCTTTAAAAGTCCAACTTAAAAACAAGAGAGGCAAAAACCCCCTACATTTACCATCAGACTTTCTGCCTATTCCTTGGGAGCCAAGGTGTCGCCCTAACATGTTTTTTTGTGTGTGTGTTTTTTTTTTTTTGACAAGTCCTTCGTTTCCCTGTTTACTCTAAATGATCTGCCCCAAGCAACTGGAAAAACACTTCCATCAAGGCACATAATATAGAAATAATTATTCCTTTCAGGCATAAGTTAGTCACATTTGAAAAAGCGTAACTCCCTATGAGGCTTGTTCCGGCAAACAAGCTAATATGTCATCTTAATTTCTCAGTAGAGTTAGACCTGGAAAAGGCCCTTCCTATTGGGAGAAAAGCCCACCTGAGAGGCCCACCTAGATGATTAGACCACAAGGTGCTTTTTTTTTTCTTTTCTTTCTTTTTTCTTTTTTTTTTTTTTTTGTCATGTTAAAGATATTGGCCTTTATTCTAAGAATGACAGAAAATAAGTGGAGTATTTTGAGCAGGGAGGTGATGGAGTAAAATTTGTTTTTCAAACCGATCACTATCTGCAGAGTGGAGGATAGATTTGGAGGGTGGGGAGCAAAGGAGAGAACAGTTGAAAGGTATTTTTCATCCTCAGATTGGCAGGAATGAAAAAGGGTGCTAACATCCAGGGCAGGCAAAGATTTGGGGGAGGGGCAGAAGCATACACTGCGACAAGCTTTTGGGAAAATAAGTATTGAAATTAATAGTGCGCATCACATATCCTTTGACCCAGAGATCCCTACAATTTGTCCAAAAATAAATGCACCAATATGGATTTCTACGTACATTAATATCTATTGCAACATTGTTTGTAGTGGATTTTAAAAAAGAAAAAAGGAAACAGCCTGAATGTCCGCCAATAGAAAAAGAGCTAAACGTTCTAGAATACTAGGCTATTATTAAAGGTAATGAATTAGATCTATATGTGAGAACTTGTAAATGGGTTCATAATGTGTTAAGTGAAAAGGAGAAATTGCAGAGTAACATATCCAGCTTGAAGTCAGAACAAACTATTCTACACCACACATATGTCTTTATATGTATTTGTGTGAGCACAGAAAATGAAGTGGAAAGACAAACACTGAATTTATAAAAGCGTGGCATTGGGGATAGCATGTTTATTTTTCTTCATGAATCTCTCTACTGTTGAACTCATCACCAAAGAACACATTACTTCTGTATTTTTTAATCTAATGAAGTTTAAAATAATAAGAGAATGTAAAGTAAACTTAAAGGACACCCTAATCTGACCCAAACCACCAGGTTTATTATGACAATTTACAGCTCGTGAACCAGGTTTCCCGGCTCTATAAATACCTATAGGACTAAGGTCCACCTCTCCCCTACCACCCCACTAATACTATAATCTAAAACTGCCAGATCCTAATCCTGTAGTGGTCTTTTGTAGGGTCCAAGTGATGTATGATGTATCTACACGGTCACAAAGAATGCTGATGAGAGTTTTTCTTATGCTTTTTGAAGGCATAAATGCATTGGAAATAATGTATTTTCCAGTGAGAAGCATTGTTTTACTCACAAGATGTGAAGGTGGGGAGTGGGGGAGGCCTCCTTCTTCAAGACAAAAGAGACAAAAAGAGGAGGTTCTGACTCCCAATCACTCTCCAGTCAGTTTTGACCCGGATAAATGTTCTCTGCAACTTTAAAGATGTCTCCCACAAGACTGGCTAGATTGAGTAACAAGGATGCTAAACCTCCAATGACACTGGGACTAGGCTTGTGTTATAAAGGGGGAATGCAGGTCACTAAAAATCAGGTTCAAAGCCCTGGCTGGGTAGTTCAGTTGGTTAGAGTGTCATCCAATACGCCAAGGTTTCAGGTTCGCTCTCTGGTCAGGGCACATACAAGAAACAGCCAATGAATGCATAAATAAGTGAAACAACAAATTGATCTCTTCTCTCTCTCTCCTCTCTCTCTCTCTCTCTCTCTCTCTCTCTCTCTCTCTCTCCCTCTCCTCCCCCTTTCTCTCTCTCTCTAAAAAAAAAAAAAGGCCAGGTTCAGTACATTTAAAGGCATCTCTAAGGTCAAGGAAAACTTCCACCCCTAAAACTCAGACAGGTCCTTCGTCACTTGCTTGAAACATGGGAGGTGAAGAGACTTTGCTCCACTGTGAAATGCCTGATAGCATATTATAGATTTGGGCTTCCTAGGCTCATGACACAGAGGTGTACGTACTCTTCCGGCCCCGTATTTGCAACTATCACAAGAGGGAACAGGGAAACATACAGTATTATGAACTCATGATAGCAATCAGATTCCTCCCAGGTGTAGTTCACACTCAGATTGATTATCCAACATGATTCTATCCAATCAGCCTTTTTCTATATAATAAACTATATCGCCACGTGCAGCATCCACCATGGGTCTTCTCAGGTACAACTCAGCATCGAGATTCGCTAAGACTACCATGGGCCACACTGAGCATCAGATTCATTTGGAGGGAACAACTGCTTGGAGCACAGCAGAATTAGGTGTTCCACCTGCCTGGGAGAGCGTGTAACAATCTACAAAGTGATCACACAGCTGCTCCCTCCTAACCTGCCTGCTACCACGTGACAGCTCAGGTGCAAGGAAAGAAGGCTTACGCCAGGTTCCTGGGGCAGCTGCCCTGACTTAGAAGACTCATAGCCCTCAGGAGCCAGTCTTTCTTGTACCCACCTCACAGACAGAGCTTCCAGGGACCCACCAGGGCCAATTAAAGAGTTTTCACACTCAGGAAAGCCCAAAGCTATGCTCTCCCATCAGCTAATTACAGTTTTGCCAGACCAAATGCAATTTACCAATCAAGTAATTGCTCTAATATAAGTAATGTCGGCTAACGACATAGTTGACAAGTCTATTTTATCAGGTTTTAGAGGAACAGATAACAGAAAGTTAACTGAAGGTCCAACTGTCATGCAGAAGGGTAAAAGCTTTATTAATCCTTTACCCACATCACTATATTCTCTTTTAAAGATAATATAACTTACAGCCAGATTTAAAGAACCACAAATATTTAGGTACAATCTAGTACTTTTTTTTTTTTTTGGTCTCATCTCAAATGCTATTTGCATTTTAATCTTGTCTCTGCTGTTTTTTTTTTATCATATAGAAATGTAAAATTTTGATGTAGTCAAATACATGAATTCTTTCCTTATGGTTTTTGTCTTTTCTTTCTTATTTAGGCTACCTCTCCAACCACACGTTTTACAAGGCCTTTCCTTGTCTATGTGGCACGTTGGTGTGAATCAGAAAAAGGCACCAAACTCAAGGCTTGGAGAATGGGTGGCTGACAGTTCATCTGGAATAACTATTGAGCAAGGATGCCCAAAGTTGGAAAAGAAGAGCAAGAAAGGTGACATGCTCTTTTGTATCCAGAAGAAACAAATCAACAAACAAATTTTGGGATTCTAATTGGGATTGTGTTAAATATACAGATTAATTGAGAGAGAATTGACTGTTTCTTTTTTTTAATCCTCACCTGAGGATATTTTTTTCCATTGAGTTTTAGAGAGAGTGGAAGGGAGGAAGGGAAGAAGTGGGGGGAGAGAAACATCAATGCAAGGGAGACCCATCGATTGGTTGCCTCTCATACTCACCCCAAACGGGGCCAGGGATTGAACCTACAATTGAGGTACCCCTTGCCTGGGAATCGAACTCACAACCCTTCAGTCCAAGGGCTGATGCTCTAACCACTGAGAAAACTAGCCAGGGCAAGAATGGACTTTTTATAAAACACTAGAGGCCCGATGCACGAAGATTTGTGCAAGAATGGGCCTTCCTTCCCCTGGCTGCCAGCATTGCCTTCGCTCCGGCCAGGGGCCGCCTTTCCGCCTTCCCACGCTGCACAGAGGCCTGGATCGGCTGGGGTGGTGAGGAACGCCTGCGTCATCACCATGGCGACGGTGCAAGTATCCCACCCCGCCCCCGGCCGCTCAGCACCTGTGTATGCAAATTAACCAGCCAGCTTTGTTGGGTTGATTTGCATACTCACTCCTGATTGGCTGGTGGGTGTATGAGGTATGGTCAATTTGCATCTTTCTCTTTTATTAGTGTAGATTGAAGTTCTCTTATAGGAACATAGAACTCATTAATTCAGGGTTTCTTTTTTGTCCTTTAATAAAGGTCCACAGGTTTCTTCATGTAGATTTTACGTATTTCTAGGTTTGGTTGCTGGTGTGAATGGGATTTTTTTCTGTTCTTCAAAGCTACTGATTTATTTCATGTTAATCTTTAATCCAGACATTGCAGAGATCTCTCTTATTAGTTCTAATGGTTTTTGAGGTAAAAATCTTCATACAGTTAAATGCACATTATTAAATACACAAGTTTTGCTAAACGTATACAGTTGTAAAGCAACATCCCATTCATGATAGTTCTAATCATTGTTTTCAAAAGATGATTTTGTAGGATTTTAACTATAATCATATTGTCTACTAATACCATAGTTTTAGTAATCATAGTTTTGTTTCTTCCTTGTAATAACTCATTTATTTTTCTTATTGAATTTCACTGCCTAAGATCTTCAATCCAATGCTAATTGTAGTAGGAATAGCTAGCTACCATCCTTATATTTTTTACAGGAAAGCTTCTAATGCTCCACCATGTCGAAGATATTCTTTATCAAATTAAGGAAATTTTCTTCTACTCTTAGTTTGCTAAGAGTATTATTAGGAATGGCTATTAGATTTTATCTAATGCATATATAAGGATAACCATGCATATTTTCTTCTTTATTAGTGCAGTAAACTACAATAATAGGTTTGCTAATGTTGAAGCTTTTTGCATTCCTGGGATTAAATCTTGTGGAGTCATAATTCTTTTAATACTCGGCTGGGTTCAATTTGTTAATATTTTATTGAGACTTTGTTCCCACAGTCCCACATTATATTGGTTCATAGTTTTATATTCTCGTGTTCTCCTTTTTTTAAGTTTCAGCATTAATTTAAACTTTAAAAAAAAGTGAGTAGTTTTCCATCTATTTCTATGCTGTGGAAGCATTTGTAAAAGGTGGAAATGATCTAGTCCTTGAAGACTTGGTAAACCACATCCTAATAACTACATGGAAGTTCTTTTTTTAAAAAAATATTTTATTGATTTTTTACAGAGAGGAAGAAAGAGGGATAGAGAGTTAGAAACATCGATGAGAGAGAATCATCGATCAGCTGCCTCTTGCACACCCCCTACTGGGGATGTGCCTGCAACCAAGGTACATGCCCCTGACCGGAATCGAACCTGGGACCCTTCAGTCCGCAGGCCGACGCTCTATCCACTGAGTCAAACCGGTTTTGGCAACATGGAAGTTCTTAAGTGCTACATTTTCAGTTACTTTTTAATTTCTTTTATCCTTACTGTTGGAATTTTAGGAGGCCGCTGGTAATGCTCTTATCTTTCCCTCCTGGGTTGTCATCCTCCTTCATTGGCCACTACTACTCCTTTGTGATCATCCTAGAATCACAGATGGGCAATTTAATTTTTATGCCTTAAAACCCTAAAATAGATCAGAACAATACGTTAAATTAACCCCAAAGCCTGGTGGTCCCGAGGCCAAAAACTCATTCTCGATTCTTTCCCTATTTCTAATGAAGAACATTCCAATATAGCTGGCCAGAGGTTATGCAATCAAATAATTTATCAATACAATAATACTCTAAATTTAAAATTATACCCCCCTATAATCGAATTGCTAGGGATAAATTAAAACCTAAAGTTTAAATAACCTTACCCTTATGGGTTACAAATTAAAGATACCAACATAAAAATTTCTTTGGTTAAACTCCACAGATTGTTCCCTCGATTTCTAATTCTTCTCAGTCTCAACGAGTGGGGCACTCCAAAGCCTGAGCAGTCAGGGCTCCTTCAGCAGTTACAGCCTGGGCGGTCCTCTGCTGAAATGATTCTAGTTCCTTCAGATCTGAGAAATCAAGTGCCACACCAGGCATGCTCCATACTTTAAGTCCAAAGAGGTAACAGAACACACAAGATTATCCCCGTTCCAGCCCCACATCCACTCCATTGAAAAAAACAAGCCATTTTGCAGCCATTAGAGGAGCTAGCTATATCAGGCACTTAGAACATTAGCCCCAAAGAAATAATGTTCCAAATACCAATGCTTAATCTTTGATCCCCATGTGACAGCTTCCCCAGGTCAGAGCAGAGAGCCAGAGCCTAGCCAAGAAAAGGAAGGCGGCCTCTTCAGAATGGCCATCAAACAAACCACCTCCAGACTCACTAGCTTAAGACAACAAGCATTTATTTAGTGCATGAGCCTGAGGGGCAAGGACGTAGGCTGAGTTTGGCTGAGTTCTGGCATGTCTGATAGGGCAAACTCAGAATCAAAGGGCAGGAAAAAAGTTCCACTTCTTCCTCGGATGACTTGTAAAGTCACCTTGTACTAGCAAAGGGCATGGTTACCGGGAAGAGTAAAGAACTGGGGCCATTAACACAGTCCCTCTATTGTCCTCTCTCACCCTAAGATAATCACACTATTTGAACCAGGCACATTTCAGGGCTCAGGAACCACATGTGGCTAGTGGCTTGAGGCTGCCATATTGGATAGTACAGTTTAGTGTTCCTGGCCTCCTTCAGTTCCTCAAACCTGCCAGCCATCCTCCCGCCCTGGCGCCTTTTCACTTGTCTTTCCCTCTGCCAAAATGCTCTTCTTCTAGATGTCCACGTGGGTGACTCCCTCACCTCCTTTAGTTCAAATGCCACCTTTCAATGGCGACATCTCTGTCTACCCTACTTAAAATGGAACCCGCCCCCCCCTCCCCCATCTCTGAGCACTTTCTAGCTCTCCTCCCTGCCACATTTTTTTCATGGTTATTTATTGCTATCTGGTATATTTTAATTATTTGTTTATTATCTGTCATCTTCTACTATAATGTAAGCTCCACAAGGGCTGGTGTTTTTTGCCTGTTTAGTTCACTGCTGTGCCCATTGCCCAGAGCAATGCCTGGCACATAGTAGGCACTCAACAAATATGTGTTGAATAAACTCTACTCTTTCCTTGTTTTCTGCAAATATTAAAGAAATGAGTCTGTTAGAACCTGATACAATAAATTATAACTGTATCAGGCTCACGGAGGAGAATCCCAAGAATGTCAAAGAACAGCTTTACCTGCATGAAAAGTCCTATTTCCAGACCCTCCTTAACATGAGCAATTGGAAGCAGGATTAGAAACCATACTCAGAGTCAACTGAAAGAAAGATATCCTGAGTAGCCCAATCCAGGCCCAAACTTACCCATTACTGTCCCTGTCTTAGGGCTAGAAGATACTGTTTAAAGGTAATTTGTTCTCCACCCAGCAAAAATGTTAATGGTTGTTATCTGGTTTATCTTATATACAGTTATCTCTAAGGTCTACCCTACATATATGTTTCACAGTCTTTCTGATACTTGGGTCACTAATACTAAAAGAGCAGCAACACTTAATTTCTACTTGTGTGATTGATTGGTAATTCTCCCATTGTTTTTGTTGTCTTAACTGGCAACTGGTGTCTTTAAAAAATTTTATTTATTTATCAATTTGAGAGAGAGAGAGAGAGAGAGAGAGAGAGATTTTTTTGTTCCACATTCATGCATTCATTAGTTGATTCCTACATGTGCTCTGACCGGGGATTGAACCACAGTGGCATATCGGGAGGACACTCGAACTGAGCTATGAAGCCAGAGCAACTTGATATCTTTTTAAAGTGGCAAGTCACCCTAAATGAGCTCCTCAGGCAACCTTTGGGCATCCATTTGCTGTACATCTCCAAATAAATAGATATATGAGTCAATAAGCATAGCGTAGACCTATGCCAGTTTGGCTTGCATTTATTGAGCACCTCATGTGTGCTAGGTATTGTGCTATGCCATATAGCATTACATAAGATGGACATGGGTCTTGTCTCCAAAACTGAAAATCTACTTGGCGAGCCAAAAATTTAAACAATTACTTACAACAAAGACAAGAACGATGAGAAAGCATAAGGTGGACCTAATCTAATCTCGGGGACAGGGTTAGGATGCTTCAATTTTCGGGGTCCTGACATCATTTAAAAAAATTGCCTTTTCGAGGTATTTTTACATGTACTAAAACTCACGCATTTTAAATGCACTATGTATTTTGACAAATATCTACAGTCATGTAACCACTACCACAATCAAGATATTTTCAATCATTCCTAAGTTCCCTCAGCCCTTTTGTAGGCAGTCTCACCCCCTCCCAATCATTTCCAATTCCTGATAATCACTTATCTGCTTTCTATTACTAGAATTTTCTACAATTTCATATACATGATACACGTATTATGTAATCTTTTGTGTATGGCTTCTTTCATTTAGCTTAATGCTTTTGAGATTCATTCATGCATCAATAGCTTGTTCCTTTTTATTGCTGAGTACTATTCCAAAATGTAGATATACTCTAATTTGTTTATTCATTCACCAGTATGGACATTTGGATTGTTTCCCATTTGTGGGTATTACAAATAAAGCTTTTATAAACATTTGTTTATAAGTCTTTGTCTGTACATATATTTTTATTTTCTCTTGGGTGACTACCTAGGAGTGTAATTACTGAATTGTAGGGTATAAGAAATTGGTGTTATTTTCTAAAATGGCTGTAGCATTTTGTGTTCCCACCAGCGAAGTATGAAAGTTCCAGTTGCTTTGTATCTGCACCAACACTTATTAGTCTTTTTAATTTTGGACATTCTAATAGGTATGTAATGTTCCCTCATTGTGTTTTGATTTGCATTTCCCTAGTAACTAATGATGTTCCTCATCTTTTTGTGTGCTTAATTGCCATCTACACATTTTATTTGGTGAAGTAGATTTTCAAATATTTGGTCCATTTAAAAAATTGGGTTGTTTTGCCTTCTTATTTTTTGAGTTTAAAGGATTCTTTATAGATTCCAGACAAAAGTCCTTTGTCAGATATTTGTTTTGCAAATATCTTCTCCCTGTCTCTGGCTTGATTTTTTATTTTGTTGACGATGTCTTTTCAAGACCAAAAGTGTTAATTTTAATGAAGCTCCATTTGTTAATTTTTTTTTGTTCCTGATTTTTGTGTCCTATCAAGGTTATATAGATTTTCTTCTATATTTTTGTCTATAAGTATTGTAGTTTTTAGCTCTTAGATTTATCCTACCTTATTTTTATATACACCTCTGATATTAAAATTGTTCAAAAGGAATAGTGATGGAAAGCCAGAGTGAAGTCATTCAGCCTTTTATGAGACGCATCATCATCCCCTTGGCTCTAGGTTTGAAGTGGCATTTTAGGGAATACTATCACTTATGATATGTTGACTTTCTTGATTTAGATTTCTGTGTGTTGTCAACAAGAAAGCAAAACCAATGTGACCTGCTAAGGTTCAGCGATTAGCTCCCTCATGTGGAATGTGCTTTCTCTTTATGAGAAGGAAGGAAAACATTATGTAAGTTGACACCATTCTCAGCTCCAGACCAAAAGGCTGGTGCCTCTGTCCTTTTACAGGGGACTTAATTTTCAAAACTCACCAGTCTCCACTAGACTGCGAGCTGTTGAAGGTCAAGATGTGTGTCTTATTTTGTATCCCTGTGTATGAGATGCAATTCAGTCGATGTTTTCTGAGTGAAAGGAAGAATTCCTCGGTCGCTGCTCCTCTGCAGGTGTATGGAAGCTACCAGGCATTGTGTTGTGGTTTCCATGTCCAATCCTCATGAACCAGGGACCATCTTCCTTACCCATCACGGTGTCCCCAGGGCTTAGCGCAGTGCCTGGCACGCAATAGGGAGCGAAGGACAGAGAGAGAAGGGGAAGGACATTTGTACAGAATCCCCCAAAACCAACATTTATGACTTGAAGCAGGGTACCTGGACAACCTTCAGGGGTAACATATGGTGAAAAATATTGGGGATGCAATTCTAATTTCTCCTGGCTAACACTGCCATCTCTGGGCTAGGTCCCTTATTTCGTGGACCCACGCTTCCCTAGTAGGACAAATGCCTTGAAATCCGGAGTCTGGGCTACTTAGGGGCTCCGTTCACCTGCCCCTCCGTAGACCGCAGCCCTGGTTGCCTAGCAACTGGGTCGATCGCTCGGCGCTCGACTCGATCCGGCCAGACTGAAACGCGCCCCGCCCCGCCCCGGCCCGCACCTCGACCCTGGCCGGCCTGCGACTCGCGGTGCGCACGCGCGGAAGGGGCTCAGCTGGGGGAGGGGCGCGCCGGAGCGTGGTCGCCGCTCGCGGGCCCCGACGGGGAGGGGCGCATGCACGAGGGGCGGAGCGGCGGGCGCCGGGAGTGGCTGAGGATCCGGAAACGCGCGGAGGGTGCGGCCCCGGGGAGACTGCGGGCTGGGCCGGGCCGGGCCGGGCCGGGCGGGAAACGTTAGGCGAGCGGCCCCTGGGGCGCGGGGGGGTCGGGCGGGCGGGGAGGGTCCCGAGGCGAGCCCGGCCCGGATGAGGAACAAAGCGGCGGGCAGGTGCGTGCCCCCCGCGCGGCCGGCAGGTGGGCAGCGCGCGGGCCGGGCCGGGAGGGGCGAGGGCGGCCTGCGGGCCCCCCTCTTGCCCGAGGGCGGGCGGGCTCGCCGCCTTTGGGAGGCGGTGTCCCCAGGCCCCGGCTCTCGGGCGGCGAAGGGAGGAGACTGCATTCTTGCCGTGTTTTGGTGACCGCCCTGTCCTCTCCCGCAGGTCGGGCAGCCCCCCTCCCGAAGCTTCGGGGGGAAAAGTCCCGAGTGACCCCCGGCATGTCCCAGCTCGCGACGGGGTGCGCGGCCGCCGGCCCTGGGGACAAGTGGGGCGGCCCGGGGCGGCCCTGGCGACGTGGGGCCGCGTCGGTGCAGAGGTTGTGAGCAAGATGCGGTAGCACGTGACCCTGGAACGCGAACCCTGATGCAGGCGCCCCGACACCCGTGTGCTCTTTGATCCTTGGCCCCGAGCAGATGCATCACAGGTGAGTGGTGAGGTGGGCTCGGCGCTGGTGACGTCTTCGGAAAACACCAGGCACGTGAGCGTTTTGAGTGCCTTCCTTTTGGGTGCCCCTGGGAAGGTTACAAGTGCGGTTTGCAAATACGGATCCGTGTCCCAAAGCAACCAGAACCCCAGAAACTGGGTTGCATAGACTTTCATTCAACTTCACATGTGAATAATTGTTCCAAATAGCCATATGTCATTGCTGGCCCGTTGACGCCTTTATCCTGTGCCTTTGCCTTCTTTGAGCGTTTAATAATATTTTCGTCTGGGTTCCAGAGTGTGTTTTTAGCTCATCACCATGCCTCACTTTGAATTTCCCTCGGTTACCATCTGGCTGGTAGAGTGGAGAAATTAAGTTCTTAACTCTAAAACCTTTACGCAGATGTTTAAAGTTAGGTTCTTTTTGGTACCATGTCGGTACAGTACAGAAATAGTGATATATGGCTGGGCTTTTCGAGCCTTTTCATAGGCCTTCTGCTTAGGATACAGAAAATAAAGTCATTGAAATGACTATTTATTGCATTTTGCAAAATGACCGCGTTTTTGTTAGCGTTAGTTGCTTATATGTCATTCTAAGTAAAGTTATAAGATCAGCAGCTGGCACGTGGTTCATACCTAGGTCAGTGTGAAACACAGTGGTAGAAGTGTGAAGGAAATGATTTTATTTTTTTAAAATATTTAAAAAAATATATTTTATTAATTTTTTACAGAGAGGAAGGGAGAGGGATAGAGAGCCAGAAACATCAATGAGAGAGAAATATAGACCAGCCGCCTCCTGCACACCCCCCACTGGGGATGTGCCCGCAACCAATGTACATGCCCTTGACGGGAATCGAACCTGGGACACCTGAGTCCCTCAGTCCGCAGACCGACGCTCTATCCACTGAGCCAAATCAGGTTCGGCAGGAAATGATTTTAAAAGGAGCCGAGGAGGGAAGAAGAGAGTGCTTGGTGTCTCCATTCTGGCCCTTTTCCCAAGGCTGCTTCCTGGAATCCCTTTGGAGAAAGGTGGCTAGAATAGAATTGCGTTTTAGAATGAGAGTCGGATGAGGGTCATATTGTAAATTCCCTTCATCGGCTTTCTCTCTGTGGGATACCAGCTACCTTTGGCTCATGGCTGCTGAGGTCATCACATTTTAGTGACTCACAACAGGAGAAATCTGCTGAGCCTCTCACATTCAACTCTGGTTTCAACTGGTTTTAGAAGTCAACCTAGAAACACCATTTTGCTTTTTATCTCAAGATTATCACACAGATTAGTGTTCAGGAACTTTCAGAATGGAATTCGAAGCTTCAGAGTTTTAATAGTACTTTAAAAAATTATTGTAACCAGTTTGTTGTCGGTCATTGCTGCTCCAGTGATTGAGTTTTGACTAAAAACTCTAGGTATAAAAATTTCCAGGAAACGTGTTTTAAAGTAACCCAAGCCCAGAAACTTTCAAAATGAAGGTTGCTGTGGTTTCTTTAGTCTATGAGGAATTTTCTTTACCCTTTTTATAGCATAATTATAAAGGCGCTTTCCTTTATCAGGTGTGCCTCATTTGTCATGTGCTTCTAGTTGTCTTCCTAGTTGGATGAGCTTACACAGCTCCATCCAGTCTCCAGTATTTCAGAGTGCGCCCTCTATACAAGGTAGTATACTTGTTGGCCTACCAGTGGTCGGCAAACTGCGGCTCTTTGGCCCCTTGAGTGTGGCTCTTCCACAAAATACCATGTGCGGGCGCGCACGTACAGTGCGATTGAAACTTCGTGGCCCACGCGCAGAAGTCGGTTTTTGGCTCTCAAAAGAAATTTCAATCGTTGTACTGTTGATATTTGGCTCTGTTGATAATGAGTTTGCCGACCACTGGCCTAACCTAACATACCTTATTAATGTCTGGGAGCTTAGTTTTATGAGATACCTGGCCAGGGATAAGGTTGAAGCCTGTGAATATAGAATAGTGCAGGAACAGGTCTGTGCAGGACTTGAAGCATACCCCACCATGTAAATACACAGATCCCGATGTAGTATTGGAACTGTGTAAGAGGCAAAGTGGTTCTTTTATTGTAACTGTCTTTTTCAATTTTAGTTAAGAGGTTTGTTTTATTAAATTAGGCAGACCTGGATTTAAATCCCAAGTCTGCCACTTGTTATGTAATCTGTGGTTAAGTTTCTTAGTGTCTCTGAGTCTGTTTCCTCATTTCTAAAATGGGGTTAAGAATAATACTTACCTCACCGTAGTTACAAGGATTAGGTGAGATAATTACATGTAAATCACTTAGCCCTGTGCCTAACGCATATAGAACAAGAGTAATAAGTGTTAGCTTTTAATTATTTTCAGGTTGGTTGATAGCTGATCTTGCCCTTGTTCAGAATTAAAAGCCTGTTAGTTTTCATGGCTAAGGAATATGTAGACACATTTGATTTCTCTTCCCCTTCACCCCTCCCATGTACAAAGGCACACGCAGAAGAACATGAATTACTGTGACACTATAAGGCTTGGAGGTCATTATTGTTTCCCTTTGGACAACCTGTTGGCTAGCTTCTTGAAATACAATATTTTTAATATGGCAGACTGACATAGGAACTAATACTTATCGAATAGTGTCTTGTTCTAATCAGTATTACTCTTATTCTAATGATGTTATTAAAAGCAATACAACATGGATTGCATAGAAAATGTGATTCTCACATTCTTCTGCCTGCCAGAAATGTTCTGTAGATAAAAGTTGGTGTATTGAAAAACTTTTTGGCATTATTTTGTAGCATAATCTGTGCTCTTCCACTTAATTACTGTGTGATTTGGGTATTATGACATGCCCTCTTTGAGACTCAGTTTCTTTACCTTATTTTGAAGAAGTGAGAGATATGAAGTAATTTTTCAAAAAGTATCTGGTAAAGGTTACATAACAAACCTCAATATGTGGAGGATGTCATTAAGATAGTTAATTAAAATGTTGATACAGAATTTTAATAAAAGGCTGATCCATGAGAATATATGGTGCTTTTTCACACCATTAAAAATCTAACTCAGATCCAGTATCATTTTAACTCCTGGTTAAAAGAATTAGCAAATATTCTTTGTGCAGGTTATAACAAACAGCCTGTAAAAGTCTTGGTTTAAAGTAATAAGCCAACTGAAGAAAACATCCTGTGAAAGAAAAACTTGGGTGGTTTAAAAAAACAACCCAACCCTCATTGCCATTGTGCTCTAAGGATTGCAAACTTTGTTTTAGGTAGTGTGAATAGGGTTTGGAACAAGGCACGCCTGATTGAAACAAGGTACAATCCTGTTTAAGACGTGAGCATAAAAATGAAATAATAGTTGGTCAAGTCCCATCTCCCCACCCCCATTGTTTTAGTTCTTGAGTTCCTTGAGCAGAGTCACTGACATAATTATTTGCATAACTGGTTACTGTGCTCTTTCTTAGGATGAATGAAATGAACCTGAGCCCAGTGGGGATGGAGCAGCTGACTTCATCCTCTGTGAGCAATGCCTTGCCGGTCTCAGGGAGTCACCTGGGGTTGGCTGCCTCACCCACTCACAATGCCATCCCTGCCCCAGGTGAGTGGTGAGGGACAGCAACTGCATATCAACACTTATTGCATTATCAGTTCTAAATAGAGCCCAGATGGGGTCAGAGCCCCTTTAAGAGTGGAAGCGAGAAGCCAAGTAGGTCTGAGTGGCAGTTCCACATGCAGTTGCACAGTGAAAGAAAACACTTTTGTAGAGTGTTGGAGTTCTGGTGGATAGGAGTAGCAGTTTTTTCTGACAGTCCTCTTCTTCAGTTGGTGACCTTTTGTCTAGAGCTGTAATTGACTTGACATTTTATCTAAGACTGGAAGCCCAGTGTACGAAATTTGTGCACTTGGTGGGGGTGTCCCTCAGCCCAGCCTATGCCCTCTCGCAGTCCGGGAACCCTCAGGAGTGGCTCCCGCCACTGCCGCTGTGCTCCCCAGCCTGTGAGCCCGGCTTCTGGCTGAGCAGCACTTTCCCTGTGGGAGCGCACTGACCACCAGGGGGCAGCTCCTGCTTTGAGCATCTGCCCCCTGGTGGTCAGTGTGCATCATAGCAACTGGTCGTTCGACTGTTCGGTCGATTTGCCTATTAGTCTTTTATTACATACGATATGACTAGAGGCCTGATGCACAAAATTTGTGCATGGGTAGAGACTCTAGGCCTGGCCAGTGATCAGGGCCGATTTATGGGGTGACCGGTGGGGTGATCTGGGGGCCCCCGCTGGCACCTGCCTTGGCTGGCCTGGGGCCTGTGGGCTGGGGGCAGCTCCTGTGTTGAGCGTCTGCCCCCTGGTGGTCAGTGCATGTCATAGTGACGAATCGTTCCACCGATTGTTCTGCAGTTCGGTTGATTAGCATATTAGGCTTTTATTATATAGGATTACCGATTTATCTTGGCATTCTGTTTCTGCTTGATAGAGGAGAATTAAAGTTACTCTAATAAATGTTCTTAAAGAGCATGAGAAATTGAGCTTTACTTTCTACATCTGAAATTGGCAACTGCAAATATGCCAGGCCTAGAACTATGGGGAAAGAGGAAGCGCCAGAGATGGAGCTCAATATTCGGAGAGAATAAGAGTACAGGAGAAGCTCATTTTCCCCCAGTGTTATTCTTTTAAGACCTTTTTATCTGCCTAGTTCAATTTTCTTTTTCTCTTGAAACAAGTAAGCTAGTGATTCCTAAGGATCTACAGCATTGTAATGTATTGAACCTTCTTGATCAAAATAGGAGTTAATGTTTTAAGAGTATTTGAATCTGCCCTGCCTTGCTCAGTGGTTAGAGCATCGACACTCAGATTGCAGGGTCATGGATTCATTTCCGGCCAAGGGCACGTACCATGTCCCTGGCCCAGGTCGTGGAGTGTGCAGGAGGCAACCAATCAATGTTTCTCTGTCTCTCTTCCTCGCTTCCACTCTCTCTAAAAATCATTGGAAAAAATGTCCTCGGGTGAGCATTAACAACAACAAAAAAGAGTATTTGAATCTGTAGGGTGTCCCCAAAAATGTATATATACACTTTGAATAATTATAAAGGCAGTGTTTATTAAAATACTTTTCATTTTCAAAATTGAGCTATGAGCTGTTAAAGTATGTATACGATTTTTGGGGACACCTTATATAAGTTGTTTAAATCAGTTACTGCTTCATCACTAAAATGCAGAATTAAATAAGTTTCATCATAACTAGGGCTCTTTACATTCCTTTAAGTATCCAAAAAATTTTTTTAAAAATTGTTGTTAATCCATTTGATTATCTCTTAGGCATTCCTTTTAGAGTACACTTGTTAAGGAGGAAAAGCCTATTAAAAAATAATTGCCACTGGCAAAAAATAGTGCAAATCAGCATTGGCTGAGTTGGTGAGTATTCATTATGATACTTAGGCACAGTAAGAGTCACTTCAACACTTTGCAGATAGGTATACTTCAAGGTAGAGACATTCTAAGGGTTATATTCTTTTAATCATGAAGTGCAGCATATATACAAAAGACTATGAAAGAATTTATATATAATTTCGTGTCTAACTTTAAACTAGATTTTCTAAGTAGTAGCATGTCTGTGTACTTTCAGAAGTGAAATATTCTCATTGTGTGAAATGGAAACTATAATAAAGTAAAAATAGGTTTAAAAAAAACAACAACCCTGTAATATCACTATTCAGAGATCACTCCTATGAACTCTGGTATGTTTCTTCCCATTTTTGTATCTCTATATAATTTGATTTCTTAAATCCTATTTAAACTAGGTTTTTAGTTGTAATTAAATGTTTGGTACTAAGAGCAATATAGACAACTGGAGGATCAGTTTGGTATTTTAAAACTAACTTGAGAACTAAGTTTATGACATTTTGTGGATGTACCTATCTGGGATGTAAAGGGCTACTCAGTGAGATTTTTGCTCATATGCAACAACCTTTCTAAGAGTTTAGTTAGTGATTGTACAGAGAATTTTTAAGTACTTTTATTTTTCAATTATAGTTTACATTCAATATTATTTTGTATTACTCTCAGGTGTACAACAAAGTGGTTAAAGTACTTATTTCCTTTTAATTGAGAAAAACATGTTTTTTTCTTGTTTTGTAGGTCTGCCAGTGGCAATTCCAAACCTGGGTCCCTCCCTGAGCTCTCTGCCATCTGCTTTATCTCTGATGCTGCCAATGGGTATTGGCGATCGAGGGGTGATGTGTGGGTTACCCGAAAGAAACTACACCCTACCTCCACCACCTTACCCCCACCTGGAGAGCAGTTACTTCAGGACCATTTTACCTGGTAAGTATGATAGTTCTTTGGGAGGTTAGAAGAAAGAATAGGGCTGACTCAACCTCAGTGCAGGAAGAACTGAATAATGCTTTTTTGTTTGTCACAATGAGATATTAATATCCAGGTCAGGAAAACTATCTGTTTGTAGTTATGTACTTTTCCTTTTAGAATGTACAGATAACATATCCTATCCTATATAATAAAAGCCTAATACACTAAGTGTCCGACCGTTTGACCAGCCACTATGACGTGCACTGACCACCAGAGGGCATACGCTCCAACCAGTAGGTTAGCTTGCTGCTAGGGTATGGCCGAGACTGGGCGAGACGGGCCAGACACGCTCTGGAGCCCTCCTATGGTCCATCCCCGACCCCAATTGTGCACCAGTGGGATCCCTCAGCCTGGCCTGCACCCTCTCGCAATCCGGGACCCCTTGGGGGGTGTTGGAGAGCCAGCATTGGCCCGATCCCTGCAGGCCAGGCCGAGGGACCCCACCAGTGCATGAATCCATGCACTGGGCCTCTAGTTATTAATAATTATAGTTTGACTAAGCTTAATTTCCTATTGGCATATAGCTGTTTTTCTCCTTCTCCAGCATCTCTTTGGTTCAGTTTTTATAATTCTGCAGTTGTAATTCCTGCCAACCACATGTTCTGCTAC
The DNA here is from genome assembly GCF_951640355.1 of Cnephaeus nilssonii. Taxonomy (NCBI): domain Eukaryota; kingdom Metazoa; phylum Chordata; class Mammalia; order Chiroptera; family Vespertilionidae; genus Cnephaeus; species Cnephaeus nilssonii. Next base: position 10,308,388 of record NC_137077.1, read on the forward strand.
AGTGTCATTGTTTATTATAAAGTTTATTGACCTTTTTTTAAAATTTAAATATAATTTTATTAATTTCAGAGAGGAAGGGAGAAGAAGAGAGATAGAAATATCAATGATGAGAGAGAATCATTGATTGGCAGCCCCCTGCACGCCCCCTACTGGGGATCAAGCCTGCAACACAGGCATGTGCCCTCGACTGCAATCAAACCCAGAACCCTTCAGTCCGCAGGCCGATGAGCGAGCCAAACCTGCCAGGGCTTTATTGAACTTTTATTCTGTTACAAAAGTTATTAAATGCTTATTTTAGATAATTTACCAAATAGGGGAACCATTCATAGTCCCATCATCCTTCCTGTCTTTTATTTTGGTATATAGATTTTACTGTTTTTTAGTAATTAAGACTATATTTTTTATACAATTGTGTATCCTTACTTTTTTCACTTAATATTTTTCTCTATTTTTACATAGTTATTTTCCTTGACTACTACCTGGTTTTCATAATATCCTTTGTTTGTTATTTTTTGTTGTTGTTGTTGTTGTTAATCCTCACCCAATAATATTTTTCCATTGATTTTTAGAGAGGGGAGAGACAGAGAGAGAAACATCGATGTGAGAGAGACACATCAATTGGTTGCCTCCCACATGTGCCCCAATCAGGGCCGGGGATCGAGCCTGCAGTCAAGGCACTTGTCCTTAACTGGAATTGAACCCGGGACCCTCAGTCTGTGGGTGGATGCTCTAGCCACTGAGCTAAACCAGCTAGGGCTCATAATATCCTTTTAAAAATATATATATATTTTATTGATTTTTTACAGAGAGAGGGATAGAGAGTTTAGAAGCTTCGATGAGGGAGAAACATCAATCAGCTGCCTCCTGGACACCCCCTACTGGGAATGTGCCTACAAACAAGGTACATGCCCTTCACTGGAATCGAACCCAGGACCTTTCAGTCCACAGGCCAACGCTCTATCCACTGAGCCAAACCGGTCAGGGCCATAATATCCTTTTTAATGATGCATTACATACTACTGAATGGTTTATTATATCAGTCTTTCTTTTTTGACAGTTTTGTTTTTCCATTTTTTAATTACCATTATATGGACATCTTTGTGTATAATGTTTACAAAATGCATTTAGAAAATTTCTTATGCAAGAGGGTATGAATGTTTTTGAGATTCTTAATATGTATCCTTTCCAAAGAGGTTTTGGTAATTACACTCCTACTGGCAATGCAGCAAGTACCATTTCACTACATCTTCATAAGCACGAGTGTTTAAATATTTTTTTTCTGTTTCAATAAAGCAGGTACAATTATGACTTGTTTTGAATAGAGCCTACTGAATTATGATAGTTCAATAAGTGAAGTTATATTTAATTAAATTTTATTTTTCACACGGACGATCTGGTTTTAAATCATTTTACCTTTTAATTCTTATAGAGCAAATTTCAGCATCTTAGGACACAGGAATTCCCACCATGTATATATTAAAGGCAACATTTAAATGATTAACTTCTATTGATGTCAAAGGAACATAGTTAATTTTTTATGATTTCTGAGTTTTGCAGGAAAAATGAATTATATGTATGTTGCTAATTATAAAGTATATATATGGATTAAACCAAAGAAGTAGATAGGAGATTATTTTAATTTAGTTATATCTGTAGCTTCTACCATTTGGAATTTTTTATTTTAACAATGTACTAAAAAAAATCTCTGTTATCTCATCTTTTCCTTTTCTCAGGCATTTTATCTTATTTAGCTGACAGACCACCTCCTCAGTATATCCACCCCAACTCCATAAACGTTGATGGTAATACAGCATTATCTATCGCCAACAACCCTTCAGCACTAGATCCCTACCAGTCCAATGGAAATGTTGGATTAGAACAAGGCATTGTTTCAATAGACTCTCGCTCTGTGAACACACACGGTGCCCAAAGTCTTCATCCCAGCGATGGCCATGAGGTGGCCTTGGACACAACAATCACTATGGAGAACGTCTCTAGGGTAACTAGCCCCATCTCTACAGATGGAATGGCAGAAGAGCTTACAATGGATGGTGTTGCAGGCGAGCATTCTCAGATCCCAAATGGCTCCAGAAGTCATGAACCTCTGTCTGTGGATTCTGTGAGCAACAACCTTGCGGCAGACGCTGTAGGGCATGGTGGTGTGATACCCATTCATGGGAATGGCCTGGAGCTCCCTGTGGTCATGGAGACTGACCACATTGCAAGTCGGGTCAGCGGGATGTCTGACAGTGCCCTCAGTGACTCGATTCACACCGTGGCCATGAGCACCAACTCTGTAAGCGTGGCACTCTCTACCTCACACAACCTCGCCTCCCTAGAATCTGTTTCCCTCCATGAAGTCGGCCTAAGCCTAGAACCTGTGGCTGTCTCCTCCATCACCCAGGAGGTTGCTATGGGGACAGGCCATGTAGATGTATCTTCAGACAGTCTTGCTTTTGTACCACCTTCACTGCAAATGGAAGATTCCAATTCAAACAAAGAAAATATGGCAACCTTGTTTACAATTTGTGAGTGTGCTTAGCCTTTTTTTGTTTTGGAAATATTGGTGGAAAGGGCCGTCATTCCTAACAGGCTTAGTCACAAAGTCAGGTGTTAAAGAAGTATAGAAAGTAACTGGGCTTTGTAATTTTTCTTTGCTTTGTAGTGTCCTTTATGTAAATGTGGTGCCTTTTCCTCAAGTAAGTCAAATGATACATAGACATTTCATTGGTTCTTACAACATCCTCCTGAAGTAAGGAAACAGAGTCATTTCTGAAATTTACAGATAAGCTTAGCCCTAAAATACATAAGGTATTTCCCAAGATTTCACAAATAGTTAATTATAGGAATAAACTTTAGCAAGGTATTCTGTGTGACATGCCTTATGCTCTTTCAACATAACATTGATTAAATTATGCATTTTTTTATCCCAATGGAGAAGTATAGGTGGATACAATACAATTTTGTTTTTGCTCAGAATGTATGTAAATTACCATAGTTGCTCATGTAAAAGTTCTTTTTATAGGGCAACAAAAAAAAAGTATAAAGTATAAAAACAATTAGTTGGTGTCACTACATACTTCATTCATGCAGGAAACATGTTGATTGCTTATTATATGCCAGCCTCTGCTGGGTGCTGGGAGAAAACGGTTGATAAGAGCCAGCACGTGCCTTTAAGGAGCTTGTAGTCCGATGGGAGAACAGGCAAGTGAACAGGCTATCGCAGTACAGCGTGGTGAGTGCGAGGATGGGATGAAGTGCAAGGTGCTAAAGGGGCCTAAGGAGGGGGAGCTCCTAACCAGGGCAAGGAAGAGGCAGGGAAAACTTACCAGGGGAGGGTAGTTAGAGGCAGGTAGGTAAAGAAGATGATGCCATAAAGGTGACTTTCTAACAGAGTAGAAGTAATAAGGTTGAGGAAAAGTGTAGGATATTTACAAGAACTAAGTAGAACTTGTTGAGTGGATGAAGTTAGGGGAAGGAAGGGTTAAGTGAAAAAACCCTGGTTTTTGGCAAGGAAAACTGGTGGATGGTAGTAACGCTTTCTTAGGATAATGATTGGTGGAGGAGGAGTAGATGAATTTTTTTGAGGAGTGATGGTGAAGCGAATTTTAGACATGCTGATTTTAGTGTCCATAAGATATGTAGTAGAAATAAATGTCTAATGAGAAGTCGAATCTGGAGGTCAGAGATCTGTCTGGAAATATGTAGGGATCTTCAGCATAAGGTGTTAATCATGGCCATGGAAGTGGGGTGAAATCATCTAGTAAGAGTGGAATGTCAAAAGGGCTGGGATATTAAGATACAGCAGCAGACGAAGAGCTTCCAGAGTAGACTGATCAGGAGAGTGAGAAAAGTAGAATGAATCTTCTGGTGTTGCAGAAGCCAAGCAATGGGGAGACATTTCCTATTAACCTTTTCAGTCTCAAATTTACAATTAAAAAAAAATTTATTTTTTTTTAAATCCTCACCGGAGGGTTTTTTTTCCATTGATTTTTAGAGTTAAAGAGAGAGGGAAAGACAGAAATATCGGTATGAGAGAAACATCGATTGGTTACCTCCTGCATAAGCCCTGACCAGGGCCTGGGCCAGGGAGGAGCTTGTAATCAAGGTATGTGCCCTTGGTGGGAATCGAACCCTGGACCCTTTGGTCCACAGGCCAACACTCTATCCACTGAACCAAACCAGCTAGTGCCAATTTTAAGTATTTTATCTGGGACTGTAATGTAGGCTCATTAATTTAGCCTGTTGATCCTTTTTTAAGTGGGATCCTCTTCTAAATGTGTTTTTAAAAAGTGAGATATAATTCACATTTTAAAGTGTACAATTCAGTGATTTTTAGTATATTGACAAGGTTGTGTAACCATTACTGCTGTCTAATTCCAAAACATTTTTATCACCCCATAAAGAAACCCCATCAGCAGTCACTCATCATAGCCCCATCCCATGGTCAGGTGACCACTAATCTACTTGCTATCTCCATGGATTTGCCTATTCTTGACATTTCATGTAAATGGAGTCATACAATATGTGGCTTTCTGTGTCTGGCTTCTCCCCCTTAGCCTAATGTTGTCATGGCTCATCTGTATTTTGGCAGGCATCAGTACTTCATTCTTTTGTTCAAGAGTGAGTAATATTCCATTGTGTGCGTATTCCACATCTTATTTATCATTTACGGACATTTGTGTTGTTTCTCCTTTCTGGCTATTATGAATAATGCTGCTATGAACATTTATATAAAGGGGGGGGGGGCAAAAGTAGGTTTGAAGTTGTTTGTATGGAGAATAATACAATAATGAATAAATAATAATACAAGAATAAACTAACTGCTTCGCATACTTACAACTGTAAACCTACTTTGGCCCACCCTGTACAAGTTTTTTGAATGAACATGTTTTAAATTTTCTTGGATATACAGGGTGAGACAAAAGTAGCTTTACAGTTGGTATGGAAAATAATACAATAATAAATGATACAAGAAGAAACTTTCATGTACTCACAACTGTAAACCTACTTTTGCTCCATTGTATAAACGGAAAATTGCTTTATGTTTAACTTTTTGGGGAAATTGCCAGAGTGGCTGCAACAATTTGTATTTCCAGCATCAGTATATCAGGGTTCCAGTTTTTCCACATCTTTGCCAGCACTTATTTTCTTTCTGTTTTATTCTAACCATCCTTTTGGGTGTGAAGTGACGTCTAGTTGTTGGACTTGCCTGTCCCTAATGACTAATGAAGTTAAGTCCCTTTACATGTACTTACTGGCCATTTGTATATCTTTGGAGAAACATCTAAGCATTTTCTTTTTTTTTTCTTTCTTTTTTTAAAATATATTTTATTGATTTTTTACAGAGAGGAAGAGAGAGGGATAGAGAGTTAGAAACATCAATGAGAGAGAACATCGATCAGCTGCCTCTTGCACACCCCCTACTGGGGATGTGCCCGCAACCAAGGTACATGCCCTTGACCGGAATCAAACCTGGGACCCTTGAGTCCGAAGGCCGACGCTCTATCCACTTAGCCAAACCGGTTTCGGCCATCTAAGCATTTTCTGTTGTATGAGATCTGAAACGCCTTTGTTTGGAGGGGATTCCCTTCTTGTTGAGAATCCGTTCTCATGAAGGATGGGAGATCTCTAATCGGATATTCAGAGAATTTTTAACCAAGCAGTAGTTGAAGTGATATGTTATTACTCTTTGGCTAAATATGAAAACTTTCTGATACCGTATGCGATTTAAGTAGAATTTCTAACGGATTACTTAGGAGAAAAAGACACTTGGATGGCTGTGGTTCTAGGGTTTATGGATTCCACTTATTTTGTGAACAAATTAGGAAAGTTTGAACTCAGTCATTGGCTAATAGAGGCATGAGTTTATTTCCTTAACAGAGAGAAAGGAAAGTAAAAGAATAGAGCAGAAGGTTATGGAGGAGGAGGACCCTCACGAGCTTGTGGAAGTCAAGTTACAGTAAGCATAGACAGCAGTGTACGAAGGAAGCACCCCCTGACAATGCAGAAAGAAAGGTCATGTGAACAGTTAGAAATGAAGAATTTTAAGCAGATGTGTCTGCAAGAATGTATTCTGCCTGCTGGCCCAAAGAACAGGTTGTAGGTATTTTTTTGGCTTAAAAATCTGCCATCAAAATCTGGTTGACCAGTTTGTTTATGGTGAAGCAAAAGAGAACAGCGGTGCCGCTGGCTCCGTCATCTCTGCTATGCATGACTAACAGCATTTCAACTCGGTTTCCTCTTATAGTTTGGTAGAATTGGGATCCAATTCCAGCCTTCAGAACATCATATTATTTATCTACTTAATGTGAGGAGTAATGTACAGTCGGCCCTCTGTATCCACAGGATCTGCATCTGCAGATTGAGAAAAAAAATCACAGAAAGTTGATCCTTAATCCAGTACAACAAGTATTTACATTGTATTAGGTATTATAAGTAACCTAGAGATAATTTAAAGCATATGAGAGGATGTGTCCAGGGACGACTGAACTTGATTTTTTTTAAAAACTTGATTCTTGAAGTAAATGTGTTATTTATTTATTTATTTTTTAATCAATCTTGCTCTTAGGCACTGAATAGGAAACTTGTCCTGTTGGATCAAAAGGAAAAAGCACATCTTGCTGAAGAGAGAGATGAGTTGGCATATATTTAGGTATAAGAGTAGTTCTTTGATTAAGGTATTTCTGCTAGAACCTTGCTTCTTACTGGTTACAGCTTAGTAATTAGTGTTTAACTAGAAGAGCAGGTGGTAATTGAGCCTGCTTGAGGTGAACTCATTTGTGTTTCTCAAACTTTCCACCTGCAGGGTGCACCCTCTGTGACCGAGCCTACCCCTCAGACTGCCCCGATCACGGACCAGTGACTTTTGTCCCTGACACTCCCATAGAGAGCAGAGCCAGGCTCTCTCTCCCGAAGCAGCTTGTTCTCCGCCAGTCAATGGTGGGAGCAGAAGTTGGTAAGGACCATACAACCCCTTCAGATGTCTTCTTTCTTTGTGAGGTAGAGTTGTAAAAGTGGGCATGTATAATTTAGTGACCAAAAGTCAGTTTATGGCTTAGGGTTTATCCTTTTAGGGAATATGTGTCTTGTCCAGTGGTGATAGGAATAAATCAAGTTGGAAACTTTAATGGAAATGGTCTCCTTACTTAGAGTCAGAATTGAATAGAAGAGAGAATCCTGGCCTGAGTCTTTGAAGATTTCCCTTTTATTCTCTAAGAATTACCATGACAGAACACTAAGAATTACCTGACAGAACACTCCTTGAAACTTCTTTCTTTTATAGAAACATGTAAAATTCGCCACTGATAACCATTTATTAGAAAAGATATTGAGATCGAGTGTTTGTAAGTTATCTAATACTCTCTAGGGAAAAGGAGTAAAGAATACTGCCAGAGTGTGCTTACCCATATTTTACTTTAACATGGTTTCTGCAGTACTGTGCCATTTCTTTGAAAATATGAATCAAAGTTCATTATTCTTTTAGCTGTAGCTTGATGTCAATTGAAAGCATGAAACAGCTTAGATAATACAGAGCAGTGCTTTAAGCACAAACAATTTGAGAAGTTTAGCAGTTGCTTTATATTTTTATAATAGAATAATATTCTCTTGTCTTTTAATGTGATAACTCCAAAATAACGTATTTGGAGGGACATGATTTGGTTCGTTGTGTATAAGACTGGGTTTAGAAATGTCTGATATTACTTCTTACTCTGCATATTTCTTATCTGTTCATTACATTTTCCACATTATAGGATATACTCATATGACTTAGCTACCTCTCAGGGGTTCTGGAATACCAGTAGTTCTCAGGTTCACTGAAAATCAGATTCTTTGCTTGGGTTAAGCTACTCTCTCTCTGTGTCCTGAGATGTTTAAGTTACTGATTGTGTGGTCGGTGTCCTTCCACTGACAGGTGTATGGACGGGAGAAACCATTCCTGTGCGGACTTGCTTTGGGCCTCTCATTGGCCAGCAAAGTCACTCCATGGAAGTAGCAGAATGGACAGACAAGGCAGTCAACCATATCTGGAAGGTCAGTGTTTATGAAACTTTTGTGTGACTTTTGGATGTTTTTATTATAAGGTAGTTAAAAGTGATGTAAAAGTCAAAATTAACCATGATGATACAGTGCCATTCGCCTGTCAGTTTTTTATTTAATATTCCATCCTTTCTGTTCTTGGTAGCCAAGTTCTATATATTACATAGCAAAACACCAGCTATTGAATATAGACAGCAAACTATCTTAGTCTCCATTTTGTTAGATAGTCAAATGATTCTCCTTTTTAATTACTTGTGACAGCTGAGGCTATGAGCTTTGTTTATATGATGAAAGTCTTATTTTATAATAAACTAAAACACTCCTCAAATATTTAGCATGGGAAACAGTTCTAGAATTTGAAGGTAAGATCGCTTCTGTAGTTTTCCAAAGGGAAGACTGAAAACACAAGGTTTTAACAACATATCCTGTAACATGTGTATATTGAATCTTAGTAGATGGGAAATGATGCTTTAAAATTGAAGTGAGGCCGAAACTGGTTTGGCTCAGTAGATAGAGCATTGGCCTGCGGACTGGGGGGTCCCAGGTTCGATTCCGGTCAAGGGCATGTACATTGGTTGCAGGCACGTCCCCGGTGGGGGGTGTGCAGGAGGCGGCTGGTCGATGTTTTTCTCTCATCGATGTTTCTAGCTCTCTATCCCTCTCCCTTCTTCTCTGTAAAAAATCAATAAAATATATTAAAAATAAAAAAAATAAAATTGAAGTGAGGGGAAAGTGAGTCTTGGGACAATTGGAAAGTAAGGTACCACTGGCATTGGGGCCTTTAATTTTGGTATGCCAAAGGGAACATAGAAGAATGCTAGGTCCACTGGGAAAAGAATGAGAAGAGATGGTTCTCTGACCTTAATGTCCATTCAGTTGTTCTGTGCCATGTGGTAGGTGATGAAAACAAGTAGACGTTTGATTTTTGTGTGTGTGTCTTTTCCAGTCCAGCCAAAATGTGAATAATCAGAACACTGCCATTCTATACACTGAACACTAACTATAGGTCTCTGATGGCCTTTATTTGGTTGCTGGAAATAGGGGGACTGGTGAAATGGCAAGCATGTGAGAAGGCAACTATGTGTTTTTCACATTGACTAGGAAAGCTGCAAACTAAGTGAGATAGCTAGCCTTAATTAAGTAGCATTTTGTATTGCTTGTCAGCTCATTTGACGTGTATGGTTGCCTTCTCGGCAGATATACCACAACGGTGTCCTAGAATTCTGCATTGTTACAACTGACGAAAATGAATGTAATTGGATGATGTTTGTGCGCAAAGCCAGGTAAGCGTAGTCTTGGCTCAGTGAGAGGACTGTGATTTAGATGGTTTTCAATAGGAAGCTTTGTGTAAAATGCGGAAGATCTGGAAAATGCAAATTACACTGATGTCTGCACGTACTCTAAGGCCCTAAGGCTTTCCCCTTCTTCACTCCAGAAGTTGTTGACTAATGGTAATTATAAATTGAAAACATAAGAAACTATCCTCCTTTTAATGAACAGTTTACTCAGGTTACCAGTGCAATAAGGGATCATACTGTTGCCATTAGATTTTCTAGTGGGTACCTTCTCTTTATATTGACTGTTAGTTGTGGTTAATTCTTGGTCAGCTATCTATGTGTCTTTGTCATATTGTTTATGTAAAAGATTAATTTATTTACTTGCTTTCAGTAACAGACTGTAGTGTTTCTAACTATAAAGGGCAATAAACTGATGTACTGAAGTAAGAATTCTGTTTCTGTACACACCCCTCATACTAGATAGGATATGGAATTAAAAAAGTGACCCAGAAAAATTATATCTAAGTTTTCATAGAAGATTTTGCTATAGGGATATGATGTGTTTAGTACATATTTGAAAAATAATATGCTTGATCTATTAAATGTGATAATTTAGGAACCGGGAAGAGCAGAATTTGGTGGCTTATCCCCATGATGGAAAAATTTATTTCTACACTTCACAAGATATTCCTCCTGAAAACGAACTGCTTTTTTATTACAGCCGGGATTATGCTCAGCAGATTGGTAAGTTAATGTAAGTCTTGTTTGTTATGAATCTAGCATCGTAAGAACACCAAGGACCAAAAAGTAAAGGTTTGGTACTGATTTAAATATCAGCTGAAACACATCAGATAACCTTTGTGTATATAAAAGCAGGCTATTACCTCTCTGTTGAAAGGTGAAACTCTCTGAGGTTCTTCACAAACTGAATGTTATTGACCAGCAGTGTTCATAGGAAATGAACTTTTGTGTTAGCACTTTGATTTGGGGAATTTGAAGTTCCCCAGGCTGCTGTTTGAGCCAGTACCTTTGCAATTGAAGTTCATAAAGGACGGCAGAACTCCTTGTGTGATCTAGCCTTCCTGGGCTTTTTCTTGGCACTGTGTCATGATGATACACGATGACAAGTGATGTCTGAGTTTGTGTGTGCTGCAGAATCTTACTTTCTCCCCTAGGAAATGTACCTTACCGTGCAGTATTTATTAAGTGCTTCCTGTGATTCTGGCACTGTTTGAGAGGCTGTGAATAGAGCATTGAATAAGACATTTTATTTTTATAGGTAATAGCAAGATGGAAATTTTGGTAAAAGGGAAAAATTGTAAGCAAAAACTATTAATATCAAGAATTAAGCTTTAAAATGGAAGTATCAGGAGATATTAATTTTTTTAAAGGTGTTCCCGAACATCCAGATGTGCACCTCTGTAACTGTGGCAAGGAGTGCAATTCCTATACAGAATTCAAAGCCCACCTGACCAGCCACATCCATAGCCATCTTCCTGGCCAGGGCCACAGCAGCAGCCACAGGCCCGGCCACAGCAAAGAAAGGAAGTGGAAGTGCTCAATGTGCCCCCAAGCTTTTATCTCTCCTTCCAAACTTCATGTCCACTTTATGGGTCACATAGGTATGAAGCCCCACAAGTGTGATTTCTGTAGCAAGGCTTTTAGTGATCCCAGCAACCTGCGGACCCACCTCAAGATCCATACAGGTAAGTTGTATTGGACCATCAGCGTGGAATTTTGCAACAATTAGAAATTGCAGTAGTAAAGGCTTTGCAGTGAGGTAGTCTTGCAGGTAGAGTTGAGGTAAGGTGTTAGAGAATGAATCGCGCTGGCATTCTGCAGGACTTCATTGGATGGTAAATCTTGGTGGGATAACTATACTTTCTCAGAGGGAGTTACTTCCAGCAATTAAGATGCTCCACTTTCTAGGCGCCCAGACTGGGAAAATGCAGTTAATAATCAGGAAGTTGTTTCATTTGTTTGAACTTAAAGCAAAAGGAATTCTGTGAAAATAGCCTGAGCCTCCTATTAGAGCTCACTCCGGGTCACCAGCCGGAGCCAGCTTTCTCCTTTGAATATTGCTCAGTAAACATTGTTAAAACTTTGTTTTTTTAGTTTCTATTTTCTAAACTCCTTGCAAACCAACCCCTTTCATTGAACACTTATATTTTTCATACATACTATAAAATAACTGATGAGGTTTTCATTTTTTTGGCTGGGTCACTTGTTCTCCAAATCTTTGAACGTAAAATTCTTCCTCATCTTTTTGCATTAAGACTGAGTAGTCACAACGGAGACTGCATGGCCCACAGACTTACAATACTGACGAGTTTGAGAAAGGTTTGCCAACCCCTGACCTAGTGTAATCTGATTTCTGCATTCTTAGCAGAATTTTATTCCATCCTGGGTTTATGAAGTCATATTATATGTTTAAAAAAAGAGAGAAAACTATACATATAGGTTGCTAAAATGTATTTACCTATAGACCTGGCCCTAGGATGACAAATGATTTTTTTTCCAGATTTTATGTCTGCTGTAAACATTAAAAATATATATACATGTAAGCAGTCCCAGATGGAGGTCAGACGTGTTAGCTTCACTAGCGCTAGTTGCTGAATGTAAATTCAGTGGCTCTGAGTGGTTCTAGGAAGATGCCCTAGAAAGTGAAGTTCCAACTACCAGACAGTTGTGTTTACTCCTGCCTCTGCCACACACTCATACGGGGGCTGTTCTTCTTGAGAGTGCTGCTGGTGGTTTCAGTCTCAGTGTGATCCTTTGGGTTGATGTGCAGGTCAGAAGAACTACAGGTGTACTTTGTGTGACAAGTCTTTCACCCAGAAGGCTCACCTGGAGTCGCACATGGTAATCCATACGGGCGAGAAGAATCTCAAGTGTGATTACTGTGACAAGTTGTTTATGCGGAGGCAGGACCTCAAGCAGCATGTGCTCATCCACACACAGTAAGTTACCCCACAGCCCAGGTGCTCCTCAGGTAATTAGATTTATATGAGGTCATGAGGTGGGACCCCATTGATAGAATTAGTGTCCTTCTAAGAGGAAGAGAGACTAGAGTGGGCTCACTCTGTCCACTCTGTGAGGACAAGCCAGGAAGAGGGCCCTCAGCAGAAGCTGACCGTCCTGCTTCTGCTCTTCCCTCTCATCCATCCCCCACACAGCTGCACAGGTGCACACACAAAACCCGCATGCTGTCCATAGTGGCCAGAGCAATCCATTTACAACAAGTCAGATGGTGCCCATCTCTATTCAGCATTCGCCAGGGGATTCCCATCGTTGCCTTTATCTTTTCACCTGCTGGGTTAAAAGGTCTTTTTCGGAGCCTGGAAACCCTTCATGATGTGGTAGAGGTACTTGGCTACTCTCCCAATTCATCTTTTAATACTTTATCCTCACATTCTGCTGTAGCCACATCGGCCCTCTCCTTGCTACCACTTCCACTTCCTAAGCACATTGCAGTCTCAGGGACTATGTACTGTGCAGCCTCTGCCCAGAAACCTCTCCCCGCCTCCCTCATTTCATTCAGGTCTCTGAGCAAACGTCATCTTAGAATGGCCCTCCGTGACCATCTTACCTAAATAGCGTTCCATTTACCTGGCTTCATTTTTCTCACAGGACTCATTACTAGCTGCTCTCATGCTATATGTCTTTATTTGTCTATGGTGTAACTCTTCCACTAGAACGTAAGCTCCATAAAGGCAAGGGCTTAGTTTGCCACATTCTGTGCCTTCGAGGGTCCTGCAGTGCCGTCTCCTGCTGGGAGGGAGAAGGCGGTAGAAACGCTAAGAGTGGCCAGGCTCCAGAGCTTCCCACTGCACCTTACCGCTCCTTCAAGGATTGTAACCCTTTTATCTGTTTCACATACTGGGCTTTCCACTGCTCCAAAAAGTTTAAAAATTCCTGGTCTGTATGATCTCCATGGTTCTTTTCAGCTCTCAAATGTCTAGGCCAGGGTTACTCAAACGTTGGCACTGACATTTTGAGCTGGGTAAATTTTTGTTGTAGGGGTTACCATTGACACCATAGTGAGATATAGCTATGGACTGGCCAATTGGCAAACGTTTTCAAATTTGAGTCTTCCACTTGTTGGTGAGAATGTAGGCAACAGGAACTCTGAAATGGCTGTTGACGGACATGTATGTAGATAAAACAAAATTGTAAAACAGTTTAGCTTCATCTAGTAGAGTTGAAGATGTGCATATGTTTTGATCCAGCTACACTGCTCGAGTATGTATATGTGCAAGCCAACATACAGGTATAGAAATGTTGGTAGCAGTCTTGCTTGTGATAATAAAAAACTGGAAACCACCAAAATATCCTTAACAAAAGGTAAGTTATGTATTTGTAAGTAGTGTACCGCAATGTAAAGGAACAGACTACTGATACCCGCAGCAACTTGAATGAATTTCACAAATACCATATTGAGTGCAAGAAGCAGACAAAAAAGTTACATCCAGAATAATCCCTTTTACATAGGATGCCAAAATAGGCAAGGTCAGTCGATGCTGCTTAAACGATACATGTTTTATGACTCGTCTGTGTGCCACATCTCCTGTAGAAGTCTGATTCTAGACGGCAGAGTGCTCTGACAAGGGTCTGAGGTGGTGAAGGGGAAGTGTGGGCCTCCGTCGTCACTTGTAATCCAACCAGTGTTTTTCTCGTGTTCCTCTTAGAGAACGCCAGATCAAGTGTCCCAAGTGTGACAAGCCCTTCTTGAGAACAAATCATTTAAAGAAACATCTCAATTCACACGAAGGAAAGCGGGATTATGTCTGTGAAAAATGTACAAAAGCTTATTTAACCAAATATCATCTCACCCGTCACCTGAAAACCTGCAAAGGGCCCACCTCCAGTTCTTCAGCACAAGAGGAGGAGGAAGAGGATGACTCCGAGGAGGAAGAGCTGGCAGACGCGGTGGGGACAGAAGACTGTCGGATGAACAGTGCTGTGTATTCAGCAGATGAGTCTCTCTCAGCACATAAGTAAAGGAGATGCCAAATGTTTAGGATGGAAAACGCAAAGGGAGAAACATCACCAGTTATTCACTACAATGGTTTTTATATAAAAAGGTTTCTGATTTCCTTCCAGCGAACAGTCAAAACAGACTGAATGGGAATGGATAGAGCACTTACGGGGCATAGCCTAATGCAAACACTAAAACAGGTTGGGAAGAGAGAGCATGTGTCCTATTTTTAAGTGATGTGTGGGAAGGAAAGTCAACTTTTGAGGTCTGTATTTACATGATAATCTGGTCATATTTATGCCCTTGTCAAAGCTGCCTTCTGCCCAAACAAATGAGATTTATTTTAAATTATTTCATTGTTCACTTTTCTTCCCAGTCCTAGGATGTCGTAGTACTCTAAACTTGGTCCCTGCCTCATAGTCATCCCAATTGCTGACTGTGGTTCTAGTGTTGTATTTCATATGGACTATTGTGACGTATTTGTCCCAGAACAGACAAATACAGCAGTAAGCTGAAAACTTGTAAGCTCCTTTGCAGCCAACAAGTTTAAAGCCCCACCCGCCTTAATCTCTACTTGGGAGTTGAGAGTAGATCTGGCTTCCCAAAGTTTCAGCAGGTGCCTGGAGGGCAGATAAGAAAGGAGCAGCCATGCAAGAGGCCATGATGGAGAGATGCCGGGGCCACTGTCCAAGAAACTAGCTTAACGGGTCAGGCACCTGGTTATTGTTCTGTAGATATCTGTGTAGGTTTAGACCTGTCTCTGTCTCTAATAAAACTTCCAGCCCCTAGCCAAAGGGGACCTGGGGTGTAGAGCTGAGTCATGCCTGCTGGATTAACTCCCAACCATAAGCACATGTAGACTCAGTGGGCAAAGTGGCACCTCAGCCCAGAGAAGGAAGGAGGAAATGTTCCTTTATATCTGGCTTACCCTCTGAAAAGGATCAAGACATCATTAAACTGTTGCCAACTCAAAGACAAATGACTCCAAATACATTGGGGCATTTGCAAGGCTAGGCCTGCCCAGTTTTCTCGTGAAGAACTTCACTGGTTAAGCACGGTGGATACCAAAGGATTTGGAAGGCAGAAACACCCATGTGGGTGTGTTTTCAGGGTCCCAGCTTAGTTCTTCCATCCGTCTGGTCTTTCACCCGGTTTCACATGTGTGTCCTGCTTTCAGTAAAAAGCAGACATCCTAAGTTGACGGTTGATAGAATTCGCTCTCCTGCACTGAGGCACAACCGCTGGGTTGGAGTAGCAAGGACTCTGGTGGGAAGGTTTTGCTGCTAATGTATTTATAGAATGAATGTATTGCATTCAAATCTGTATTCCTCTAGGAAGGATTAAAATAAAACTTTTTTAAAAATACAGGATTTTCTTGTTATCTCATTTTGGGGAAGAAGGAGAAGAATGAGTCTTCAGAAGAAAATCAGGTATAACTTGAGTTTTTTAAAGGTTAGAAATGGAGAGAGGACTTCCTAAGTCCTGTAGCTTAGGGACTGTGGTGAAATGTGTGTCTGCATAACAGTGCTCAAACTGCTGCCTGTGTTTCCAGCTCTGTCCTGCTGCTCCCTAACGTAGTGCCTTCACTCTGCTGCCTCCTTGTAGAACTGTGGCTAGTCTACAGGTGATGGGGGGCGGGGGGAGGTGTTGGTAGGCAGGGGTGCCTCCATCAGGTCAGGTCAGCTCTGGTGCAACTGGGGCAGTTCCAAGTTCAGCCCTTTGCCAAAGGCATCCTGGTGGCAGGTCACCCGTGTTCCCAGGAAACCATGGGGGCTGGAACTGTAAGCTTCCTTTCTCCCTTTATCTCAGTAACTCATGCTGGGTTCAATTCCTTCACTGCCTAATGCTGGTTGAAATGCTGCCCAAGATAGTTAAGCCTAATGTAAAAACAAAAAAACCCCCAAAACAATAGAGGAAAACAGTTTTAAGTGTGAATGTAACTTCTACCGCTTATTTACTGCTTTCATTTTTTATCTCTTAGACTTGAAATGTACATTCAAAGTTCTTCTCATGAGGTGAATACATCAGTAACTGGCCTTTTGCTCTGAGCCTTCTCTGCCTGTTGCAGGTGGCCTTCTCTGCTGCTGTGTTGGGGACATGGTCATGTCGAGAAGCAGGATATGAGAGAGCGCTAGAGCTGACCGAACATTCTCCAGCCTGGGCTTTGCTGCATGATGGTCTGTAACCTTAGCCAAGTTATGTGACCTCTCCATGCCTCTGTTTACTGTAAGTAGAGAATAAGGTTTCCCATTTCATAATACTGTTTGATGTTAACATGCGTAAAGGGCAGTCACAGTGTTGATGTACAATAAACAGTCCAGTTTTAGGTTAGCACAGATTTCTATCCTAAAATAAATGGCTCTAGATGGCCTAAGAAGCCCTGTATTTTATTAATACAAAGTAAAACTGAGCATAATTTGAGTTTTCAAGGCCAAAGCCTAGAAATAGTTTGCTGTTCTTGTAGGTCAGTGTGTGTGCGTTCCTTCCTTCCTTGAAGGGGAGCTGCTGATAACCTTGCAGGTGTGCTGAGCTGAGGTCCTCGGCACATCAGAGGGCGAAGGGGTGGCAGGAACTAGTCTCCTTCAGCTGTTCCAGCCTGTTGACTTGAACACACACTTCCTCATTAACACGTTTAACTGTCAGCCCATCATCAGTGTCCACTTACAGTATCTGGTCACCCAGCTACATCTTAGTCACTCAAAAACGACGTATCTTCAGGAATACAAGTGGTTATTGCCTGTTATGGGTTGGAGGGCCCCCCAACCCCCTTCATATTTTGAAGTTCAACCCCCCAGTTCCTGAGAATGTGACCGTATTTGTAGGGAAGGTCTTCAGAGAAGTGATTAAGGTAGAGATGAGTTTCCTAGGATGTGCCTTAATCCAGTAACGACTGATGTCCTACTCAGAGGAAGTTTGCAGACAAGCGCAGAGGGGAGGCCAGGAGAAGACACGGAGAAGATTGCTATCTACAAGCCGAGGAGAGATGGCTCTGCTGACACTTGGATCTTCTTGGACCTCTGGTCTCTGGAATTGTGAGCCAATTCCTGTAATTGGCACTCAGTGGCACAGCTAGTAATGGCAGTCTGTGCCGACCCCACCAAGCTTTATTGATTCTTTAAAGGTGGCTTGGCTAAAATTGGGATCTCACCAGGGCTGCAAGTCTTTTAAAGATCACACAGAAAATCTGTTCCCTTTAGACAACGTATTTATTTGTATACATGGTCTAGGGAGCGCATGGAAAGCATGCCTTGATCTTTGTTTTCTGCTCTGCTGTACCCGTCCCCTCCTTCCTCCCCCTCCCAATACACACCTTTGGTGCTGCTACAGATTTGCTGAGGCACAGGCTGGAGATGAGCTTTGGGATAGGATTAAAATCAAGATTCGTTATGGCCAGAATTGAGCCTAAACCACTTAAAGAGAAAGGTACTGGCTTTGGGAAAATTTACTTTTTTTTTTTTTTTAAATATATTTTTATTGATTTCAGAGAGGGAGAGTGAGAGATAGAAACATCAATGATGAGAATCATTGATCGGGTACCTCCTGCACACCCCCCATTAGGGATCGAGCCCACAACCCGGCACGTGCCCTTGATCAGAATTGAACTGGGACCCTTCAGTCCGCAGGCCAACGCACTATCCACTGAACCAAACCAGCCAGGGCAAGTTTGCTTCTTGAATGATCTACCTTTGGTTAATAGATAACTTTCTGCTTTTCTTAGCTAACATGATCTAAGGGCATGTGTGACATTTATATCTGTACCAGCACTAGTGTCTTTTAGCTTAACATTTATTTAGTCCTCACAGAATATTATAATAGTAGGTTTTATCCTCTTTTTATAGATGTTGAAATGAAGTTCAGAAATTTAAGATTTCCTCCCTTTCGTGTTCAGTGATTTGCTGCCTTGGAGTACTTGTTAAAATGTATGTACACTGAGTGGCCAGATTATTATGATCTCTGAACGCATAATAATCTGGCCACTCAGTGTATATCCTATATAATAAAAGGCTAATATGCAAAGTGTCCCCTCTACCAGGAGTTCGACCAGCAGGCGGGCTAGCCAACCGCCCATGTCCCCTCCCCCTGGCCAGGCTGGCTGGACCCCACCCATACATGAATTCATGCACTGGGCCTCTAATACACACACTCTCTCTCTTTCTCTCTCTCTGAGGGACCAGATCATTATGGTTCAGAGATCATCATAATCTGGCCAGTGTATTTCTCCTCCAGCGTTCTCTTCCATGCTAATCTATAATGTGCTGTTTTGACACCTCATTTCAGGTGTACCACACTGCTACCTATAGTAGTTGCACATTTGCACTGAGGTTGTGAAATGCACTTTTATAAGCAGAAAACCCCTTTATGGGGGCCCTTGTTCTTAATTGGACAACTGGCACTTGTCTATGAAAAAAGAATTATTCAAAAGTGTGAGATGACATAATATTCTGCTACGGACTTTTTCAAGATGCCTGAACCAGATAATGCAGTAACTGGAAGAAAGTATACCAGGCTCCTTAGCATCTGAAATTCCCAAAACGCAAATAGTGTTTCATGGCAAGGGAAAAGCAGGATGATCCATTCATTGAGCATATACTGTCTCTGGAAACAAAGACGTTAGATTTTAAGGGGGTGGAGTAGGGACACACATAAAGAAAAACAATGGCTTGTGACCAGGAAATCTAATTTCAAGTCCAGAAATATTTAAAAAAAAAAGGGGGGGGGTACTCCTTTCTTGCAGGTGTGGTAAGGATGTGGTTTTAACCTGAAGATGGAAAAAACCTAAGTGTCCTCCAGAAGAAAATGGTGACTTATGGCACATCTATATTAAAAAAATACAGTGCTGTCAAAAAGGACAAGGTAATCTATGCTACATGGAAATATCTCTAAAACATCTTGTCTAGTGAAAAAGCCTGTTGTCTGGTCTTGTTGTCTATATGTATATATTAACAGGAATTATACAAAGAAGCTACCTGAGAGTGCCAGTCCCTTTTAATCATGCTTTCCTGTGCTGTAGAGTCTGGAAAGTTAAAAACCACTTCCCAGACTCCTTTAGAGCTAAGATTCCAAACAAAACCAACGTTCCTCTGCTCTGATGTCCCTGGGTGAGAGTTTGATTCAGAAATGTTATGTGGGGAGACAAACAGGGCCTGGGGCTTCCATTTATTATGCAGGCTTGGATATAAGGGTGATGTCATTTTGGAGCTGATGGCTGTGGCTGATGTTTTCTGATGTGGCAGGTAGCTTCCTGATCATAGCAGCAGCTATACATTGCAAGCTCACTTCTGTGGTATAGGATTGGGAGTCATTCCTAGAATTCAGCCAGGATTCCATTTCAAGCCTTCTTTAGTGATTCTATGAACTGTCTACACTGCTTTATAAATTCCTTTTGCTTAAACTAGCTTGAAATTCTGTCATTTGATCTAGTTATCTCAGTTAGTTACCTTACCCTGGCTGGGTTTCAAGGTAGTGAGAATCTAGCTACTGCTAGTGAGATGAATTACGACATTTAACAATATTAATTCTCCCAACCCATGAGTATGTAATCTCTTTGTTTTTGTCTTTTTAAATCAATGTCTAATAGTTTTCATTGTACAGGTCTTTCACCTCATTGGTTAACTTTATTCTTAGGTATTTTATTTGGTGCAATTATAAATGGGGTTGTTTTAAATTCCTCTGGTAATTCATTATTGTATAGAAATGCAATAGATTTCTATAAGACTTTGTATCCTGAAACTAGTAAATTTGTTTTAGTCCTAACAGGTTTTTGGTGGAGTCTTTAAGATGTTGAACCATCCTTGCATCCCTGGAATAAATCCCCCTTGATCATAGTTTATGATCCCTTTAAACATTTTTGATTGCTAATATTTCATTGAGGATTTATACATTTATGTTCATTAGGTATATTGGCCTTAATTTTCTTGTGGTGTCCTTTTCTGATTTTGCCACAATTTGGGGTAATAATGCTGGCCTCATGAGTTGCAAGTATTCCCACCTCTTCTATTTTTTTCAGAAGTGTTTGAGGATTGGTGTTGGTTCTTATTTAAATGTTTGGTAGAATTAACCAGTGAAGACATATGGTCCTACACTTTTGTTGGGAGATATTTAGTAGTAATCAATCTATTGAAAATTTTTTCTAGGTTGTCCAACTTGTTGGGATGTAATTTGTTCATAGTCTTTTATGA
This sequence comes from Cnephaeus nilssonii, assembly GCF_951640355.1. Classification (NCBI taxonomy): domain Eukaryota; kingdom Metazoa; phylum Chordata; class Mammalia; order Chiroptera; family Vespertilionidae; genus Cnephaeus; species Cnephaeus nilssonii. Next base: position 10,328,862 of record NC_137077.1, read on the forward strand.
TCTTTTGTATTTCTGTGGTATTACTTTTCTATTTTTGAGTCTTCTGGGTCTAAAGATTGGTCAATGTTATATTTTCAAAAACCCAGCTCTTGGTTTCATTGGTCTTTTTAGTCTCTATTTTTCTTTTCTTTCTTGACCCAATGGTTGTTTGGTACATGTTTAATCTCCATATAGTTGTGAATTTTTCAGCTTTCTTGTAATTTTCTAGTTTCATGATATTGTGGTTGGAAAATATTTTGATAGGATTTCAATCTTTACTAAGAGTGACAGGTGTTAGAGGGGAGATGGGTGGGGGGCCAGGTGAAAAAGGTGAAGGTATTAAAAAAAAAAAACCCTCATAGATAGGCAACAGTGATTACTGGAGGGGAAAAAGAAAAACTAAAAATTTATTGAGACACATTTTGTGATGTAACATCTGTCCTGTAGAATTTTCCATGTGTGCTTAAGAATCTGTATTCTGCTTTTTTTGGATGGAATGTTCTGTAATGTCAAGTCTACTGGGTCTAACAAGTTGTTTAAGGACATTGTGTATTGATTTTTCTCTCGGAAGGTTCTAGCCATTGGTGAAAGTGGAATATTAAAGGCCCCTACTATTACTGTATTTCTCTGCTCCTATGTTGGGGTGCATAAAATTTATGAATGTTATATCCTCTTGCTGGATTGAACCTTTATCATTATATGATGTCTCTCTTCTTTGAGAACACTTCTAAGTCATGAGCATTAACTGGAGAACAGTCAGTTTGGAAAGTGCACTCCTCCTCGGTTCGTGGCCTACTGTGCAATGTTGGCCAAACCACAACTCTTCCTGGCCTGGGTTACCCATCTATTAAGATCATATAATTTTTAAAAAGAGCAAAATACTGTAAATTACTAGCTACTTTACAAACTTAGATTACCTGTGACAGATGGCATATTTAAGGAATCATTTTTTTTAAAACCTTTTTTATTACCCTTCCTAAGGAAATCTTTTATACACTGCAGATTGGAACGGCAAGCACACAGAGCAGCCTTGTTTAGCTACCACTAGAGGAATGTCAGGTAGTTGGAAATCAATTTTGCTTCTCTCACTGCACATGGAACGTTTCTAGGTCAGCTTCTAAAACTGAGTTAAGGTAAACAAAACAGGAAATTGCACGATCCTCATTAAGACTCCATTGGTGTGTCTGAGCTCCTGCTTCCAAAAGGGCCATTAATGGACGAATTTCTTGTATTACCAAGAGCAAGCCTCTCTCGCCTTCCAAATGCTTCATTGACTAGAACACAAAGAGTTAAGCAATTACTAGATCAGAAAACTAAAATATTCTAATATAAAAAGAGACTAAAATGAGCAATAAGTTTTTCTACCCAAGGTAGAAATTTTGTTTATGAAAATATATTTACTACTTAGTAAACGGGAAAGTAAGTAACCAACTCAGAAATTCAACTTAATGCTCTGAATGAGGGTAATCATGTTTTTAAATGACTACTTTAAAAAAATGTTTTCTTGCCTTGCCCTGGATTTATCTAATCCACTGTGATAACAAATGTCCCACGCTTATAACAGTGACTCTATTCTTCCATCGTTCTACTTCTGAGAGTTTCCTATTTTTCTTCCTTCATCTATCTCTGTATCATTTATACATAGAACCCTTTTTCTCTATGGAGGGAAGATTCAGGAGTTAGATAGTGGGGCTCCATGTTATAGGACAAACCAGACTACCTCAAAGTAGTAAGTAAGCAGCCAGGCCCCCAGGAAGGGAGGGGCCCCTTGAGCAGAGCAGATTTATTCATCCTGGGAGGGTCATTCTTTGAGGCCATGCTACATTTCCTCCCAGTTTTCCCATTGAGATCTTTCAAATTTAAAATTTAAGTTTTGGCGTATAAAGATTGTAGATTAAAGATAATGGGTATTTTTAAATGGCCTACATTTCAAAGTCTAAAGACAAAATTATTTGTGAACATAAACATTTCTCAATTACATTTAATCCTATTCCTAAGAAGACTATACTGCAGGGTGACCACAGGATATAACTTTGCTACTTATTTACAGAACTCATTCAGAAAAGGCAGGAAATTAAGATTCTTACCTGAAGACACTGTGCTTATATCCCAGACCCGAAGCCCTTCTTTCTGACCTCCAAAGGCATAAATAAATGGCAAATCAGGGCAACAGGCAGAACAGAAGAGAACTCCCTGGGGAGAAGAGAGTGAGTCAGTCAAGTTGGAAAGAAGATTGTACTAGGAAGCCAGACAAGTTCAGCATGATGGACATTCTGTGAGGATGTGTGTGCTGGGGATGACCACTCAGGTCTCTCACTTCCATTATCATTCTATTACCCATTTCCTATTAAATCTAATCTGCTAAGCACTTTTAATTCTTTTTTAAGGAATGATGGTGATACCAGTGGTCACTACTAAGTCATTTTCTAATTTTTAAATTTGTTACATTTTTTGTTACTGATAACACGTGTATCATAGAAAACAACAACAAAAAGTATAAAAACCACTCGGTAAGAATGATCACTGTTCATGTTTTGGGATAGGGTCTTCTAGATTTAAAAATACTCATTCAAGCACTTAAAACATTTAAATATAAGCATGGATGGTACTATAAAAATTGCTTCTGTTATCTGCCTTTCCACAAATATTTACACACACATATATTCACTTTTAAACAGTTACAGTGTTCTGTGTCTGCAACTTAATTTGTATAACTCAGTGCATGGCACACAGTAAGTATGCAATAAATATTTGCTGAATGAATGAATTCATTATTTCTAATTCTTTTGCCACTACATAGTAATCAATTTTAGTGTAGTCAGACTAGTTATGCAAAGAAGTGATAAACTGATCACTATGGTGCCATAAAGGTTTAAGATTTCCTGGGACAGTATTTATTTTAGGGTAAGAAATAGTCTTGATTTCACCTTAAACTATCCTACATCATAAATCTCACCAAATTTGGCTAAGCTCAAAATCAACTTCCCCAATAAATCCATATTTAATGCAATGGTTCCTGGAGAATGACAATTCAGGTCAGAAACAGAAAACAGCCTTACCATTTTCATGTCCCTGGAGTGAACCAGACTTGGCCTGTCTCCTAATACGTCCCAGATCTTCACGTATTTGTCTGCTGATGCAGTCACAAGACAACCCTTGATTTGACTGCTGAGATCAAGACCTAAAGGAAGATTAGTTCACAGACTCTAATGACTTTGAGGTACAGATTTCATCATAATTTAACAGAAATTAAATAATTATTTTTGCTCACCAGAGATTTCATCATTGTGTGCATTAAGTGTAAAAATTGGCTTATCTGAACGTGCATCCAAATTATATACAAAGCCGTCATCTGTACTGGCCTGGAAAGAGTAAAAGATGGGCAAGACCATGCTATATGACAAAATTTAACAATGGGTAAACAGTGTAAATTATAGTGCAAGTCAGCCACATACCTGACTCACCTGAGGGGCTTATTAAAAATTAATGTGGACAGAAAGAATTTACTTGTAGATGAGTTTGCTCATATATAGACTAATTCAGCTGATACGTTCATTACACAGTTGGGTACAAGTGGGAACCTATGGGAGTGGTATGGACTAGGGTTAGAAAGGTGAAAGCACAGAGGTGGTAGTCAAATTCATGAGAACGGGACACACCCTTGGAATGTAGAATTAAAAGACCAGAGTGTTGGGGGTGGGGAAGGAGGTGGAAGAGGGCATAGAGGGGATAAATGATGATGGAAAATTATAATAAAGATCAGTTTGTTGAGGGCAGAGGCATGGGAAGTATGGTCAGTTAAAGTACAGGGTGGGGAGGAGCTCATAGAAGAAGCAAGAGGGAAGAGGGAATAATAAAGAATGTCAGGAAAGCCAAGGAAATAGGGCTTCTGAAGAAAGGCATGATGAATGCTGTCAATATTTTGGTGGGGAGAGTCAATCATATAAGGACTGAAAGGCAGATTACAGCCCTATCTGGTGTGGCTCAGTGGATAGAGCATCGGCCTACAGACTGAAGGGTCTCAGATTTGATTATGGTCAAGGACACATGCCCGGCTTGTGTGCTCGATCCCCAGTGGGGAATGTGCAAGAGGCAGCCAGTCAATGATTCTCTCATTGATGTTTCTCTCTCCCTTCCTCTCTGAAATCAATAAAAATGTTATTAAAAATAAAAGGCAGATTACAGTGGGTTGTTACACTTTCATGTTAGGGAGAAGAAACAACGGAATTCAGAAACAGACCTAGTCAAGGATGGGGGAGAGAGAGACTTGAGCCAAGACCAACAGCCAGTAGAGAAAAGAGAGAAAGGATAACTGATGTAGTCTCAAAGACTGGGCTGTGGATGGGGATAAAAACAAGGGAAGGAGGTCTCATCCTTTGAGACTAACCCATTTGATTCTGATCACTTCCCATTTCCTTAAATGTTTGTGATTTGAGGACCGATGACCATTTGCTAGCAAATAACCTAAGCAATGCGTGTGCTTGACTGTTGACAACTAATATACAACTCAAATACAACTGGGACTTCACTCCTGATCCAGCTTAGGGTAGCTCAGCTGGGAGCTCTATTATTTCAGGAACCTTATTAAAAACTGTCCACATATTTTAAGAACACTGTTTTATAAAGAACTCTTTCCCTCATTTACAAAGCCCTACATATTTATGTTAGGAAAATTAGGAAATATATGGGTGTATAATTCTTTAATTACTCTTCCCTTCTGGATGAAAGCTGGGATTTCATCTTCCCATGGATTGAAGTGTCAATGGAATCTTTGGATGCTACATAGAAAACTGTCATCCTACAGACATTGAGGGTATTTACAGAAACATCTTATACTTTTTCCTATCTGGGAGACAGTGCTATAGTCATTAAAAGACTTAACCATGTTAAATATTTTTTAAAAATACAATAAAATGATCAAAATAAAACTTGGCATACTTTGGAATGGTTGGAAATTAGCAAAATTATTTACATTTACAATTTTTCTGTGGCTGGTTCATTATTCTCTCTCCAAATCACATTAATACAGAAAAGCTTTTCAGAGAGTCTCTCTATAATAGAATTACAGAAATAAGTATTAGTAACCAGGGTAAGCAAAACAGTAATATGCAAAATCTTACCAAGAAATGACAAGGTGAAAAATGATTCCAAGTCACTCTCTCAATTTGCCCGCTGAATCGCCACATTCGATGGCTTTCATCTGGACTTCGGCAATCATACAAAGCCACTGACCTGCACACATAAAGGCAAAGGTAGGGTTTTCAGAGTTCCAGTTCTATACGTTTTATTAATGACATGGTAATTAAACACTGTGAAGTCAGGATCCAATTATTTAAAGCCTGCTTTGAGGTTCCAAAATAAAGTAGAAAAGATGAGTTGATTTTCACTGATTGGTGGACTCTGTCACTTTAAGGAACTGGTGGCTCTGGATGTCAGTGACCATGACCTTTTCCAGGTCAAATACTCTGCTTACAAGATGAATTATCTGTATTTCTGAAAGACCAGGGCAGTTGCTAATTTCCCTTCCCCAGTCATGCTCAGAGCCAGATCACCCGTTCTAGTTGCACTTACTCTGTACAAGAAGGTTACTTCGTTGGGGGGAAACTATGGATACTTTTCTAACTTTGCATGAATCCCAACTAAAAAATGTAAACATATCACTCTTCAAAGGACACGGAATGAAAATGAAGACTGAGTTTCTGTTTCTACGAACTATCCTCCCCATCTCCAGACCCTGCAGTAGACTAGTGGGCCCAATTCTTCACCTCTCCCTACAGCCATGCCCTCTGTCAGTGACGTGGGAATTCTTTCCATAAAGGCAGAGTTCATTTCTCACTCCACGTGATCTGTTTTGGCCAAGAGACTAAGACATAAGTGTACTAGTTGTGAGCCTAAGTCTCAAGAGGCCTTGACATCTCTGCTTGAGCTTTTGACCTCACCATAACCTAGCCTGCTGGTCCCAGGAGATGAAACACGGGGAGAGCCAAGTCTCCATGGCCCATAAATAAACAACGATGAGCAGAGCTACCACTGAATACAGAATAGATTAGCTCAGTCTTGCAGAGGCATATGAAATAAATGGTTATTGTTTCACGTCACTGAATTTTGGGATGGCGGGTTTCACAGCAATGGCTAACTCATAAACCCTCTAAAAATCAAAGTAGTTGCTAGTAAGGAACTACATTAACATGACACACCACATCCCCTTGCAGACTGAAATTACTAAAATAGAAAAGGACAGGTAAGTATCACTAATAATTTAAACACACAGGTGCCTCAGCAGGGCTTTCTCTCTGAGCATCAGTGATGCTTTCTGAGTTAGGTCATGGGGATAAAAACAGTAGTGATAACTCCTGAAATGCAATGCTTTCTTACTTATCATATGATCCAGAAATCAGAGTCTGTGCTTCAAATGGGTGAAACTGTAGCGTCTGGACCTACATGGGAAAAAGCATAAATGAATAAATCTGCTTGTTTGGTTTTGGTAAAACTGCCTAATACTTGGTGAGAATCAATTTGGCAGTGTTTTTATATATTTCTCCTGAAATTTAGCCCTATTTAAAGGAACATAAATGTACTGCAAGATCAAAAGGACAAAACACTTTCCAAATAAAGGTTGACACTTAAGACATAATACAGCATTCCCCAACTTGCGTTTGGCTTAATATATATGTCCTTCAAGTGTTAACATATATTCAGGAGAAAAAGGAGTGTGGTCAAACATCTGGGCAACTCTACATGCTGTGGGGGCCCCCAGTGTGCATTTTAGGAGTCTCTGCCAACATGTTACAAAGCATGAATGTTCCTAGTCACTTCACCTTCCGGCATCCGTTAGTTGCATCTGAGATGGGAAACTATAACTATCACACAGGCCTTTGGGAAGATCCACTGAGATAGCATGTCAAAGCACTCTGATTCACAAAAAGCCACTTGTAAATATTTGGGATTATTTGTAGCCAATATTTGTCTCAGATTCTTAAGAATCCCTTTGACCCACTAAATCATCGTACCTTGTCTGTGTGCACAGCAAGGCTAGCTGCTGGTTTCCCCAAGGACATATCCCACAGAATCACAGTGTTGTCAGCTGACCCACTTGCCAGCACGTTTCTGAGAAAGGGAGGAAACAAGTCATGTAATCTTTTAAAGATCAAGAGCATTAAGTGTAAGGATTTCATTTACAATAGCATCAAAAAGAAGAAAATAATTAGGAATAAATTTAATAAAAGAAATTCAAGGCATACGTATTTAAAACTATAAAAGATAATTCTAAGAAAGAATATCTAAATTAACAGAAAGATATTTCATGTTCATGGATTGGAAGACAATGTTGTTAAAACAGAAATATGTCTGCCATCTACAGATTGACCTACAGATTAAACCAATCCCTTTAAAAATCCCAGCTGAATTTTTAAAAAATATATATATTTTATTCATTTTTTACAGAGAGGAATGGAGAGGGAGGGATAGAGAGTTAGAACATCAATGAGAGAGAAACATCGATTCAACTGCCTCCTACACACCCTACTGGGGATGTGCCCGCAACCAAGGTACATGCCCTTGACCGGATTCGAACCTGGGACCCTTCAGTCTGCAGGCCGATGCTCTATCCACTGAGCCAAACCGGTTAGGGCCATTTTTGCAGAAAACTGACAAAAGCTGGATTTAAACTTTATTTGGAAATACTAGGGATCCAAAATAATCTTAAAAAGAGCAAAGTTGAATAAAATCAGATTCTGATTTCAAAACTGACTGAAAAGCTACATTAATCACAACAATGTGGTGCTGGCATCGGATTAACAGTAGAATGAAGAGTCTAGAAATAAACCATAATTTATGGTCAAGGGTGCTAATGTTATCCATTGTTCAATGGGGAAAAGAACAGTATTTTCAACAAAGGGATAGCCGCTTGCAAAAGAATGATGCTAGAGCTCTGGTCCAGTAGCTCAGTTGGCTAGAGCATCCTGATATGTCAATGATGCAGGTTTGATACCCAGTCAAGGCACATACAAGAAATCAGCCAATGAATGCATAAGAGTAACAACAAATTGATGTTTCTCTCTCTCCCTTCCTTTCTCCCTCCAAGATCAATTTAAAAAAAATGACATTAGGGGCTAGCTGGTTTGGCTCAGTGGATAGGGCGTCGGCCTGTGGACTGAAGGGTCCTGAGTTCGATTCCAGTCAAGGGCACATGCCCAAGTTGTGGGCTTGATCCCCAGTTGGGTGCGTGCAGGAGGCAGCCAATCAATGATTCTCTCGCATCATTGATGTTTCTCTCTCTTCCCTCTCCCTTCCTCTCTGAAATCAATAACAATAAAAAAATACACACACACACACACACACACACACACACACACACGAGGCCCCGATCATGCACTGTGGGTCCCTCAGCCTGGCCTGTGTCCTCTCACAATCCAGGACCCCACCGGTGCACAATCGGGGCCAGGGAGGGCCCGCAGGAGGGCTCCAGGGTGTGTCCAGCTGGTCTCACCCAGACCCCAGCAGCAAGCTAACCTACCAGAGCGTCTGCCCCCTGGTGGTCAGTGCATGTCATAGCTACCGGTCAAACGGTCGCTTGTGTGTGTGTGTGTGTGTGTGTATATATATATTTTTTTTAAATGACATTAGACCCCTATCTCATACTATACACAAAAAGTAACTGAAAACAGATCACAGACCTAAATCAATAGCCAAAAGTATAAAGCTCTAAAAAAAAAATAGGTACAAATCTTCGTGACCTTGGGTTAAGCAATGGTTTCTTAGATATGACACCAAAAGTGTAAACACCAAAAGAAATAAATTGGACATCATGAACATGCAAAACTTTGTGCTGCAAATGACATCATCTAGAAAGTGAAAAGACAGCCCTCAGAATGGTAAGTCTGTTTACCTGATCAGCTTATTCCAAGAAAGGTCCAGGACAGCATCAGTATGCCCCTCTGCGGAGGAACTCTGTAATTATTAATTACTTTTGTATCAAAGTCTCCCCCAAATAAAACTCATTTGAAAAATTCTTTAAATCTTAAATTATTGTCCTGATCTTAAGGAAACCTGAAGACTGAGAAAAGGAAGCACCTTGTCTCCCTGTTACTTTATAGAGCCATGATAAAGAGTCTTTAGAGGAGAAACTACAGTAGTTCTTAATATACATGATGTAATTCTACAAAGACCAGCTCCCCTCCCCAAAACTTAACAGAGTAAAAGCTACAGGAATTAATACAAGGATATTTGGAATTCAACATACTGAAGGCTAAATGGAAATTTTTTAAAGTTCAAAACTAGCATATTAGTGTGAATCATTACTATAAAGGAAATCATGAATAAGGTGTTAACAGGTTTTATGTAGATACCAATTTTTCTTTTGATGAGCTTTTTGAAACTAGAAACTAATGTAACTTTATAACTACCTGGCCTGTTTCACCAAGAGTGTCTAATTAAAAAAAGAGTAGGATCTTGTCCCTCCTTGCCCTAGCCCCAGTAAACTTAAGTTTGTCATTAGTTTAAATATCTGTTAACTTGCTTACCTTCTTTCCTTTCTTTTTCTTCTTTTTTGACAGCTTACTTCCAAGTGTGAAGACTGGCTCTAAAGAGTCCACTATATCCAGGTCCCACACTTCAATAACGGGGGTCATGTTTCCCACAGCAATATAATTTCCTACAGGAGGAAATTAATTATGACTTAAAAGTGAGTTCTTTCTGGCACCAGAGCCTTGTAGGATGTGATCAGTAGGTATTTGGTTAAGGACAAGTCAAAGGCAGGAAAAGAAAATTACTCCTAACAAAATACACAACATAGAGTAATTGAGCAATGGCTGAGAGCAGTTGCTCTAACTTTATTTGCATTTACATCACCTGCATGTAGTAAAATGCAGATTCTATTCAGGAGGTCTTGGGTGGGGCCCCACCTCTGCATTTCTAACCAGCTCGCGGATGATGCCAATTCTGTGCTGCTAGGTTCTTGGGTCAAAAGGGCTCAGCAACAAGGTCTCCGTCTCTTAGCTCCAGGTCCTCACTTAGCTAATAACAATAAAACCCCTTCCAACCTTCATGGGATGTTGTGAGGATAAGGATCTGACCAGATCAGGAATGTGAATAGCTTTGTAAATGAGATGTAAGGTTATGAGAATCAGACTTTACCCTGGTTAAGAACAAATAGGACAGGGCAACCAGTAGTGTGAAGCTTTGGCTAAAAAGACTAACATGAGAACCTTAGTCTCTTTTTACTTTGGTCTTATTTGGTGTTTTCTGAAAAGGGCCTTGCCCCTGAACTCTAGCTGATAACATCAAACACATATGCCATTTTATACTGGGTTTTTTTGTTGTTGTTAATCCTCACTCGAAGATACTTTTCCATTGCTTTTTAGGGAGAGTGGGAGAGAGAGGAAAAGACAGAGAGAAACATTGATGTGAAAGAAACACATCGATTGGTTGCCTCCTGCATGAGCCCTGACCAGGCCCAGGCCAGGGAGGAGCTTGCAACCAAGGTACATGGCCTTGACCGGAATCGAACCCGGGAGCCTTTGGTCCACAGGCCAAGGCTCTATCTACTGAGCCAAACGGGCTAGGGCTATACTGGGTTTTATGAGACCATCATACAGTTCTGCAGCCCAAAATGCTTTCAGGCCCTGTTCTTCTGCCTGTCTGAAATGTAGAGACATACAGACCCAAAACAATTACATGATTGTGGTTTAAGAATTATGTAACTACAACTTCATAAAATAATGTTAACTTCATAAAACATCAATTAATTCTGCAAACATTCATACAGAATACCTAACTTATGTGGCTAGGAAAAACACACAGGACTAGGAACCACTGTGCAATCGTAAGTTTTCTAATTACCAGTAGAATCGTCTGGGCTAGGATCAAAATTCAGCCATTCCACACTCAGAGGGTATGCAGACAGCAGTATATCATGGTGTACATAAAAAGAATCTTCTTCTTGATTATAAACTGCAAAGATTGGAAAAGAAACTTTATTGTATCAGAATAAGAAATCACATCCCACTCAAAAGAACAGACTCTCCCTATTAAACCTGCAGGTGCCACATGCATAAAAGGAGACATATTGGTTGACATTAAAGGAGATGCCCAAGTTGTTACTGCTAGGTAAAATATCCGCATGTCTAATAGATTGCCATCACCTGGTGTGCCCCAGCTGGGGCCAAGAACACTGACAGAGAATTGACATCTGCCTGAATATACCATCTGCATGCTCACGGCTGAAATGGTCCTATCTTCTGGTTCACCCATTACAGAAAATAATCACTCATGAGGTCTCCATAAGGAGCACAGTCATGCACTGCAGAACAACGTTTCAGCCAACAATAAACCACATACTTGACAGCAGTCCCCTAAGATTATGATGAAACTGAGAAATTCCTATCACCTAGTGACATCGTAGCTGTCATAACATTGCAGTGCAATGTGTTACATGTCTGTGGTCATGCTGGTGTAAACAAATCTGCACTGTGAATCATATGAAAGTACAACACGTGCATTATGTACAATACATAGTACTTGATAATGATAATAAACAATTACATTACTGGTTACTATACTTACTATACTTACTAGGTCAGCGTGTACTCTCTCTACTTATTAAAAAAAATCCACAGTATGCTGGTTAATCTGGCAGCAGCCTCATATAGCTCAACTGCATCATTTCCTCCTGTGCTTGACTTAATTTCATGTTGTTTTGTTCAGTAATATGTTGTACATGTTACCTGCAGCCTAGGAGCAATAGGCTATCCCAGGTAGCCCAGGTATGTGGTAGGCTATAACATCTAGGTTAGAAATGCACTCTGTAATGTTTGCACAAGGACAAAATTGCCTAGTTACGCATTTCACAGAATTTATCCCCTCATTAAGCAGAGTATGACTGTAATGATTATTTTATCTTTTAAAGGTCTATCTGGTTATCAGTGGAGAAGAACAAATAAAAAACAGGACTGAAGAGAAATAACTCATTTAGAAATCTAAATGCTTGGCAAAATTACTTCATTAATATTGAAAAAAAGTTTATGATGACCAACAATGTAAATAAAACTCCTGAGAACACTTTTTGGGAATATGGCAACTATAAGGCTTAACTCCTTCATTAAGAGAAAAAAACACTGTTAAACTCAATGACTAAGAAGTCTTTTAAAAACACTGATAAACTAGAGCCCAAATAGTCAGAAATTTCCCCAAAACATGCTTTTTTATTTTTTTGTTAGAAGAGTTGTTAACACTGTAACCTAAGATTTTAATTCCTCAGACCTCTGCTTCTGGGACAGGTCTGGATCAGCCGATTCCACGTACTGCTCTATCTTATCACTCAGGATGAGAACGCATGTTCAAACGACTAGCTTGTAGACCTATGAGAACCTCAGCTTTGGTCAATGTATTCAGCCTACATTTTAAATAAAAAGATGACGATGCTTTAAAACTATCTCCTAATTTTAATCATATCAGATCAACATTCAGATAGGCTTTAGAATGCAATTTTGCAAATATTCTTGAATAGAGATTGCTGGATAATTTGGGGCTTCACACTAAATCTAAATAAAATATAGAACGAAGTAGGAATACAATTGCTTTACTTTAAGTTCTCAACTCCTCTCTGATACTCACTAAATAAAAAGGAATGACCACAATAAGTTCACATGAGAATGTATAAAAATCAGTGAAGACAAACTGCAAGTTTAAGTTGTTTAAAATTAAAAATTTCACCAATGTGGTTTTCGCATGAAATACATTAAGAAGTTGGAAGATAATTAGAATAACTTCATATTGAAATATCTGCAATTTAAAGCTCTTTTTATTTTATAAACTAGAGGCCTGGTGCATGGATTTGTGCACCAGTAGGGTCCCTCTGCCTGGCCTGCACCTTCTCACAATCCAGGACCCCTCAGGGGATGTCAGATAGCCGGTTTTGGCCCGATCCCTGCAGGCCCGATCCAGACAGGAGGGAGCCCAATCCCTGCAGGCCCGATCCAGACAGGAGGAAGCCTGATCCCTGCAGGCCTGATCCAGACAGGAGGGAGCCCAATCCCTGCAGGCCCAATCCAGACAGGAGGGAGCCCAATCCCTGCAGGCCCAATCCAGGAAGGAGGGAGCCCAATCCCAACAGGAGGAAGCCCGATCCCTGCAGGCCCGATCCAGACAGGAGGGAGCCCAATCCCTGCAGGCCCGATCCAGACAGGAGGAAGCCCGATCCCTGCAGGCCTGATCCAGACAGGAGGAAGCCCAATCCCTGCAGGCCCAATCCAGACAGGAGGGAGCCCAATCCCAACAGGAGGAAGCCCGATCCCTGCAGGCCCAATCCAGACAGGAGGGAGCCCAATCCCAACAGGAGGAAGCCCGATCCCTGCAGGCCTGATCCAGACAGGAGGGAGCCTGATCCTGTGTGTTAAGCATCTGTCCCCTGGTGGTCAGTGCATGTTATAGCGACCGGTCAACCATTTGTTCAGTCGCTTAGGCTTTTACATATATAGATAGATCGCAATGGGCCGTGGGCTAAAAATAGCCTATTCAATAGACTTCCTGTAGGCAGCCTTAAAGATTGTGAAGTGTTACAGAAATTCAACATAATAGAATAAATGACAAAGTAACCTGGAAGATGCCAATAAACATTAAATTTAAAGGTCTTAATTTTCAAACTGTGCAACAGTGCTTAGCCTAACAATCTCATTGAAGCTTCAAAATTTAAGACAGATAACTAGAACACAGTGGGGACGGCGAGTATCTGGGCAGGGATGGACCTGTCTGAGGGCGTGTGCAGAGAAACAAAAGGGCAAGGAAACTACTCAATTAATGCCTGTTGATTAATAAATATCAACATTAGAATTTGTGATTTAAAAATTCAAATGAAAAAGAAAAATTCAAATCACTGCCTACTTCAGAGTCACAGGAGACATCTCTGGCTTAGACACAAGCATTCCCTGAACTGGGAATGTGACCAAGATGTTCTGGTTCCTAAAGGGAAATGTAGATTTCTGTACAGGATTTTTATGAAGAAAATAAAATGTATCACAAAATGGGCATTATTTGAAATGACTCTGGAAAAAAAAAAGCAGGATAAAAACCTGTCTGTTGAGTATACGCTTTGCCATACAAAGAAACAGCAGCCAGGAAGGAGACCAGAATAAAAAGCCAGGTGAACAAGTTACCTGTGGGTGATGGGATTATATTTTCCCCTTGTGTTTCAGTGTAGTTTTACATCCAGGTTTTCTCCAATGGGGGATAACTAACCAAAATGTTTAAATGAAAGATTAAAAACCCTTGTTAGAACCTTCCAGGAGACCTATTTCCTTAAATAAAGTCGGGTACCAAAGTGACATAGACCACAGCCAGGCAAACAACCAGGAAATCTGTGGACTGTGTAGAATTTAACCACGTAACAAACGTTAATGAGAGAAGGCAGGCTCTGACGCCCAACCATTCACAACAGTATTATGGATAATATTTGGACATCCCTAAAATAGACTAGAACCATTTGGTAAGGGCGGCATTTCACTTACCGTGTACCTCTAAATTGCACTGGTCCTGTTCAGCTCTGCCACAAACTATGAGATTGTCACTGGGCTTAATCAAGAAATCGTCACGTTCATATTGCTCCTAAGTGGGGAGAAAAAAGTCATTGACCAGAAGCAGATATTCAGTGAGGTTTTTCAAACCTCAAGGAGCATAATTAGAAAAGCCATGTAAATATTTACCGTATCTTTCAGAGTAACATACGGATCTTGATCATTACTCCCATAGACTGTAAGACCCAAGAGAGATTCACCAAGAGTTTCAGTATCTGTAAGAATTCATAAACTGAAATGAATAAAACAGTCACAAAAGCATTTTTTCTAAGGCATCCTATCTTTAGACTTAGATTCCACTGTCTGTTTCATAACTAACTCTGGATCATCCACAGATGGGAAAGGAAATAGCGGATAATAAAAACAGGAATTTAAAAGCCATTTATATTTGACCTTGGAATTCATAATCTTCGAATAAAAGAATTACATCAAAATGTGAAATTCCCTCAGGAGAGATCTGAATTCTGCTCAGATCCTCTAGCTCGCTCTTTGTAATCATTATTCAAGAGTGTTGCTGAGAGGCGGCCTTGAGGCCCTAGAAATGCAATTACCTTAAAACACTGGCATCAACACAGAGTAAGTTTGTTTCCTGGTCAAACAGAATTGAAAAATGATGGTTTTCCCAAAGTTAAATGGGTTTCTTTATTGCAAGATTTCTCAGATCTTCTGATATGGCAATTTGCCTTATGAATCAGAAAGAGGGGTTATTATATGCCTTTTTTCACTAACCTTACCTCAAAATGGAATTCTTTCATGGCATATCTGCAAAGGTGACATAGAATTGACCCCAAGTAACATAAAACTCAAGGAAGATACTCTTTTTTTAAAAATTTTTTAAAAATATATTTTTATTGATTTTTTACAGAGAGGAAGGGAGTGAGAGAGAGTTAGAAACATTGATGAGAGAGAAACATCAATTAGCTGCCTCCTGCACACCCCCTACTGGATGTGCCCGCAACCAAGGTACATGCCCTTGACTGGAATCGAACCTGGGCCCTTGAGTCCGCAGGCCTACGCTCTATCCACTGAGCCAAACCAGTTAGGGCAAGGAAGATACTCTTAATTGTCAGGGGAAACTACTTTAAGGAGGTAGCACTAATAAGTCTTAAACTTCTGATAGGCAACAGACACAGGAATTTCTACTGAATGAGAAAGATGAAGGCAATGACCTGCAGGGTGTGGAGAATGTAAGGAGCATTTGTGAATGCGTCTCCTTGGCTTGGGCTCTCTTCCTCTCTCTGTATTCCCACACTGTCCTCGCAGCATAGTAACAACCCAGGATCCAATGGAAAAACTACCCTCTGCACCTACTGAGGTAAACAGTTGGTCCCCGACTTCAGATGGTTTGACTCAATATTTCAACTTTCTGATGGTGCAAAAGCATTCACTGGAAACCAGCGAGGCTAAGCTGCAATGTTTGATTGGTGTATTAAATGCCTTTTCAAATTAAAATATTTTCAACTTATGGCTTTATCAGGACATAGCCCTATGGTAGGTTGAGGAGCATCTGTACTAAAAAGAATGAAGGCTTCAGAGACATATAATAGCACTAATATTCACCAGCTGTGTGACACTGGCAAAGTTATTTCATCTTCGTAAGCCTCAGTTTTCTATTCTGTAAAATGGAGTTAATAATTCCTCTCTTATTGCAGACAAAGAAAAATATGTTACAGGTGATTATACCCACTAGTTGCAATAAAATAAAATATACAATAGTATTTTTTTTTTTTTTAGATCTGAGATTAGTGAGTTAGAGCTTAATTTCTAAACTAATTTAGGAAACATGCTGTCTTCCTAAGTATTGAGCCAGATTATGTGACTGACATAAAAAACAACAAAATCTCAGAGTATAGCTCTGGAACACTAGAAGCATGATCAAATGCAGTAATTTTCAACTGGTGTGCCTCGGCACATGGATACGCTGCAAGAATTTTTAAAAAAACATGCAATATCTGACTATTTAGTCAGGGGCACTGACCTCTTTTCCCTTAGATTGTCAAATAAAAAAATGACAAGAGCCAACACAATGATAGCCATCTGATGTGAATAAATCAAAATTACACCTATATTTTTGTCAGATCAGCAACAAATGTATTTTTTGGTGCGCTGCAGAATTTTAGTAATTAGTTTACGTGTACCACGAGATGAGAAAGGTTGAAAATCGCTGATCTAACGCACTGAGTTTGCGATTAAATACCAGTATCAGTGAGTGGAATCTAACCTGGGTCGCCTTCCTCGTCATAGCGATCTAGCTCATACTCGGCCAGCTCATCATCCTCCAGGGCCCTATCATCCTCTGGGTCGCCATCCTCCAGGGGCTCCCTGGGCCGTGCCTGGGTACGTGCACTCTGCATGCCATCTTCTGAGGGCTCCCCCGTCTCCTCTTCATCGCTGCCACCTTCTTCTCTATGGCAGTGAAAAAAGGAATCACCCAAATGGCACCTTCAATAACAAGACCACCTTGTCATCGTTACTTAAGATTTACATTCATCTGGACTTTACTACAAACATCAACATGCCTAAACTTACTGTAACTTTTCCTTTGCTTCAGCAATAAGACGTTTTACTTCTTCTTTACTAAGCTCTACCTACAAGAGAGCAAACATTTCATTTTGATATAGTTAAGAAACATTGTAAGTCTTTGAATTAAAAAGAAATTTGCAAACTAATGTAAAATATAACTTTAAGAGACATCAAGAATCAAACATCAATCTAGAATGTAAATTAACGTAACTGGAGTTTTCACAGGTTCTTAAAATTAAGATCCCTTCCCACCTGAAGCTGTTTAAAAGCCACATTCAGTCTACTCTCTCCCCAGACCAGTGGTCGGCAAACTCAGTCAACAGAGCCAAATATCAACAGTACAACGATTGAAATTTCTTTTGAGAGCCGAAAACTGACTTCTGCGCATGGGCCACAAAGTTTCAATCGCACTGTACGTGCCCGCCCGCACGTGGTATTTTGTGGAAGAGCCACACTCAAGGAGCCAAAGAGCCGCAGTTTGCCGACCACTGCTCCAGACTTTCTAAACAAGACTGACTTGTATAAACTGACTTCTACGGTAGCCCACCTCATTTTCTTCTCATTACGCTGACTCCTTGGCCACTTCTCCCCGTTTTCCCTGTGGGTAGTCCTAAATAAACCACTCTTGCCTTGGTCCTCTGCTCTTTTCTGTTATCACCCACACGTACTCACTCATCATGCTGTAAGTTCCTTGCAAAGCTCATGAATTCGCAAGACTAAACTACCACCTATGAACTGATTACTCTAAACTTTCCCTTCTCTAGCTCTAAACGTCAGTTCCACTTTCCCAATTGCCTGTAACACTCTCCACTTGGATATCCTGTTCAAAACAGAAGTCATTCTCTGCTTCAAAACTGCCATTCCTCCAATGCTCCAGTACCTTTTACAGCACCCCCACACTGCCACTGTAAGCTTCTGGAAGACAGACACTGACTTGTCACTGTGCGCTTAAGCACACAGTTCAGTGCTCAGCCCCCTGCAGGGATGCTTGATGACAGATGATGAATGAATGAATCACCCAGTTTATACCAAAACACCTCTACTAATATGGAAATCCTCCTGAGGGGTGCCGCTCCACCGCTGGATAGCTCCAGAAATGAAAGGTTCTCAACTTTAATGAAACAATACTTATTTTTCTAATTTCTCTGAAAGGTCTGAGTTTTCCTTCCTGGTATTTTGTAGAATAAATTCAATCTCTTCTTTCTAGAAACTCTTCAAGATCCCCAAACCTGCCTTCACATTAGAAACAGGTGAGGATCTTTTAATACATTCAGGCTACCCTCCAGACCAATTAAGTCACAAAACTTGGTAGTAGGGCACAGTATTTTCTGAAGCTCCCCAAGTGATTAGAATGTGCAGGCATGTTTGGAAATCACTGACTTCAAATATCTGAAAGGGTTATGTCCCCTTTTAATAACAACTGTTAGTTCCTTCAATTATTTTTAAATTTATGAATTAGAGAAAGAGAGAGAGGGAGGGAGAGAGAAACACTGATTTGTTGTTGTTGTTCCACTTATTTGTGCATTCACTGGTTGATTCTTGTGTGTCTCCTGACCGGGGATCAAACCTGCAATCGCCAGCTAAGCAATCTGGCCAGGGGTCCCTCAATAATTTTTAATGAGATAATTTCCTGTCCCTATTTTTTATATATGCATTGACTGCCTACTGTAAGCCAAACACCAGAGAAACTGGTGAATAAAACAAACAGTCTGTGCCCTGAGGAATTTACATCCATTGAGGCTATTACAATCTCTCATTACTGTTAATTTCACGCCCCGACCATTTACATTTCTATTACTTTTCTGTCATCACTGGCCCAATTACGTTCAAACCAACTCCCTCCCCCCATTTCCTTGCCTCCCTTCTTTCACTGCACTTATTCCCATTTACATATTATACACACACATGTCAGCTCCATGCAAGCAAGGACTTTTTGTTTTGTTCATGCCTATTCCAGGACCCCGAGCAACGCCTGGCACGCAGAAAGCACCTGGTAATGACCCGTTTAATAACGTAAGCAATCTTCACCCCTGCCGCAGGCCCGTCTCTCACTCCTGCAGCGTTTCCCTTCCTGTGCCACGTCTGCCTCTCATCCCCGCTGCCTCTTCATCTCACTCGAATTTCTGCAAGAAATCCCTGACTTACCTCCCAGCCTCAGGACTGTAGTCTCCACACCAGCTTTTCCATACCACAGCTTCCCCCCGTGGACTCCTCCGAACGCGGGCACAGGAGTGGAAGGTGGAGTTCCCCATGTGCGCCCCATCCCCGTTACCCTCAATTGGGGTGTGGCTGAAGCTGTGGTGCTGTCAACGAGGCTTTGGGGAAGGGGCGATTTCCGACTCGGAGGAACCTCCTGCCCCTTCCAGCCCAGGAGGCCCAGGTGTGCGCGAATCTTACCTGGGGGGAGGAGACCGTGGGGAGCCGCAGTCCCAGACTCCCAGGTCCTCGGAGCCGCAGCCCTAGTCACGACCACCAGGCCCAAACCGACCTCACCCCGCCCCGTCTCAACAGCGAGACCAGGGCCGCGCGTCCCGGTCCAGGTTCCCCAGCGACACGAGGATGCCGCAGAGGTAGCCCCCCTACCTGAATGAGGCCTCACCTTGTCCGGCGTCTCCTTGGCCACGCCGCAGCGGACCCAGGCCACGCACGTCACCTGGCGGCTGCGGTTCATGGTCCCCAGCTCAGGACACCTCACGGGGAGACGCGGTGCCGGCGGGACCGGGGCCCTCGTCACCCTCTGGCCCGCGCGCTCCGGGACCAGCTCCGGGAAGCCGCCCCCCGAGGAGCGCAGGCGCAGAACTGCTTCCGGCGGCGGCGGCGCCCGCTCATGACGTCATTGGGAGCCGCCGAATGGGAAAGGGGCGGGGCTTGGGCTGGAAGCGGAAGCAGCCGGGCGAGGGTCCCACGTGGGGTGGGTTTGCTGCTTTGGGGTGGCGTGAGCGGGCTTTGCAGCACCGTCCCGCCTGTGGTTGTGTCTGCCGGCTTCAGGAGGCAAGCAGTGAAATTGGAACTTTAGGAGTCAGCGGCACCTAAATTTATTTATTTATTTTATTTATTATTTTTTTAAATATATTTTTTTACAGAGAGAAAGAGAGTTAGAAACATCCATCAGCTGCCTCTTGCACACCTCCCACTGGGGATGTGCCCGCAACCAAGGTACATGCCCCTGACCAGAATGGAACCTGGGACCCTTGAGTCCACAGGCCGACGCTCTATCCACTGAGCCAAACCCGGCCAGGGCCCACCAACATTTATTTTGCCTGGAGTTCCATAAACTTAGGTGATAGAAGTTTGTGGGAGTGTCCTTTTTTTTTTTTTAAACTCTATCCAAAATGAATTTGTCATTTCAAGGAGATACTTTTGTCGTTACATTTCATTTCATTCTTGGATGCTACGTTTTCACCTTACAACATTTAGCACCTAGTATATAGTATGTGTGCAGGAGTGCTTTAGCAGCAGCAAACGCAGAGTGCTTGTAATGTGCGAGGTACTGTTTCAAGTGCCTTATGTGTTTATTTTCACTTAAAATTTTTATTCTATTATTATTTTTTTTAATCCTCACCTGAGGACATGCATTGTTTTTAGAGAGAGAGGAAGGAAGAGAGAAAAATATCAATGAGAGAGAGAAACATCGATTGGTGGCCTCCCATACGACTTGTCCCAACCGGATCCAACCCACAACTCCAACTAACTGAGCCACACGGGCGGGGGCTAAATGCCTTATGTTAACTTGGTTACTTCTTACTCCAGTGTGAGAAGTCTTACTGCCATTTTAACACGGGGACACATTAATTGCTAGTGTAGCTAGGATCTAAACCAGGTACGGTGACTCCAGATGCTGGCTGTAATCTGTCCTGCTTCTCAGCTGAAGTCAGAGTCATCTATTAAAAATGTCAGTGGCTCAAGGACTAGAATGGAAAGTCTTAGCATCCCAGAAAGATCTGGGTTTTGATCTCTTGGTCTGTGCAACCCTGTCCGGGTCATTTGCCCTCTCTGGGCTCCAGCTGTCTCCTACCTCAGACAGACAAGCAAAAACAGGAGAGTGGTTACTATGGGGAAAGCGTGGTGGCAACAACAACCTGGCCGGATATGGTCTTTCCCAGTTGTATTGTCAAAGAGGGCTGTCCACCTGGGGGTGGTCAATGTGTGGACATCTTTGCAAGAAATTTGTCTTCACATACAGTATTTTATTTGGTTCTCACAACACTGATGGAACATGATCAAGAATTACCTCTGCTCTGCCAGCATGGCTCAGTGGTTGAGCGTAGTTGACCTATGAACCAGGAGGTCGCCATTTGATTTCCAGGCGGGGCAACATGCCAGGGGTGTGGCTTGATCCCCACACACAGGAACTGAGAGAACTACAACTAAACATCAACTCTACCCTCAGTCTAATGCGCCTGGTACCCTGCCAGCCTGAGGAGCCATAATCTCAGGAGCGCATTGCTAATTCTCTGTAAAGAAGGTTATGTTTATTAGGGCCTCTTCCCATGCTCTGTTTCTCTACACTGATTTTGTGGTTTCTTTGCTTGGGGCCCATTTAGAAAGGTGGTAGGCAGATTGCATTTTTCAGAAAAGGCTACAACAATATCTTCACAATGTGATCCTGATACTTCCCCATCAAAATATAGAGTCTAATTCGACCCACCCCCTGACCTTGAATCTAGGTAGGCTTATGACTAATTTGACCAATAGAGTTGGACAAAAGTGACACTTCCAATGTCAGGTGATAAATGGGATGCAGGTTTTGCTCCCCTGGCCCCTGTTTTGTTTTCCTTACACACTCATATTTGGAGCTCTGAGATGCTGTATAAAAAGTTTGACTACCGTGAGGCCGCTATGCTGTGAGGAAGCCAAGCCATGTGGAGGGGCCACATGTGAGTGCTCCAATAGACAATCCTGGATGTTGAGTCAACCCAGACATGTAAATGAACGTGCTTTCAGATGACTGCAGTGCCCAGACACCAATTCACACCAGCCTTTGTGTTTTCCTGAGGCCCAGACACTGTGGAGCAGAAATGAACCAACCCCATTGTGCCCTGCCCAAATGTTCTGACCCCCACCCAGAATCTGTGAGTTCAGTCAAGTGGTTGTTTCCAACCATTTTTTTTTTATCCTTCCATATTTTTTTATTATGGTTATATATATACTAGTAGCCCATTTGCAGGAAGAATCCTGCAAGCGGCCGCTGCGGGCCGCATGCACTGCCGCCGCCGTTGCGGCCGCCGCGCCTGCAACCACGCGCTGCTGCCACCTGCCCTGCTCCGCCCTGCCCGGGCTTTCCCTCTGGCAGCCACCTTGCTTTCTGCTTTTCCTCCCTCTTCCTTCTAAGTTGTCTTCAGTCTTCACTCCTCCCTCCCTCAGCATATGCAAATTAACCACCATCTTCGTTGGGTAATTTGCATACTCGCCCTGATTGGCTGATGGGTGTGGCTTTGACTGGTGGGCGTGGCTTAGGCGTAGCGAAGGTGTGGTCAATTTGCATATTACTATTTTATTAGGTAGGATATCTCATAACATTTACCATTTTAATCATTTTTAAGTGTATAGGGCGTTAAGTACCAAACCACTAAGTTTTGAGGTCATTTTTTAAATGCAGTAATAATAAATAGAACAGGCAAGAACGCATGCTATATTTAGAATAGAGCACATTAGCTGATTTATTAGTGGCGGCTGGTTTAGTAACATCTGGCTGGGCTTAGCCAGGTGTGTGGGCCTGGTATACGGGAGGGGGGTTGTGTTGAGAATTTGCCTCTGGATCTGTTTCATCTTGAGCTGCTCTCTTATGAGCCAGCGGCTGTCCTATGATGGTGCCCAGTGCAGAGTGGGCACTTGACACAGATTTGTTACATGGATGAATAAATTGAATAACAGAAGGTGGAATAGGACTCGGGTTATTTAGGACCTGCTAAATTTACCTACTGGGCTTGTATCTGACATTCTGCCATTCAACCCAAGCTGTGAATTCCCTTCAAAAGTGAAAACCCAACTGCAGTTGGCATTCTTAGTTCCTTGTAACGAGAATTGAAAGAGATGCAGCTTAAAATCCATTTCTAAGCCTGATTCTTGGGAACACTGATGAGCATATTTGACTCAGAAAAGTCTCTTTGCCAGAGGCCAGAAAAAATGTACTTGGTAGCATGTTGGCTATTCTTAGAGCTAAAGGTCCCGGAGGATTGGACCCAGGCCCATGCCAGGCTGTTGTTTCATCCTCTAGCTCAGTGCAGTGTGTAATTAGGCTCATAAGCATTATTTCTGATTGGCCTTGAGTACTGGGAAGGAAGCAAAGCCTGTGATACTCCCACCCCTCATTATACTAGGCCCTATTTATTTCCCCTCCACCAGTTGCCCTATAATATTAGCAGATAAGGAGTTAAAGGAATACTAGCAGCTACCTGTTTCAAGAGCGAGAGACTTGGACCACAGATTTTACAGTGATAAAAATAGGTGCACCCAAATGAACTTTACTTTTCTAGAATTGAACTTCATTTCCATTTTCATGAGAACAGGGACCATGAGGGCTTTGTTACCGCAGTAGACCCAACACCTAGCGCAGTGTACAGCACAATAAATGCCAATAAACATGTGTATAAGTGAATGATATCAGAGTTCTAAACTGAAGTCCAAAGAAAGTAGGCAGTTTGCTCCGTGTCAGAGAGTGAATGGCAAGATCCCGAGTCCTTGAGCAGAATCCTTCCCTGTGGTACAGTTTTCAGGTAAATTCATTCATTCGTTTCTTTGTCTGTCAGGGCTCTTTTGGATGCAAGTAATGGATAACCCAACTCCAGTTGCCTTAGGCAAGATATGGGATTAATATGCTTAGATGACTCTAGACTCCAGTGACATAAATGGCTTTCAGACAGCTGGATCCAGGAGCTTAAGCCATGTCATCAGGATTAGACCTCTCCCTTACCACTTGCAGCCTAGAATGAAAGCATTTGCCTTTATCCTCACTTCTCTCTGTCTCATCTGTTTCCTTGGTTTGGGATGGTCACTTGGCCATTCCGGAGCCAGTCACTGTGGTCAGGAGAAAGGGATGTTTTGCTTGGCTAGGTCTGGGCCACATGTCAGGTCTGGAGCCAGGGAGGGAGTCAATTCTTACATGGAGCACATGAGTGAGAACGAGGATGGGAGGGCTCTCTAGAAGAGAATGGGGGGCCGCTACCGGGAGTGGGCTGGTGAGAACTGTTACAACATTCATCAAACATTTTCTCTGCCATCTTTGTGCAGAGTTCTGTTTGGGAAAGAGCTACAAAGATGAATATGGCACAGTCCTTCCCAGCCAAAGAGTTTATGCTGCAATGGAGGGTCAAAGGTTATGTAGTCAAGGGGAAAAAAGAAGATGTGTAAACAAATGTGGATGCAGCAACCTGATCGGTGACTCACTCACCCTGTCCACCTTCCAGTTGCTGGGTGACAGCTGAGGTTTCTGATCATTCAGCTTCCACCAGACACTACATTTCCCAAACCCCCTTCTCCTTGATGCCACCACCATCACCACCTCTTAGGAAGACTCCTTTCCCGAGGGTCAAGGCGTAGTCTTCTGTCCCCCCTCACTTCTGGGTAACGCTTCAGTGTTTATTTTACAGTAGAACTTCAATAAGCTTTCCAACTCAAGTTCTTCCTTGATTTCCTGCTCCAGTCTCCCTCCTGATGACGAGCTGTGTGGTACCAGGGTCACCATCCCAGTCCTGAGGCCGGAGCAGTGTGAACAAGGAGGGGACAGGCAGACGGGGAGCCAGGTGGTGCACAGTCTTGCAGGTCATGGAAGGGAGGCTGCCATGCACCAGGGGGTAGATGGCAGACAAGTGATATGACCCAACTTGTGTTTTCATGTCAGTTGATCTCCTGGGTGTAGAATGCATGGGGTGGAGGCAAGGGGGCAGAGTGAATGTGGGGGAAACCAGTTGGAGGCTGTTAGTTACATGGCTATTTGAGAGGGAGGATGAGGGGAATTGGACTAGAGGGTGGCTGACTGTGGGACCGAGGGAAGTAGGGAAAGTTGCCATCTTCTGGTGGGAGGGTCTGTAAAGGATTTGTGGCCATATTTAATCTGGCACAGATGAGAAGACTGAGGCCCAGAAAAAGGAAGTGGCTGATCCATGACCACATATCATATAAGGGTCAAGAAGGAGGCCAGAGCCCGGGTCTTCTGACATCAGTCTTGTGTGGTCCTCCCTGCAGCCGCACGCCTCTCTTGGGAAGGAAGGCAGAAACGCATGCCCAGGGAAGAGTGAAGGCTTTCGCCAAAGCCCCAGCTGTGATAAATGCAGTCTCCTCCCTGCCATCTCAAGCCCCACCCAGGTGGCAGTGCCAGGATCTCGGAAGGGACAGGTAAATGGACCCTTATTCACCAGAAGCAGAGAAAGGATGGGTGGGGCAAAGGTTTTGAGCACTCCCTTCAGGATGTCAAAGGAGAAGTGACTTGGCTTTATCTAAAGGACCCTAACGATGAGCTTTGGGTTCCTCCAACCAGCCTTTGCCAAACATCAGTCACCACGCAGGTCAGGCCGAATGCACACTAATCCTGTGTTTGTCTCTCCATGAGACCGTCTGACCCATCTTAGGATTCCCAGAGCTTGGAGAACACATGCCAAGTCAATATTTGAGGAAGAAACAGAAGAGTGATGTCAGTAGACCCTTGTTAAGGATGGAGTGAAAAAAAGGGGGAAGGATGGAGTGGCTGAATGATACAGTTGTTGCATGGCTGTGAGATCCATTACAGAAGCAGAGAAGTCTAACTCTAAGTACATTCCTAAGTACAGTGTTTATAATGGTATCACCATGCCCAGCCTAGAGGATGTAAATACAGGGTGCACCAAAAAAATGTATACACACTTTGAATAATTATAAAGACAGTGTTTATTAAAATACTAGAGGCCCAGCGCACCACATTCATGCACTTGGGGGGGGGGCTCCCTCAGCGCAGCCTGCGCCCTCTCACAGTCTGGGACCCCTTGGGGGATGTCCGCCTGCCAGCTTAGGCCCACCCCTGCCACTGCCGCTGTGCTCACCAGCCATGAGCCTGGCTTCTGGCTGAGTGGTGTTCTCCCTGCGGGAGCACACTGACCACCAGGGGGCAGCAGCTCCTGTGTTGAGCGTCTGCCCCCTGGTGGTCAG
Organism: Cnephaeus nilssonii; assembly: GCF_951640355.1. NCBI lineage: Eukaryota > Metazoa > Chordata > Mammalia > Chiroptera > Vespertilionidae > Cnephaeus > Cnephaeus nilssonii. The sequence goes on from NC_137077.1 coordinate 10,355,051, forward strand.
TGCACAGCATAGCAACCGGTCATCCCTCTGTTCGGTCAATTTGCATATTAGCCTTTTATTTTATAGGATATTTCATGTTCAAAAATTGAGCCCTCAGCTGTTAAAGTATGTATACATTTTTTGGGCGGCGGGGACACCCTGTATTTATTGAATGAATAAGTGAGTGAATGCATGAATCATCTCAATCCTTCCTTTATAAGCCAACTCATGTTCTTGTCTAGAAAGGGAACGGATGAATGCAGAGGTGTGGCTCCATCTAGTGGACACTAGAGGAACTTGAACATTCCCTCCTTCCCCCATCACTTGCTTTGAACTGTAGCTGCACTAATTGTTTGTTCCCACTTCACCCAGTTTGGCATGGACCGTTGAGTATGGCAGCATAGCCCTGCAGGGGAGTAAAACCTACCTGAAACCCTGAAATGGGAAATTTGAGAAGGAAGCTGGTAGGGGGTAGAGGGGCCCAAAACTGTATAGGAATAACTTAGAGCAGCTGCTGTGCAAAGAACACTGGGCCAGGTGTCACAAGTATGCTGTGTGGCCTTGGGCAACCTAGTTGCTCTCTCTGAGCTTGAGTTGTATCATCACGCTGCTGTGTATCCTTTGTACCCCAGGCGAATGCTCAGATCCCAACACAGCCTCACTGGACACCTGGGGACCACCATGCCCATGGCACAGCTGAGGAAACGGGCTTTAGATTAAAGGAGCCCAAGACCGCACGCCTAGTAAGGATCAGGCCAGGATTTGAATGCCGCTCTGTCTGACCCAGAGCCTAGCACCTGTCCTGCTGACACTGCACTGGACCGCCTCTTCAGATGTTCTCTAAAGCCATTCTCCGGCTCTGCACCTCTTCTCCAACCTGCCTCTCTCCTTTTGAGAGGCTGTACATCAATAGGTGCTTGGGACTGTGGTGAAATGGCACATAGTGAAACCAACTCCACCATAGGCTAATGGGTATAATTGGTCTGCATTTACTAACCTGTTAGCCTTACTGTCTGTACCTCGGTTTTCCTGTCCATAAAATGGGAATACAAATCCTTATCACGTAGGATTCACAGCGAGGACTGGGACCATGCATGTAAAGCACTTGGTACGATGTCTGCCACATAGTTAACACTGGATAGACATTAGATCTCGCCGTCATGGCCAAGTCAGAGTGGTGTTGGGTTTTCCCGGTTTTCATATATGTGCGCATTCCAGCGAGTGGGTCGTATGGCATGAGCTGTGGGGGTCCTTCATCTGACAACAAGTCATTCTCTAAAACTGGCCCTGCCAACTTCTGTCCCCAACGATGGAAAAGAGGAGCAAAATAAGGGGCGGAAAACACAGCTGTCCCATGCACTGAAAATACTTCAGTCCCGTAGAACTATCTTATCCCCTCACAGAGGCATGCTGGTCAGGCCCTGGACGAAATGTGGCAATCAGCTGACAGCCACCTAGCAAAATTCCCTGCCTAGGAGCTCCGAACAGATGAACAAAATGCTGGGGTCCCTGGAGCTCTAGGAAGCAACACTGCCAAGAGAGGCTCATGAATCTCACTGGAGCCCAGTGGATGATGCCTCACACTCAACAGTGTAGAATTCTGGCTGGGCTGCCCCTGGGGCTGGATGGCTGACAGAGCCTCTGGGGACCTGAGGCTGTGGGTGAGGTGGGTTCAACCAATCAACGATAAGACTGGTAAGATCGGAGGCAGCCTGGTCCCCCCTTCTCCCGCCCTGCTTGCTGGGCATGGTGTTCTGCATCTGGACAGAGCACCCCCTCCCACCATGGCTGCAAGAGTGCCTCGCCTTCACCTGCTGTGTCCCATTCTCTAGGTGAGAAGACTGAGGCTGACCGGGGAACTCACTCACCAGGCACTTGTGGCCACACTGATGCACCACTCAGGGATTTTCTCCGTTGAGTCTGGTTTGAAAAATGCGTAAGAGATGCGATGTTGACACGTGCAATTTCACATACCTGGATTTCATTCCACTCTCAAAAAACGGCCCTTCCCTAACTTGATTGCTTTACTGAAATTCATTTTTTCCCTTTATAAAAAGGAATTTCATTTTTCAGTGACTGAATTGCTTCTGGCTATTTTTTCTCTTCCCAGCTGTCAAGGTTTTGTAGACCATTTCTTTTCCTTCTGTATTAGATAAGTAAGAATCATGAATTGATGTGCTGCCTCACTAACTTGATGAGGATAAATAGGGTTCCAGGCTTTAATAAAATGCAGCACTGGCAAAAATGAAGGCTGGGAGGTCATTATAAATTCTGCATAGGATATATCATGACTGATCTGTTTTCTGAGGCTAAGTAGATGATTAATATTAGAAGGAGAGGACTAATCATGACAAAATCCCTGAATTATAAGGAACCTTAAAATCCTCCCTTCCTGTATTGCTTGAATCTCCTTCAAGTGGTTGCTTTCCTTGAATGTTGCCTGTGACGGGTAACTCACTACCTCCTGAGACAGCTCATTCTATCTTTAGAAGGCTCTGCTCTGACTTTTAACATTTCTTTTTTTTATTTAATATTTTTATTGATTTTAGAGAGGAAGGGAGAGATAGAAACATCAGTAATGAGAGAGAATCATTGATCGGCTGCCTCCTGTACGCCTCACACTGTGGATCGAGCCCACAACCCGGGCATGTGCCCTGACCGGGAATTGAACCATGACCTCCTGGTTCGTAGGTTGACACTCAACCACTGAGCCATGCTGGCGGGGCAACATTCCTTATTTATACTTGGGTAAAATCTGACTCCATCACTGGAACAGTTTTAATCCCTGGGGCTGTCCTGAATGAGGCTAATTGCTCTCATCTCCAACACCTTTGCTGCTATTTGAAGGCAGCCATGATAGCCACACGTCTTCTCTTTCATGGGCCAAACATCCCGGTTGCCCCAGCTGCTCTCTCACCTGGCTACTTCCTTCTATGAGGCTGCAGTTTCTCTGTGACCTTCACTAAGTGTAGGGGGCATCTGTCATGTTCATGGCCACCCATCATCTCTCTGTATTTGCAGAAATCCCTTAAGTCCCCACTCCCTAGTGAGGTAGTGAGAACTGAAATTCCCATCTCCCCTGCAGCTGGGACCAGTCATGTGACCCAGGCCCTTCATAGTGCAGGTGGAGAAAAAGGCATTGAGCTTTTTGGGGGCATCGTGAGTTCTGGATGCAAGATGGCAGCAGCAGCAGTTATGGAAATAGAGCTCCTGGTAGCTGTGGGAGTGCCATTGTCAATTTCTGCCTTTGTAGTATTTGGTGGCAGCAATGACCTCATAAGGGCTTTTCTTTGAATATATCCACTCTCTTCTTCCTCTTCTTTTTTTTAAAAAATATTTTCTTCTTTTTTGCAGGGAGGAAGGGAGAGGGATTGAGAGTTAGACACATCGATGAGAGAGAAACATCGATCAGCTGCCTTCTGCACACCTCCTACTGGGGATGTGCCCGCAATCAAGGTACATGCCCTTGACCGAAATCAAACCTGGGACCTTTCAATCTGCAGGCCAACGCTCTATCCACTGAGCCAAACCGGTTAGGGCTCCACTTTCTTCTTAAATTAGCCAGAGGTGCTCTCTGGTAAGAACTCGGACTCATACGGACACAACTCAGCAGGGATCTCTCAGGGCAGACAGAACCATCACCTCCTCATTCCAGCGACCATGCTTCTATCAGTGCAGCCCATACCTAAATGCACTCTTCTAAGCGACCACATCACACAGCTGACTTACATTAAACTAAAACCCTCCCATAGCAGGGGCAGGGATTCATTCCCTGGCCTCAGGAAATTTTTAGAAAAACAGACTTCATGTACTTTCATGTTCAACAGAAAACAATGTCTGAACTTCCCCGACATCCCCAATGTATGAGAGGGATGCCTTTGAAGTGCCGAACATGCAGTTGACAAGGAACATTCCCTTGACAAGGAAAGAAAATAATGAGGGATTGTAGATACAATCCTGCCACTCCTTCTCTGTCCCCATGGCACAGGGCTGACACGTCTCAAGGTCACCCAGGAGCCATTGTGGGCCAGATGTTTCATTCATTCCTCTTCACTATCAGAGTATGGTGAGGTGAACATTAAGCAACGGCTGTCTTCGATGGTTCCCTCCTGGGTGTCCCTCCCACTCTCAGGGGGCTCTGCGCATGCAGAAAGACACCTCATAAAAGTCTTAAGATAAACAAGAATGCCCTGCTTTCCTTCTACTGCCAACCCTGAACAATAAGGGGAGAGGTTGAGTACTCGATGCCACAGCAGAGAGGTGGGCCCCTTACTTATATTAGCATCAGTGAACGCCTGTGAAATACATACATGTGATCAAAGGAGCCCAGGGAAAAGTGGGGGTAGAATGGGGTTGTGTGTGAATAACCCCTTAGGCTTCCTTCAGACGGGTTGAACCCTCCACCCAGAACAATACCATTTCAGATGACTTCATCAGATGTATTGCTGAAAGGTCTTCATGGGCTGGGTCAGAAGGAAAAGCTCATAGTCACTTACGAGGTTGAGGTCCCAGCCAGGCCAGGGGATGGGATAAAAGTCATAGGATGGTCGGGCAGCAGAAGGGGTTGGAGGTGAATCCGACCTCCATATTACACCTTTGCTTCACAAAGAGTGGTCCCTGGACCAGCAGCATCAGCCTCACCTGGATGCTTGTCAGAAATGCTGACTCTCGAGCCTGACCCAGCCCCATGGAGCCAGACCTGCCTTAAAAGGAGATCCCCAGAGCTGTGCCTCCAGAGTGAGTTCGAGGAGCACTTCCCTACACCATCAGTGAGACGTCTGGAAATCGGTCAATCACAGAAGGACCCTGTTGCAGAAATGAAGGACCATTTAGCCCAGGTGGGAGCAGTGGACCTCAGGGACCCATCACAAACACCCAGCTGTGGGCCTAACATCATGGGACAGTCTCAGCTCCGTGCTGGACAGGACCAGGAAGTCATGTCCAGCTCTCAGGAGACACACTTGTTTTCTGGAGCTACGACCAGAGAGTCAGCTGCCGGAACCAAGCTGCCTCACCGCCAAGCTTCCTGACACGCTCACGTATTTGGTCCAACGGAGATGGGACCCTGGGGAATATTACTCAGCAATGAAAAAGGGACAGATTCTTAATACATGCAACATCTGTGGATGGGTCTCAAGGTCATCGTGCTGAGTAAGGCCATCTACTCTATGCTTCCATTTATATAACACCAGAGGCCCAGTGCACAAATTCATGCACCAGTGGGGTCCCTTGGCCTGGCTTGCAGGATCAGGTAAAAAACTGGCTCTTCGACATCCCCCAAGGGATCCTGGATTGCGAGAGGGTGCAGGCCAGGCCGAGGGACCCCACCAGTGCACAATCAGGGCCGGGGATGGACACAGGAGGTTGGCCAGCTGGGGTGGGACTGCAGAAGGGCTCCAGGGCATGTCCGGCCCATCTCCCTCAGTTCTGATCAACCAGACCCCAGCAGCAAGCTAACCTACCAGTCAGAGTGTCTGCCCCCTGGTGGTCAGTGCACGTCATAGCGAGTGGTGGAGTGGCCTTAGCATATCACTCTTTGATTGGTTGAACGAATGATTGGACGACTGGACACTTAGCATATTAGGCTTTTATTATAGAGGATTCTCAAAATGCCTAAATGCCAGGGGATAGGGAAGGTGTGTGTGGAAGGGGTTAGGAGAGGCTATAAAGGGGCAGCATGAGGGAGGACTTTGTGATGGGGGAGTGATTGTGGTGGTTAAACACATCTCCACATGTCATCAAATGGCAGAGAACTAGACGCATGCATCGCACCAACATCATTTTCCTGGTTTTGATATTGCACTGGACTGGACATTGGGGGAATTGGGTGAAGAGTACATGGGACCTCTCCATACTATCTTTGCAGCTTCCTGTGATTCTACAGTTATTTAAAAACAAAATAACAAAACAAAACAAAATGGAGACGGTAGTCACGAGGCCATCATCTGGTGAGATGCATCCTCATAAAAAAATATCCTTGGAGCCTGTTTTAAGGCTTTTATTTGAAGGCCTGCCTGTTTTACTGAAAACATTGTACACAGAGGTCCGTTTTCCTAAGCCCTCCTGAATGTCCTATCACACGTGCACAGTGTTCTAATTCACGAACGTAGCCCAGCACACAGAACATCAGCCAGAAAACTCATTCTGAGTGGAGAAACAGGTCCAGAATGGAGGAGAGGCCTGGCCACGGTCACCCAAGTAGCCGACGCAGCCATAGGGCCAGGGGTGAGACCTGGTCCCAGCCCAGAGCCCCTCTATGACGCCACCTGCCTCCTCCCCGGGTAGCCCTCCGTCCCAGAGGTTTGAGACGGCATTAAGATTCTACACTCATCCGAAGGAAAGTTAAGTCTAAAAAACAACATCTGAAGAGCATACCAATGATACCAGGACATCTCTTTTAATTGCCTATTCACGCAGACAGATTGTCTTTTCATATTCAGAGCTAAACTTGGAGATGTGTCCTTTTGCGGGGCCCTCGCTATCTGACTGCCTCATCAGGAAGGGGAGCTCGTGTGCGATGTGATTGCTGAGCGCCAGTTCTATTTTTTCCTACCAAGAGGAAGTTTAAAATCTGCTGGGTTATTTATTTTATTTTATTTTTTTCCCCCTGCGGGGCTATTTTTAAAGAGGGTGAAAAAATAGGCATGATATCGGCTTCCGCAGTGGCCCTGGCCAGAGGCACGGGCTGCTGGGCTCAAGACATTGGCCAGCTGCGGGGGAGGGGACCAGAGATGACGGGGAGTTTCATCAGGGAGGTCTCTCAGGGGAGGGGAGGGGAGTGAGTGTCACACACCCAAGTGGCAGAGAAGGTCACGGGCCTGGCTGCGGACCTGAGGACAGTGATCCTGGGTTTCTCTGGAGTTGACATCTAGCAGTTGGTTTCCTTCGGGGATTTGTGACTCCCCCCCTCGTCCTTTTCCAAAGGGCCATGGTCCCCAGTCCTGGACTGAAAGTCGGGGCTGCAGTGGGCCTGGGACCTGCTCAGTCATTTGTGGGGCTTTGAGCTTCAGACTCATGTCATAAGCGTCACAAACGTGTCTCACATAGCAACTCTAATTTAGGAAACATTAGGGAAATGCAAATTAAAACCATAAAGAGCTACCACCTCAAACCAGCCAGAATGGCTATTACAAAAAGGCCAACAAATAACACGTTGGCGGCGAGGATGTGGAGAAAGAGAGCCCTGGGCCCCGTGGGAGGGACTGCAGATTGGTGCAGCCACCACGGGAAGCAGTGTGGCCATTCCTCGAAAAACTAAAAACAGATCAACCATTTGACCCAGCAATTCCACTTCTGGGTATTTATCCAAAGAATTGGGAAAGACGTTTGCACCCCCATGTTCATTGCAGCGTTATTCGTAACAGTCAAAATATGGAAGCAACAGATAAATGGGTTGGAAGACAGCATACACACACATGCACACAGGAACATCACACAGCAAGCAAAAAAGAATGAAATCTTGCCATTGGTAACAACCTGGGTGGACCTAGAAGATACTATGCTAAGTGAAATAAGTCAGGCAAAGACAAATACCAGATGGTTTCACTTGTATGTGGAATCTTAAACAAACAAACAAAACAAAACACTCATAGAAACAGAGACCAGAAGTGGGGTTTGGGGGTGAAAAAGGTGAAGGGGAATGTAGTCAGTAATATTGTGATAAGTTACACAGTGACAGATGATCTTTAGGATTAGTGGGTGATCACATCGTAAGGTATAAAAATGTTGAATCGCTATGTTTACACCTGAAACTAATATAACCAATATAAGGATGTATGCCGACTATATACTTAAAAAAAAATTAAAAAGAAGAGCTCACGTGTCTATACAAAGGATGCGCGGTTTGGGAAAATCATTTCTTTTAATGACAGAGAAAGCACACCGAACTAGAACAGAAGCCCGTCAGGAGTGGCCACGGTACCAGTCCATGCCCAGAGGCCCCGATAGCATTAGGCAGTCACAGGAAGTCCATCGCGGATAAGGGAACATCCACGCGGCATCTCTGAGCACACGCAGGAGGCAGGAGATGGCGACGGGTCGTACGGGTGCTGTGTGTTTGTCACCGGGACCCCTCTGCAGTACCTTTTCCTTCCTCGTGGATGCTTGTAGGGCCTGGGGAGGTTTGCAAATGACCAGGTGGAAGAGAGGCCTTGCGTATGGGCATCACAGAAGAACCAGCAGTGAAGACAGACGTGGCCCGGGGTCTCCACGGTCACCCCATGAAACAGAGCACGACGCTGGTCCTCTGAACAGTGGCTCAGGGAGCAGGTACGATGGACTAACAGCAGCTCCTTTGAAACTCAGGGTCTGCTCACGGCTTCCCAAAGGCATGCTAGGAAATAGGTTTATCAACGGAACTTGGCCATCCCCAGGGGTAAAAGTCATTCCTCCTAGTTTTCACTGCGTGTAGCTAGGTTTCAAAGGAAAGGACAAGAACAGAGGCAGCAACTCAAACATTATTTGGAATATTGTGGCACTTCACCCATCTCTGTTGCTTATAATATATGGCAGAGCAAATGGAACCCTGTGGATATAAACTTTCATTATAGATAACCCTATACTGTACACTCTCCAAATACAGAAAGAAGCCGTCCTATCATATAGGTTTCATCTTGAAAAATAATCTAACATAGTCATAGGCTCTGGCTAGTAACAAACTATTAACATCTTCTGAGAATACAGAGAAAACTCTGGAATTACTAGTAAATTCTCTGACGTGCTTTCCTCTCCCTTCCCCGCCCCCCCATTCAGCATCATCTATGAACACATATGTGCAAAAGCATCCCAGAATCATTCATAATTAGGAAAAGAAATGGACATGTTCGTTTCACCCAATGGACTTTTAGCAGGAAGTGATGGAATATTTGTGTGTGTCTTTTTTTTACCTTGGCAAAAATGAAGCACAAACATAACACTTCACAGGTGCGGCCCATGCAAATGCATGTTTTCTTATGTGGGGCTATTTCAATCTCACCCCGAAACCACAACTAGCATGCAGGCTGTTTTCGACTACTGAGTGAGAGAGGACTATTGGCAGTGTACCTCTTTTGTGTAACCGTGATCGCTAAGGCAGGAGTACGATGTCACCTTGGATAGAATATCAGCGATGTCTTGTCCGATGCAGGTTTATACAGTGTGGACCTGTGTCTTACTGTTGTTGTTGTTTTTTTAAAGAAAAAAAAAATCTCAAAACACAGATCCCTAAACACAATTCAGTTGAAAACGAACTGTTATGCTTTTAGAAATAGATTTTAAACTACAGGCTGCCCTGTGTGTGTGTGTGTGTGTGTGTGTGTGTGTGTGTGTGTGTCTTAATGAACATTTTAAAAAGTCCCCACCCCTAAAAATTTGTCAGATGATTTCTTCGTTGTTGGTAACAGTCTCACCAATCGGCGATCAGGGTTGACTCTTGCTCAGCTGTGGCTGCTCCGGTCCTTGGTGTGTAACTCAACTCTCCGCAGTTAGGTGCTCCAGCTGCCCACCGGGAACCCAGACGACCTGTGGTTCCCAGTCCATCCTTCTGACAGTGGTCCCCACAATAGATGCTCAGCGACCCAGCGGCGCCTTTGGATGGGGTTAGCTTGGCGGCCCCTGGTTGGCCTTCAAGCTCTGGACCCAGCTGCGCTCTGCGCTGCGGACCAGCGGGATGTCCTTTGTTGTTCAACAGGAACCCGTGGAGCTGAATTTGCTTATTCAAGGGGATCCGAGGCAGTGGAGGCAGCTCCCTGGCCCAGCCGAAAGCAGACGCCGCCGGGTGAGATGTGTGTCTGTGTGGAGCCAGCGCTGCAGGAGCACTGGAACGTCCCGGGGAGCGGTCCCTGCACTGGACGCTTCATACGATGGAGCCTTTGGAAGACGACAAGTGGATGGACTGAATCCTGATGGCCAACGTCCTCTGTAAGTCCTGGAGCACATCCTGGCCCGCGCCTTCGCTGTTCTTGTCATAGAGGAGCTGCTTGAACGCTTCGTTCTCGATGAGGACCACCATGTTTTTGAGAAAGTAGCCTTCACAATACGCGGAGAGCTCGGTGACTCCGAGGAACTGCGGGGAGTGGAGAAGAAGCGGGAGATGGTTATGGTTCTGAGATGCACCCGATGGCTTCCCTAGGGAATAACGGCGGACACCTATCACCGTAGGTTGACTGAAAGTGGCCCTGCTCCTCCACCCTTGGCTGTGGTCACACTCTTGGGGCATGACTTTGAAGCTCCTTCATCGAAGGGCTGGAGTCTGTCTCTTGGGCTTGTGACCTGCTCAGGCCCACAGAACAGGGTAGAAGGGAGAGTCACCAGCTCTGAGCTACATTCACGTGGCAGGGTGCTCTTTCTCTCAGAACCCAGCCTCTGCCACAAAAACAAGCCCGAGCCAGCCGGTCTGGAGGTGAGTGACCACGTGAGACCGAGTGGACTCAACCCAGCTGTCCCAGCTGAAACCTCTGACAGCAACAGGGTCCAGCCAGGATCAGCAAAGCCAGCCAAGATCAACCAGCCAGCTGACCTCAGAAGCAAGCCCCGCTGAGACCAGAACCTTTCAGCCTTGCCGGTGACTCTTGTATGCGAGATAAGCGCTCACTGTTTCAGCCCCTGGGTTTTGTGTTTCTTCGTAACACTCTAGATCACTGGCACGCGAATGGAGTTGTAGACACAATCCTAAGGTTGTTACAAGTATTAACTCATTTAATTCTCACAACAATCCTATGAATGAGCACTGACTACCTACCCAATGTCTTTAGGGCAGGGGTGATTTTTGCCTCCCAGGAGACATTGGGAAAAGCCTGGAGCTATTTTTGGTCGTCACGAATGGGCTGGTGATGGTGTGTGTACCACAGGCATCTAATCGGTAGAAGCCATGGTGCTAAACATCCCCACGATGGGCAGTCCCCACAGCGAAGAATTGTGCAGCCTGAACCCTTAATAGTGCTGAGCTTGAGAAACTGGTCTAGAGACGCAGTTCCTGATAGACTACATCCGTACAGGAGGCACTTTGGCAGCCTGGCTCACCGTTAGAAGCCCAAGCAGAAGGCGTGGCGTTCGGCAGACACTTCATGTTTGAGGAATGTGTGAACAAATGGTTAATTCTCAGAGCAGTGAAACTAATGGCAATCATTTATTGAGAGCTTACAATGTGCCAGGCACCTTGCTAGGCATTTCACAGGCATCATCCCATTTGATTCTCAAATTTCCCTGAGGCAGGTAGCATTACCACCTCCAATTCATGGATAAGGAAATGGAGATAAGAGCACGGATCACTCACAAAAATTCATACAACGTGTCCAGGGCAGAACCAGGAACTGAACCCTTAAGGTTGTGCTTGACCCATGAGGACGCACTGCCTTGGGCCTGAGGCCTTTAAGGGTAGGTCTTTAACCTCACAGCATGTGAAGGAGGAATGCACGTTCGAGCTGCAGAAGCAGATGTGCATGTGTGGCTGGGCCGTCTGTCTTTAGCCCTACTCTACCGTCGTCAAAGCTTGCAGGTCTGTCGATCACAACGAACTGGAGGCTCAGGAAGTGGCTGGGAAGGGCTCCTTGAGGTGACATCCTGTGCTTTATTTAGATGCCGCGTCATCCTTCTGAATGCTCGAATATTCTGTCCTTTAGACCAGAGATGCGCTTTAAGTTGTCAGGTGTGGCATGGTGAGATGACGACAAGGCAGTGCCAACAGGGTGATGGTAGAATGACCTGGAAGACCTGGGTTCCAGTTGGGCCTCCCCCACCTTGTGAATATGTGACCAGGGCTGGGTCACTTGGGCTCTGGCTTTGGGTTCCTCATTTTCAAAATGGGAATTATGACCCTTGCAACACAGACCTGTTGGCGGGATTCCATGGGTTATGATTGATGGCAGGACTCTGCCATCGTCACACTCAGAGGAGGCACGTTGGAAAGTAGCTAAGGGAGGGGGCTCTGGAATCTGCCTGGGTTTTGAGTCCAGACTTTGCCACTCACTAGCCATCTGCTGTTGGGAAAGTTATTTAATCTCTCTGTGCCTCAGTATTCTTATCCATAAAATGGGGATCAAAATAGTACCTAATGAGCTGTTGCTGAGATTAAATGAGACAATACACGGAGCATCTAGAACACTGGTTGTAATCAGTAGCCACTCCCTGTCAGTTGTCATGATAAATGTAGACTATAATTCTTCTTCTTCTTCTCAATAACTTGTATTGGTGACCCATGTGTACAAAGTGGCCAGGATGTGGTACGAAGAGTTGACTGTATCTACAGAACCCAGCTCAGCTACCTGGCTTGTAACCTTGAACTCGCTGACATCATGTGTTAATCTACGGAGCCAACAGCCCAACCGTCTACATAAAGACCATGTGAAACCAAATTGACAACAACAAAACAACCTGACTGAAAAATGGCAGAGGATCTGAATAGATATTTTTCCAAGGAAGACATTTAGATAGCAAACAAGGACAGTAAAGGTGTTTAACATTACTGATTATCAGAAAAATGCAAATCAAACCCACAATAATATACTACCTCATACCTATTAGAATGGCTATCATCAAAAAGACAAGAAACAAGTGTTGGAGAGGATGTGGAGAAAAGGGAACCCTTGTACACTGTTGGTGATAGTATAAATTGGTGCAGCCACTGTGAAAATCAGAGGTTCCTCATAAAATTAAGAATAGAACTACCTTATGATCCAGCTATTCCACTTCTGGGTATTTATCCAAAAAATATAAAAACACCAATTTCAAAAGATACATGCACCTCTATCTTCATTGCAGCATTATTTACAATAGCCAAGACATAGGAACAACTTAAGTCTCTATTGATAAATGAATGGATATAGAAGATGGTTTTATATATATATATATATATATATATATATATATATATATATATATATATATATATCATCTTCTATACACACACACACACACACACACACACAATGGAATACTACTCATCCCTAAAAATGATGAAACATTGCCATTTGCAGCAACATAGATAAACCTTAAGGTTTTATTATGCTAAGTGAAATAAGTCGGACAAAAAAAGAACAAAAGCCATATGGTTTTACTCATATATGGAATATAAAACAAAAAAAGAAATGAACAAACAAAAATAAAAAACAAGCCCATAGATACAGACAACAGATTGGTGGTTACCAGAGGGGAAGTAGGTTGAGAGAGGGCATGGTGACGGATGGAAACTAGAATATTGGTAGTGAGCACCCTATAGTGTATACAGATATCAAATTATAATGTTGTACAGTTTGGCTCAGTGGATAGAGCGTCGGCCTGCGGGCCGAAGGGTCCCGGGTTCAATTCCGGTCAAGTGTACATATCTCAGTTGCAGGCTCCTCCCCTGCCCGGGCCCTGGTCAGGGCATGTGCAGGAGGCAACCCATCGATGTGTCTCTCTCACATTGATGTTTCTCTCTGTCTTTCCCTATCCCTTCCACTCTTTCTAAAACTCAATGGAAAAATATCCTCGGGTGAGGATTAACAAAATTAATAATAAAAAAATGTTGTACACTTGAAACTTATATAAAGTTATTAACCGATGTTACCACACACAAAAAAAATTCTTCCACAGTGCTGGAGCACAGATACAAAAAACCATGTGCAATCCTGTACAAGTCAAATCACTTTTCTGGGCCTCAGTTTTCCAAGCTACAGAACGAGGCGGGTAGGTGGGAGGGAGCCATACTCGGGTGCGTTTGGGATGCGGACACACCAGGGAATTCTGTGGTCTCTGAAAGACTGGGGACTATACGTGAGACACTTGTCCATGTTCACACAGCTAATTACTAACAGAATCAGGGCCAAAACTTTCATCTCCCAGACCAGCGATTTTACCCTTTTCACCTCATGGCACACATAAACTAATTACTAAAATTCTATGGCACACCAAAAAATAAATATTTTTTGCTGATCTGACAAAAAATATGTATAATTTTAAAAATATATATTTTATTGATTTTTTTACAGAGAGGAAGGGAGAGGGAGAGAGAGTTAGAAACATCGATGAGAGAGAAACATTGATCAGCTGCATCCTGCACACTCCCCACTGGGAATGTGCCCGCAACCAAGGTACATGCCCTTGACCAGAATCAAACCCAGGATCCTTGAGTCCGCAGGCTGACGCTCTATCCACTGAGCCAAACCGGCTAGGGCAAAATATGTCTAATTTTTCATTTCACAGGCCGACGCTCTATCCACTGAGCCAAACCAGCGAGGGCTTGCATAATTTTTATTCATTCACACTGGACAGTTATTGTGTTGGCAATTGTCATTCTTTTATTTGACAATCTAAGGGAGAAGAGGTCAATGCCTGCATGTTTTATTTTATTTATTTATTTAAAAAAATCTTTATTGATTTCAGAGAGGAAGGGAGAGGGAAAGAGAGATAGAAACATCAATGATGAGAGAGAATCATTGATTGGCTGCCTCCTGCACGTCCCCCACTGGGGATCAAGCCCACAACCCAGGCATGTGCCCTTGACTGGAATCAAACCCAGGACTCTTCAGTCCACAGGCTGACGCTCTAGCCACTGAGCCAAACCAGTTAGGGCTGCCTGCATGTTTTAAAAATTCTTGCGGCATACAGGTTGAAAATCACTGTCCTAGACCAATGGTTGACAAACCACAGGCCCGCTACGTGTTTTTGTTAATAAAGTTTTATTGGAACACAGCCACACCCATTCATTTATATATTGTCTGTGGCTGCTTTTGCACTGCAATGGCAGAGTTAAGTAGGTACCAAAGGAATCGTATGGCTTGCGTGAAAATATTTACCGGGCCCCTCACAGAAAAGGTTTGTTGGCTCCGGAGCCTCTGATGGCCCTCGTTTGGGACAGCTTTGCTGGTTAAGGAAGGATGGCTAAGCCGAGCATTTAAGGAATGGGCTTCTCATCTGTATAAAACTCCACAGCTGCCTCAGTTAGATGGGGTATGGAGGTAACGTTGCCATGGTCTTGCTGACGCTTGGAACAGGGTGGTTAGCAACGAAATGCCTGCATTTCCTGTGGTTCTACACCAAGTGCTGGTTTCTTTCCTTTTGTTCTCTTTCACTACATCAGCCCCCGTTTGCAGCACAATCTGTCAGTCATAGAATCCACACGGCACGTGGTTGTTGGCGGGGGCTGCAGTGTCCACAGCGCAGGGGGGCAGGGGGGCAGGGCAGGGGCGCGGGCACTGCCCAGGCCTCCATGCCCGTGTTCCCAGGAAGGACAGGCGTCTGCACTGGAAACGCTCCAGGATGTGGCCTGGGAGGCCGAGGCCGGTGTCTGTAAAAGGCAAAGCTCCGGCTGCAGAGGTACCTAAATGAAAGAGTTCTCTGCCACAGATGTTCTCAGCCTGTGGCACAGACGTGCGCCCAGCCGGGGCTCAGGTTGCACGGGGCTGCATTATTAAATAGCGAGATAGCGACCGAGGCTGCCTGCCAAGGAGCATGAAGAGATTAAAATGGGATTGTGGAATGCAGGCCTTACCACCAAGGTGATGGGCACGGCAAAGCCACGTGCGATGTGGGGTTCACAGGGCAATTTGCGTGTCCCTGGCTGGGGGGTGGGGGACGGAGGACCACAGACTGATCAGGCTCTCTTCCTGGGGAGAGAGAGTCTTTCTGGATGCTTTTCTGCAAAGTAATCAGTTTAAGATTTTTTTTTTTTTAAAGGCTGTGTCCTGCCTGAACAGGTTTGGCTCAGTGGATAGAGCGTCGGCCTGCAGACTGAAGGGTCCCGGGTTCGATTCCAATCAAGGGCATGTACCTTGGTTGCAAGCACATCCCCAATAGGGGGTGTGCAGGAGGCAGCTGATCGATGCTTCTCTCTCATCAATGTTTCTAACTCTCTATCCCTCTCCCCTCCTCTCTGTAAAAAAAATCAATAAAATATATATAAAAAAAAATAAAAGGCTGTGTCCTGAGAAACCAGAGTTTGGTAAAACTGTCACTTAACCAAAACACCCAGTGCTCTGTGTGTGTGTGTGTGTGTGTGTGTGTGCATGTATGAAGTAAGTAGCCTGGTTCTACCTTTGATTTACTGATGACCAATCAGAAAATATTTTTTTAGTATCAAGGATCATTGCAAATATTTCAAGCAATTTTTTAGGCCACCCAGTAAACCCAAAGTTAAGAACCTGTGCTTTGGAGTCAGACAAATCTAGGTTTACACTCCTGGGTACATACCCCAAAGAACTGAAACCAGGGGCTCGAACACAGGGTTTGTCCACCATGTTCACAGCAGCATTATTCACAATAGCCAAAAGGTGGAAGCAACCTAAATGTCAATGGTGGATGAATGGATAAACACCGTGTGGTGTATACGTATATTACTCAGCCTTAAAAAGGAAGGAAACTCTGACACATGCCGAGACATGGATGGACCGTGAGGACATGGTGCTAAGTGAAATAAGCCAGTCACAAGAGGACAAATACTGTGTGATTCCACTTCCATGAGATCCCTAGGACAGTCAGACTCACAGAGACAGAAAGTAAAATGGTGGTTTCCGGCGGCTGGGTGGAGAGGGACATGGGGAGTTAGTGTTTAATGGGTACAGAGTTTCCATGTGAGAAGATGAAAACTCTGGAGATGGAGAGTGGTGATGGCTGCATAGCAATGTGAATGGACTTAATTGTACTGAACTGCACATTTAGAAATGGTTAAAATGTGTACTGCATGTTACATATATTGTACCACAATAAGAAAACAACCCTTCAGTAATCGCTGTGTGACCTTAAGCAAGTTACTTAACCTCTCTGTGCCTGTTTCCTTATTAAGACATGGGACCGATGATAGCGTTTATCTAAAAGGCTTGTGGTGAAGATTAAGAGAGGTGGTGCAACAAGCCTGTTAGCACAGGAGCCTGCACATGAAAAGGAATTGTTGAATGTTGGTTTAAGACAGAAAATAACATCTCACATGCAACCTGATTTTTCCCGATGAGCCATGAGAGAATTATCCACACATCAGTTGTCACTCCGCAGAGATGTGGATGTCAGAGGCAAGGACACCGAGCTCCAGTTACCGAAAGTTTTTTGTTTGTTTTTAATTGATTCCTGATCTTATCTCATTATTTCTTCCTAGCAAATGTTAATCCCCCGTCCTGAGCACAGGAAACAGCATGAAGCGGCACCTGGGCTAATTAATCCTCTTGGTCCCAGATCCCCACGGGTGAGATGAACTAGATTAAAACCAGTGGGTCCCAGAAACTAGAGTGAAGACTGGCCTTGGCGTGAAGTCACAACAGTCACCCTGGAAGCTCGTTAAAAATACAGGTTCCTGGGCCCCCCTGCCGGGACCTGGCTGTGGCCACGGGGCGGGAACTAAGCAGATTTAAACTCTCCCTTAGTGATGCTGGTTAGTAGTGTCCCACCTGTCCCTGGCTCTCCCCAGTCCTGACACCCTGATCTCAACCTTGGCCACATCCGAGAATCACAGGGGGAGCTTCGAAAAACACCCTCTCTCCCGGCTCTCTCCCAACTCCCCCCACAGAGCTTGATTGAATTGCTCTGTGAGAGGTCCCAGGACCAGGGATTTTAAGTGAGCGTCAGGCTGATGCTCCTGTGCGGCCCGTGCTGGCAACCACGGCGCCAGAATCACCTGCGAAGCCACAGGGGGGCCTCCCCCAGAGTTTCTGATTCTGTAGGTAGGGATGGGGCTCTAGAATGTACACTCCCAACAGGTTCCCTGGGGGTGTTGATGGAGCTGGATTGGAGCCCACAGTCCGAGAACCTCTGTTCCAGAACCTGGCTCCGCGGGGGCTGCCCCTGGGAGCCTGTCACACCTGCGGGACCCAGTGGCCACCTGCGGCTGAAGCAGCCTGCAATGCGGGGCTCAGGCACTGGGTAAAAACAAACCTGCTTCGGGGACTTCTGGGTTCCTGCTTGCATCTGGAGGGGAGGGAGGAAGGGACAGGCATTATTCCAGAGCTGGGAGGGTGCAGGCGGATCAGTCCCGGGTGAGCGGGCCCGGCCTGGGCTCTGCCTGTCTGCGTCTGACCGTGCAGGGACACCTCGCCCGCGGGCGCGCACGGTCAGCTCAGGCAGCGCGAGCGGCCCTTACCTTGGCGTGGTTGTAAATGTCCACGCAGTTGTCCGTGTTGATGCCTTTGGCACAGATAATCTCACAGTGTCGCTGCAGAGCCTCCAGCTGGAAAAATTTAGCCGCCGACAGAAGCTAAAAACAATAACAGAGCCCGTTAGAGGTTGGGAGGTGGAAGGTGAGGAAAATCCCCCTGCTCCACAGCGGTGGCCCGAGGTGAAGGGACCGGGAATACTGTGGGCACGTCACCTTCGTTTTAAAGCGCGGAGGTGACACGGGAGGAATGAGACACAGCGGTGGAACTCTGTCGTGGGGAAGGTGGCTCAGGGCAAGGGTGGGCTGGGAGGGAACCACACTCACATCTACTAGAGCAGGAGGTCAAGCAAAATGCCTAAAACGGTTCTGTCCAGAAGTCAGGGTGAATGGCATTCGTTAGCAAGATGGATATGGACGTGGCTGGCTCCTTGTCCATCTAGGACTCCACTCAATATCACCTCCTCCGAGAAGCCTCCCAGATTACCTCATCTCAGGTGGCCTCCCTCCATCTCCGCCTGTCCCCCACGACCCTGTCTTTCTCCTCCTCACAGCCCTTCTCACACCAGACATGATGTCATGCCCGTTGCCTCCCCAGCGTCTGGGAGGGCAGGGATCGCTGTATGTTGACATCCCAGCCGGGCAAGTGACTTGGCAGAAGTGTGCTGAGAGACGGCAGGCTTGGGGGAGGAGAAGAAAGAGCTAAAACACCTGTCAAAGGGACTGCCTTTGGGGAAAGGCTTGGGGGGCCGGGGGCTGGGTGAACAGCTCTTTTTAAACAAACCCTTCTGTATTATTTACATGATCTAAATATACGTTCATTATTTTGATTTGAAAAGAATTTTTAAAAATGTGTACAGCCTGGCTGGTGTGGCTCAGTGGATTGAGTGTCGTCTATGCACCAAGAGGCTGCTGGTTTGATTCCTAGTCAGGGCGCATGCCTGGGTTGTGGGCTTGATCCCCAGTAGGGGGTGTGCAGGAGGCAGCCAATTGATGTTTCTCTCTTATTGATGTTTCTCTCTCTGTCTCCCTCTCCCTCTCAAGTCAATTAAAAGGAAACAAAAACCCATAAAATTACACCAGGACTTATAAAATTGTGAAATAATTGAAAAAAAAAAAGTTTACAAAAGAGCATGTGTCCTGAGACTATAGCCTGGGGCTGAAGGAGAGGAGAAGGTCAGAGGGGTGGTTCAGAGAGACAGGAGAGTCACTTTTGGGGGGGCAGGAGGGTGACCACTGAGGGCCGTTTACAAAGCACTTCATCCTATATCTCATTTACTCAGGAAGCTTTCATGCAGTAAGAAAGGGATAAAGGGGCCACACAGTGAGGACACTGCTCTATGGCACCCACTATGTGCCAGGCACTGTTCTAAGCACCTGATACACAGGAACTCTTAAAATCCTAAAACCCCAATGAGGTAGAATTATCACCCCCATTTTATAGGTGAGGAAACTGAGGCTCAGAGCAGTTAAATACTTGTCCCAGATCACACAGCTCAGAAGGGGCAGAGCCTGGATTTAATCCAGTCTGGCCCAGAGTCCATGCTTTAACCGGTGGGTAGCGTTCTGACATCTCTGCTCAGCCAGGGACCCTGGACTTTAGACGCCTGAATGGGGTCCTGTGTCTTGCTCAGGAGCAGAGTGATTTGGGCTTTTGGTTCAAAGCTTCCACCTTGGAATCAGAAAACCAACGAGGGTTCCGCTTCGAGGAGGGAGCAGGGGAGATCCTGAGGCTGCCTTGCGCTTCCTTTCAGGACAGAAAAGAGCAGGAACAGGTCCCTGCCACGGGCTGAATCCCCGAGGCAGACGCGAGTGAGGGGCGGCCGGGGTGCTGCGGGAGTGAGGGGCGGCCGGGGTGCTGCGGGAGTGAGGGGTGGTCAACCTCAGTGAAACCAGGAGAACTTAGTAACCGGCTCCCAGCCTCTGCTCAGGGCCAGAGCTGGGGTTTGAAGGCTGTTTTTAGATGATATAATTCTCTTACAAATGACCAGGGACAAGGCATCAAGGATAGCTCCTGATGAGGACATTGAGCCCCAGCTGTGCTTGCACACTCAGCCTCTTCAGTAAATTTCCTCTGCCCGCACCCCCACCCCCCACAACCACCTGCAAGCCAGTTAAAACGGTTTCAGTGAAGGGGTTTTGCTAGTGCACCAAGCACCCCACCCTTCCATGAGGAGTCAGACAGGACCCCCAAACCTGCATCCAAGCGAAAACCCAACACGAGGTTCCCAGACCTGCCGACGTGTGCCAAGACCTGAGTTTACAGAGGTGCCCTCCATCCCCCCAATGCCACTGCGGATGCCTTACCTCCATTATCTCGTTGTTTTTAATGAGCAGCGACTCCGGGCCACCGTAGTAGAGATACTGCATGACCAGCTGGAAGGAAGGACACAGTATGGGAGGCGTCAGCCACACAGACACAGTCATCTTAAAGCCGCACTGACGTCAATTCATTCTCCCAGAACTTTAATAAAGGCCAAACCAACAATAACAACCCTGAGGGCTGTTGCCCAAGCACTTCATCCTGTTATCTCATTTACTCGGGGTCGGGCCGTGGCCCGCAAATGCTGCCCGTCGGGGGAGATCCCAGGCAAATGGCATTTCAATGGGGCTGCCCCATGCCACCTTCGGACACTGCCAGCACAAGCCTTTGCTGCAAGGAGGTGAAACGCACCGTCATTAGGCTGCACGGCCTGGCTGCGGAGCTGTTTTGCTTGGCAGCTGTCAACCTGCATGAAGCCCGATTCAGAGGGCGCACAGCCTCACGGAGGCCCCGCGTCCAGGTGCAGCCTCAGCTGTGTCTGGCTCCCGCCCGTGCGTGATGTTAAGCGGTCGTGGAGAGAGGAAACGCAAGGCGGCCTCATTTACTAAAATCCTCCTGTCAGCAGGGAAGCGAGGTGAACAGGCCCCTGGGAGCCTCCTCCTGGGTTGGATTCAGCCCGACGTGGCCTATTTCAAGCCACAAATGAGGCTTTTCTTCTTTTATGGGGAAGAAGGCGGGCGCAGGCCGAAGTCCCGGGGGGGCCTGCTCCCTGCCCCTCCCAGGAGCTCGAGGCCCCTGTGGCCGGCAAGCCTTTCCCATCAGAAGCAATTACAGGCCTCCATTGCTCTGGGCTGCGCTTTCCCCGGCGCCGTCTCTTATTCCGAGAACCTGTTGAATTTGTTGAGTGCCTATTGCAAGACAGGTTCTTATTTTAGGAACCTCCCCAATTAGTCCCAGGCCTAATGGTGTACGGTCCCCCTTCCTGGCTCTCAGCGAGCTGGGGACACGTGCACGTTCCAGCTCTAGCTCATGCTCCAAACTCTAACGGGCCCGGCTTCTGTCCTCAGGCCTGGGTGGCTTTTAGGGAAGGCCCAAGTCGCCACCACAGGGAGGCAGTGAAGAGAACAGGTCCGGGTCTGAACCGGGTCAGCCAGGCCTGGGTCTGAACCTCAGCTCGGCTGTGAGGAGCGGTGGGAGCTTGGGCACATCCTGTCTGTAAGGTGGGGGAAGAGCTACCGGGAGGGGCAGCTGGGAGGGCCCAAGGAGACGATGGGTGGCCGTGGTTCTCAGGGCGGTCCCTGGACCAGTAGCATCGGCATCACCTGGGTTCGTGTAAGACGTGCACCTTCTCAGGCCGCAGCCCAGCCTGACAGAATCGGGGGTTCTGGAGGCGGGGCCCGGGAATCGGCATTGGGACGTGGTTTCTGTGTTTTCACAAGTCCCCTCTGCCCGCTGGGTATTTTGAAGCTAAGGTGTGAGAACCACCGTAACTGAGAGTGCTGGGGTAATGGGGGGAGGAGGGAGGCTCCCCAATGCTGATGCCTGGGCCTCGGCTCAGAGTCTGATCGAAATGGTCTGATTCGTGGCCTGGTTATGGGGCGCTGTCAAAGCTCCCCAGGTGACTCTAACATGCAGCCCAGGTGAGAATCACCGGCTTGGAGCCTTACACATAGGAAGCGCTCAAGAATACCAGTGCTCCCACGTAGGAAGTGTATTCCAGAACCAGACCTGCTGGTTCAAATCCTGGCTCAGTCACTAACTATCACTGAGACTAGGGGGCGCATCGTTTACGTTCTCTGGACCTCAGTTGTTTTATCTCCCAAAATGGCCAGAATAATCCAGATAACCACGTGTAAGCAGAGGCTGGTGCCTCATTCACAGTTGGAGCCCCATTAAGGTTTCTTCACCTCCCTCCCCACCCCGACCCTAAAGCCAAGCAGCGGTTTCAAGGAAACTTTTAACTTCAACAGCTGCCGCCATTCTGCAAGGGGCTGTGGCCACTTTGCTCTCAGTAGGAAATGCAGTGAGGGGTTGGGGTGAGGGGCTGGGAAAAGGGGAAACAGGCACTCCGATGAGTGGGGGTGTGCCAACTCCCCAGTCCCATCCTGGGGCTCCAGCCTCCTCTCTGCTACCCCCACCCCAGTGGGACGGCTCACCCGGGCTGGCTTTGGCACCCCTTTCATCCGCTCCCCAATGCTTAGTCCAAAGTAGCCCATTCAACAGGGACCTATGCTTAGCAGGGAAGTGGTGTATCAGTTATGCCTTAGAAAATAACCCACTTAATGAGGCCGAGAGAGTCTTGCCTATGGTTATTGGGAGAGTATTCTTTATTTTGAAGTTTCAACATAACAAGAAAAGTGCATCTCTAATGGTGGAAATGCAGACTTTGGGGCTAGTGCGAGGGCATGGTCTCCCTGGCAGCCCTCGGAACAGCAGGATCTGGGGCACCAGGGCCAACATTGGAGGGAAGACCTGTCACCTGGCCTGTCTTCTCCCCACGCGGCTCACACCAGGTGGTCCCAGTGTCTATTCCATCTCTGCTATCCCTGAAGACCCAGCCAATGCACTGATCATCCCTTTCCCTCAGACATGCCCCACGGCTTCCCACTTCTGTGCCTTTGTTTATGTTTATGCTGTGCCTGGAAACTGAGGCTCAGGAAGATTGGGCCATTTGTCCAAGGTCCCATGAGGGACACTGATTTTAAACAGGGGGAGGCATCGGTTTAGAGAGAGCAATGCAGCATGTAAGTCCTGGAATGCAGCTCTGCCTTCCAAGTCCAGAGGAGGACCCGGCTCCGTGACCCTGGTCCCGGCCAGCCTGGCCTCCTGCTCATCTCTGAGATGTCTCTTCAACCGTCTTAGACCAGTGGTCGGCAAACTCATTAGTCAACAGAGCCAAATATCAACAGTACAACAATTGAAATTTCTTTTGAGAGCCAAATTTTTTAAACTTAAACTTCTTCTAACGCCACTTCTTCAAAATAGACTCGCCCAGGCCGTGGTATTTTGTGGAAGAGCCACACTCAAGGGGCCCAAGAGCCACATGTGGCTCGCGAGCCGCGGTTTGCCGACCACTGTCTTAGACTGAGAGGCTCCCGAGGGCTGGCTCGAGTCTTACCCACCTGCTTACTCTTTCCAGGACTGACCTTCCAGAATTGAACGGGAGGAAAACAAGGTCCAATTCAGACCCTGCCAAGCACCCTCCCAGCACGCCCACGTTGGCCTGCTAAACCTGGCTGGCGGAAGGACAGCACCGAGGGACCCCGATCTCCCCGGCAGGCCTGCCTTGGGAGGTGTAAGCAGCCCACCAGGCTCCAGGCCCTGGAGGAGACTCAGGGCTCCAGAAATAGGGCTGCAAAGCTGATCCAGGGGTGAATTTCTATGAGCTGCAAGCAGGCCCTTATGGGGCACGACGTATGAATGGAGCATGAAGGGGGGTGGGAAAGGGTAGATGGCTGCTGTGCCCCTCAGAGATGCCACGTAAACCACAACCCGCCCAATTAACAGTGCAGGGATGAATGGATGGTAAACGGGAAGGGCAGTGTGAGAAGGGGGCCGGAGTGCAGGAGACTGATGGTTTGTTGCAGAGGCTAATCCACAGGCCAACGACCGGAGGGAACCCCCCATGCTCTGGGCCCACCCAGCAGGGGCTCACCTGAAAGATGGGGTACTTCACATAGCCGATCTCTATGCAGCTGCTGTCATTTGTTGGCTTGCTGGAGAGCAGGGCTTTGAACCTGAACAAGATCACAAAAAGAGAAAAAGACTCGCAAGCACACCCACAGCTGGCAAGAAACGCGGCTCTTTCATCTCCCTGTCTCTGACACACAGCAAGGACATCGCCACAGATTTCTTACTTTAACCCTCCCCATCCCTGTAGGATACCGTAATCCAATCTGAAGTTAAACCTCAACTTAAAAGACAGTGTTGCTCTAGCCAGTTTGGCTCAGTGGATAGAGCGTTGGCCTGTGGACTGAAGGGTCCCAGGTTCAATTTCGGTCAAAGGCACATGCCCGGGGTTGCAGGCTCGATCCCCAGTAGGGGGCATGCAGGAGGCAGCCAATCAATGATTCTCTCTCATCATTGATGTTTCTATCTCTCTCTCCTCCTTCCTCAATTAAAAAAAAAAAAAAAAAAAAAAAAAAAGAACAGCGTCATTTCTCAAGCAGGTGTTTAGAAAAGAGCGAATGCCTTTGAAAACCCCATCTGTCCTGCAGGGCCCGTCACAAAGACTGCCTCCTCCAGGGAGCCTTCCCTGAGCTCCTGCTGGATCCTTTGCTGCTCGGGGAGTTTTCCAATCCAGCCTTCCCCCTCCCAAACAACCGCGGCTCCAGGCCGGCTGGGACTTCTGCCCTTTCTGCTTCTGCTGCATCCTCAGAGCCCACGCCTGTCCGATGCATCGTGGGTACGGAGTCAACATCTGTTGACTACCTAGGGCTCCCCCATGGCTGACCTTCTGCCTGAAGTTTTAGATGCGCTTTCCTGCCGCCCACTAAACTATTGACTCCTCGAGGGTAGAGAACCTGCCACTGGAACACACTGATAATCTATTTAGGAATAAGCTCTGTGTTTCTTTTTTTTAAAATTAAATGTTTAATCTTGAAATAATTATAGATTTATAGAAGACGTGCAAAGATAGCTCCTGCTTACCCTTCACCCAGTCCGCACTGCTGTTAACATCCTACAGACAGCCATGGTCCCTTTGTCCAAACCAAGAAATGAATATGTTGCTATGGTACAATCAATGTCATCACGATATTGACCCGTTTTTTCAATAGTATCGTAACTGAGAACTATGCAAGAGGCGGCATGTTTTTCTTGTGGTGGCAAAGCAGACATGTGGGCTCTCAGCCTCCCTCATCCTGGTCAGGTCCTTGGACCACGGGGTTCCACATGGTCAACCCTCCTCACCTCAAACCGAAAGGCGGAGGAAGGGCAGTGGCGGAGCTGGCTGAGGGTGTCAGACTGTTGTCCCCTCCACAGTCAGGGAAGAGGAAGGCTCACAGGACCCGTGTATTTCGGTGGCTTACGCCAAAGTTCCCTGACAGGTGGAGAGCAGGCCTTCCCAGGCGGCTGTGTGTGAGGTTGTGCACGGCACGAGGCACCTGGCGGAGGGAGTGCAAACGTAATCCACGCTCTGCTCCCACGCGCTGCTTGCGAAGCTCTCCCCACACGTGCCCTGTCTGCCTGGAGTCACAGGCGCCGAGTCACACAAAGGCGCTGGCTGCCGTTTATGCCGATGGCTGCCCACTAGTCTTTCTTTCTTTTTTTTTTTTTTAATATTTTAATAGTTCTTGGTTGATATCCTTTTCTTTTTCTTTTCTTTTTTAAAAAATATATTTTATTGATTTTTTACAGAGAGGAAGAGAGAGGGATAGAGAGTCAGAAACATCGATGAGAGAGAAACATCGATCAGCTGCCTCTTGTACACCCCCCACTGGGGATGTGCCCGCAACCAAGGTACATGCCCTTGACCGGAATCGAACCTGGGACCCTTGAGTCCACAGGCCGATGCTCTATCCACTGAGCCAAACCGGTTTCGGCTAGTCTTTCCTTCTTTTCTTTCTTTTTATTGTAAGTAAAAAACACAGAACATGTCACTTACCATCTTAACCATTTTCAAGTGTACGGTCATGTTAATGTTAAGTATGTTCCCATTGTTGCACAGCCAATCCTAGAACTCACCAGGCGCTCATTAAACACTAGCTCCCCGCTCCTCTCCCCCCCCCCCCCCCCCCCCGGCCCCTGGCAACCACCGCTCTACTTTCTGTCTCTAAGGATTCGACTCCTCTAGGACCACATATGAATGGAATCAAACAGCATTTGTCTTTTGTGACTGGCTTATTTCACTTTGTATAACGTCCCCAAGGTTCATCCATGTTGTAGCCCGTGTCAGAATTGCCTGCCTTTTCGGGGCTGAATAACACATGTGTACACCACATTGAGTTTATCCATTCGCCCACTGATGGACACCTGGGTTGCTTCTACCTTCTGGCTATTGTGAATAACGTTGCTATGATACAATGCACAAATGCCCTGCACGCTTTTTTTTTTTGTTGTGGTTAATCCTCACCGAGGATATTTTTCCATTGATTTTTTAGAGAGTGGAAGGGGGGAGGAGAGACAGGGAGAGAAACATGGACGCGAGAGAAACCCATCGATTGGTGGCCTCTCGCACGCACCCTGGCACAACCCTTCAGTCTGCGGGCCGATGCCCTCTCCACGGAGCCAGACCGGCGAGGGCTGCTCTGTACTCTTGAATCCTTGATTTGGAGAAGATAATCTGCCAGTCTGGTGGAGGTACCCCCGGAATTGAACTTCAGAGCATAGTAAAAGCAGCAGCCACACTCATAATTCACCCGCTCTCCAAGTGGACGTACGTACCTTGGCGAGGCTGTAAATAGCAGCACTCTGTGAGCATAAAACGGTCTTCCTTCCACTAGGAAGGTGACGTCAGACATTTCTTTGTTGTTGAGGAAATGAGGATCTGGAGGAGGAAAGGGAAGAAAGGCAGCTTTAGTGGAGAGAAGGGTGAAGCTCAGATTCCAGGGGATGAAATACTCATTGGTGAGACAGGGACCACACAGGAGCAGAATCAATCAAAGGAACATTCATCACAGAAATCCAGTTTTTCCTAGGAAATCGTCCTAGCTTATTTGTGATTCAAAGTGGCACTTCTTCACAGAAGACTGACCCACGGCCCGAGTTCAGGTGGCTTCCAGGTGTGAGAGGTAAACACCTGCCTACCTGGCCTCGAAGACTGTCACCCGCCCTGGTTTCCCTCCTCTTCCCTGGCTCAGTGTCCTCCTCCCTGCCGTGTTCCAGGCTTTTTGAAGTCCAGGCCCTTCTTTCCCTGGGTCAGTGACAAAGGAGCCAGTCCCCTGACTCACCTCCAATCCTATCCTATATAATAAAAGGTTAATATTCAAATTGACTGAATGGCAGAATGACTGGTTGCTATGATGCACACTGACCACCAGGGGGCAGATGCTCAACGCAGGAGCTGCCCCCTGGTGATCAGTGCGCTCCCATAGGGGGAACGCTGCTCAGCCAGAAGCCGGGCTCAGAGCTGGGGAGCACAGTGGCAGTGGCGGGAGCCTCTCCCACCTCTGTGGCAGCACTAAGAATGTTCCATGGGGAGCGGGCCTAAGCCGTCAGTCGGACACCCCCCCGAGGGCTCCCGGACTGTGAGAGGGTGCAGGCTGGGCTGAGGGACCCCCCTGAGTGCACAAATTTCATGCACCGGGCCTCTAGTAAGAACAGAAGATAGAACCAGTACTTATGGGGTGCTCATGATGTGCCAGGCGCTGTGCAAGCTGGTCTAACACATGTCAGCTCATTCATTCCTGGGGGGTAGGTGTGCATTTGAGGAAACTCAGGCACGGACAGTTACAGTGACCTGCTCAAGCTGGTGACAGGTGGGGAAACCACCTGGTGAAGACTCATCACCACTGTGTATCCGCTCTTTGCCTCTCCCTCCGGCCTGCACACTCTGGTGGGGCAGAACCGTGCCTGCCCTTTCCATATCCTCTATCAAGGATAGAGTATAGTTAGAACGTGGGCTCTACTCAAGCAGGCGGTAGAGTACAGTTAGTACGTGGGCTCTCAAGCCAGAAATCTCAGTGACCTTGGGCAAGTTATTGAACGACTTCGTGCCACAGTTTCCACTCCTGTAAAATGGGAATAGTAATGCCCGTTATATCCCGACATCCGAGAGTCATAGTGAGCATTACATGAATTAATTCATGCGAAGCATAAATTAATGGCTGACACATACTGCCCCTCAGGGTTAGCCGGACATCTAGATGCTCAATGAACACTTTTTGAATGAATGGAAGCGTGCTCTGGCCTTTGCTTTAGAGTCACGTTGTCGGAGGTTGTCAAGGACATCGGGCCCTGCTTAGCCCGGGGACCTGCTTGTTGTTGATGGGCCCTTCCCCAGGGGTTAAAGGTTTGCCCAGAAACGAAACCCAGCTGCTCCCGACCACCCGGTTTAGGCTGCTCTAAAGCATCGAGGGAGGGAACCAACCCCCTGGGTTCCTGGGGACCGACCCCCAGCTGTTGGGCCCACCCTGTCTGACTGTACCTTGAACCCCTGGCCTGGCCTCATTTTTGCCCAGACCTTGGACCCAGAACTGGCCTTCCTGGCTGATTCTCCTTACTCAGCCCTCAGCCCCTGTGCTACCCCAGATGGTGGTTCTCCCCTTATATTCTCTGCCACCTCTTCCCATTAAGAAATTTTAATTTAAAACATACCAGAAAAGCATAAAAAAGTCATAAATCACTTGTGATCCCACTAGCTTCCAAAATTTTTATTGGTGCTCCCCCCGCCCCCTGCCCCAAACTTTTAAAACTATCCAGGTAAAAGGCAGTTAGGCTATAGAGGAGGGCCTCAGAGTTGACTGCCACTCACTTCTCCCCTTGCTTTAAAGACTGTTAGCAGTTTGGAGTGACTTTCTCCCTCTTCTCAGCAACCTGCCTCCCTCTGCTCACTCTCTCTCTCACTCCCACTATCCACCTCCAACCACCACCCCCATCCTGCTCCCCAAATGGCTAATATCGCCTCCCTTTAGCTCCTTTTACCATTGTTTCCCAGAATTCAATGAGATGACAGGAGGACAATGTATCACAAAAAATCAGGCGTGTGCTCGGCCACTGGTTATAGTCCCCGCCACTCCCTATTTTCTTACACTGAGCCCATTTCACTCATTTATATGACCTGCCTGGCCTTGGAGAGATGCCGGTGTAGGACCCTTGTCACTGATAAGTCTCATCTTTCTTTTAAAGTAGGTCCTTAAGGAACCACTACTTGACAGCCTTTAGTTATCCTAGCTTGGAGTTCTGTACTGAAGATGCAAAACACTACATGTTTCCTATTCCATTTATTGATAACTAGAGGCCCGGTGCACAAAAGTTTGTGCACTCAGGGGGGGTGTCCCCCTCAGCCCGGTCTGCACCCTCTTGCAGTCCCCAGGAGATCAGGCCTAAGCTGGCAGTCAGATATCCCTCTGGCAGCCGGGAGCCCTCGGGGGATGTCCAACTAACGGCTTAGGCCTGCTCCCCGCCTAAGCCGTTAGTCGGACATCCTTAGAGCTGCCGCGGAGGTGGGAGAGGCTCCCGCCACCGCCGCTGTGCTGGCCAGCCGTGAGCCATCTTCTGTCTGAGCAGCACTCCCCCTGTAGAAGCACACTGACTGCCAGGGGGCAGCTCCTGCATTGAGCGTCTGCCCCAGGTGGTCAGTGAGCGTCAAAGTGACTGGCAGTTCTGCTGTTAGGGTCAATTTGCATATTACCCTTTTATTATATAGGATTATACATATATTCTACCTTTTTTTTCTTTCATATTGTGAGCTTTGAGCCTCTCAGGCCTGCCTTTCTTTTCTTGTTCTAACTCTTGGAATTCCAAGGCTTGGCAAGAAAACGAGGACCTTAAAATTGCTGATGGAAGAAATCTCAGCAAGTTCAGGAGGAAAAAAACTCTTTCTTCCTCTCCTATAGCTACAGGAAAGCAGAATTTATGCTGTGTCATTAAAACAGCCCTTGCAAATATTCGCTCTATCAAGGGTGTCTTGTAAGACACCTAGATGTCAGATTATTGCTATGTCGTAAAGTCTCTTTATTTGATTGGTCCTTATAATTTGTTGCACTTAGAATATCTTGATTAACACCTATTTTCTACAAGGTGTTAATTACTTGTGGTTTGGGCACATCTTGTTTGGCTCCCAGGAATGGGTGTAAAGAACAACGAAACCAGTGGCTCAGCGGCTACATTCTCCATGTAGCAAAAGGTCGGGTCACTGAAATCCACCAGTTATTCACGACAGCCACAGAAGTACTTTCAAACATGTGCATGAATTCAGCCTTTTCACTCATTTAAGCTAGATCACCTGTTTCAAAAGTAGTGGTTTTGCTATAGAATTTTCAGATGCTTCTATTGATCAAATTTTCCCAGTCTTTGCAGGAAAAGGAACTAGGAAGCAGGAAAGTCCCCCAATCTCCATTGGAAAAGGAACCCTTTAATATTAAGACATTAAAGCAGCTTTAATATTTTATGACTCCCCGTGCAGCCAGGAGACAGGCCCCTGGAACAGAAGGCTCATGGGTCAGGTTTCAAGGCTGCTGGTATTTCTTTGCCTTTTTTTTTTCCGGGCCAGTCAACCGGCGGCAGCAGCAGCCCCAGGATCCCCCGAATGAAATCAGTGCCTGATGGGAAGGTTTCTCCTGGAAGATCCCAGAAGCAAAAACCACAGGAGGATGGGATTATGGCTTCGCGGGTACCCGGTGCAGACTCCCAGTGCCTGCCTCCTGGGGTGGCCCGAGGATGACTTTTGAGATAGGGGCGGCCAAGGGCTCGGGTGGGGAGGCTCAATGCAAGTGTCTGAGAAGAATAGAAGCGAGGACTGCTGCTCTGCTGGGAGTCAGGGCATCTGGTCTCCTCAGCTCAGGTATGTTTCCTCTGTGTGTGTGTGTGTGTGTGTGTGTGTGTGTGTGTGTGGAGGGGAGGTCTGGCTCCCCTCCCCTCTGCCTGCACTGGACTCCATTAGAGGCACACCACGGCCTGTCACTGTCCTCTGCACGTCCCTCCTCAGGGAGCGCTGGGGAGAGCTGCCACGCACAGCTCAGGCTTCTTTTATTATTTTTACTCCAATATTAGTTTTATTATATTTAAAAAAAAGAACAAAATTCCTACATATGAGACTCTCCTCTCGCCCCCTCCCTAACATTTCCCATTTTATTACATTTAATATTTTGTACTAGAGGCCCGGTGCACGAAATTCGTGCACAGGGGGTGTGTGTCCCTCAGCCCAGCCTGCACCCTCTCCAATCTGGGACCCCTTGAGAGATGTCCAACTGCCCGTTTAGGCCCAATCCTACCGGGATTGGGCCTAAACGGGCAGTTAGACATCCCTCTCACAATCCAGGACTGCTGGCTCCCAACTGCTCGCCTACCTGCCTTCCTGATTGCCCCTAACCGCTTCTGCCTGCCAGCCTGATCACCCCCTAACCACTCCCCTGCCAGCCTGATTGCACCTAACTGCCCTCCCCTGGAGGCCTGGTCACCCCTAACTGCCCTCTCCTGCAGGCCTGGTCACCCCTAACTGCCCTCCCTTGCAGGCCTGGACCCCCCAACTGCTCTCCCCTGCAGGCCTGGGTCCCACCCCCTCCCAACTGCCCTTCCCTGGAGGCCTGGTCATCCCTAACTGCCCTCCCCTGCAGGCTTGATTGCCCCCAACTGCCCTCCCTTGCAGGCCTGGTCCCTCCCAACTGCCCTCCCCTGCTGGCCATCTTGTGGCGGCCATCTTGTGTCCACATGGGGCAGCCATCTTGTGTGTTGGAGCGACAGTCAATTTGCATATTACTCTTTTATTAGATAGGATTAGTTTCAGGTGTATAGCATAGTGGTTAGACAGTCATGTACCTTACAAAGCGGTCCCCCCTGATATTTCCAGTATCCACCTGGCCCACACCTGGTTATCACCATCATCCCTGTGCTGTGCGAGGTCTCCAGGACTGTTGGGTAACTGCCAGTTCGTACTTCTTAATCCCTTTATGTTTTTCACCCAGTCCCCCAACCCGCCTTCCCTCCGGCAACCACCAGTCTGTTCTCTACCTCTCTGAGCCTGTTTCTGTTTTGTTTGTTCGTCTATTTTGTTCTTTTGATGCCACATAGAAATGAAATCATATGGTATTTGTCTTCCTCTGACTAATAATATTTCACTTAGCATAACACCCTCTAGGTTCATGCATCCTGTTGCACCCAATAAGACTTTGTTCTTTTATTATGGCTGAGTAATATTCCATTGTCTGTATGTACCACAGCTTTTAAAAAAATCTACTTATCTATTGACTAGAGGCCCGATGCACAAAATTCATGCAAGGGAATTGGCCTTCGCAGCCGCGGTGGCTTGCCTTGGCCCTCGCAGCCTGGGCTTCGTCCGGAAGGTCGTCTGGAAGGACGTCCAGAAGGTGGTTTGGCTGTCTGGTCTAATTAGCATATTATGCTTTTATTATTGTGGATGGGCACTTGGGTTTCTTTTAGAACCTACCTGTCTGCAGGGTCCAGAGACCTTCTTGCTGCCACTGCCGGTACTCTTTCAATTATAACCTGAAAGGTTACAGGCAGCGAAAGGTAGATGCTGATCTACCTTTTCCTAAGGTACAGCCTTCAGTTTTATCCCATAATCAAGGTGCTGTCCCGACCTCCGCCTGCCTGCCTCCAGTATCTGTCTTGTTGGCCCTGGAACAGTCCCCACCCTTCCTTACAGCGTTTGCTTCTTCCCCGTCCTGAAGTCACAAAGCAACGCCGCGGGCAGAGCAGGGCCGGTGACACACTCACCCAGGCGCGAGGTCTGCTTCCGCTTGATCTCCGTGAGCTTGGGGATGGGGTAGGGCCCGTAGCAGTGGGTGAAGATGACACACAGCTGCTGGCTGATCACTTCGTTCTGCGGGAGAGAGAGCAGCGCACCCTGCTGGGGCTGTGCACACCCTCAGCCCAGTTGTTGCCGGGAACACGCTCCCCAAGGGGGAGAAGCCCACAGACTTATCCCAGGCCCCAAGAGAGCTCCCCCTGGACATCACTCACCCCGTTTGCCCGGCAGGCCCTGGAGTTGCTAGCTTGTTTGTCTACTGTCTATTTCCACGGGCTCATTGGCAAAAGCTTAATTTGTAATGAAACCCTTTTCTCTTGCTCTAATCATTTCCTGCTCACGGGAAAGCAGGTTTTGTAACTCCTAGAATGGAAAGTAAGTTTTTACCCCAAACCTACCGTTACCACTACTCCAAAGTTCTGGAAGCTGCTAATTATCCTAAGACCAGCGGAAAGCCCTCCCAATCCCGTGACTGCGTCGCCGCTGCGGAGACTCAGGTGGTCCTGATTCAGCTTTCCTAGGAACCTGATTCTGGTGCGGAGGCCTTTCCGGATCGGGGGGTGCTCAGCTGAATCATTTCTCCAAAAAACAAGGGGGGGGGGGGGACGGGGAGGGAAGAGTTCTGCGGTGCAGAATGTCAGCTGCCCCTGACTGCTCAGGGGCCAAGGAGCCTGCTTCGATGGAGCTGTGACCTCCGTGTTCTTCCTCCTCCCCCACCCGGCTCGCTGCTGCTCACAAGTCTCCCCCCAACCGCAGGTGCGCAGGAGGGAAGCCACGAATCACAGTATTGGGGTGCTTTTTGAGTGAAGGGGTTGACACTTGGGGCTTAAAGGGGGAGTTAGATAGAAAGACATTTACAATATATTTTAAAAGTAGGTTACAACACAGTTTGTAGCATGTGTTTTTTGAAATAAAGCCCTACGTATATATTTAGATGGATAGATCCTGACAGAGAATAGAGTTGGGGAGAATAGAGTAGCTACCTTCTGTGGGATTATGATGCTTTCTTTTCAGCTCCCTGTGCACACCCAGCCCAGGGAGTTATATTTTCTGCAACAAACAACTGTTTGTAATAAAACCCACAAATATTATTTTTGACTTTAAACGATGGGGCTGGGGCAACTATGGGGTGTCAGTGGTTCAGGCCCTTCAGCGAGTCTACTCCTTTGTGCGCCCGAAGCAGGAGGATACAGCTCAGCACATGAAAAGCAGTCCAACCCTTTGATTCGGTGGATGAGATTCCCCAAAGGCACCTCATCTCTTCAGACGGATCCCCAGAGGTGCCTGCGGGGACGCGCTCATCCTGAATGGGAAAGGGACGCTGTTTTTAAAGAGGAGGCCTGATGAACAAGGACATTAAATGCTCCTTCATGTAGCACTCACACAGTGATTGCCTCTCTCCTAGCTTCATGCAGCGGTTCTCCAAGGGTGGTCCCCACGCCACACCATCAGCGTCACCTGGGAGCCTGTTAGAAATGCCCACCCTTGGGTCCCATCCCAGACCTTCTGCCTCAGAAATGCTGGTGTGGGGGCCCACATTTTCACACATTTTCATTTCTTTGTTTTTTTTAAAGAATGACCTCTTTTTTTTTTTTTTTAAATATATTCTATTGATTTTTTTACAGAGAGGAAGGGGGAGGGATAGAGAGTTAGAAACATCGATGAGAGAGAAACATCGATCAGCTGCCTCCTGCACCCCCTACTGGGGATGTGCCTGCAACCAAGGTACATGCCCTTGACCGGAATCGAACCTGGGACCTTTCAGTCCCCAGGCCGACACTCTATCCACTGAGCCAAACCGGTCAGGGCTTCACACGTTTTCTTTAAAAAAAATTTTTTTTATCCTCACCTGAGGATGTTTTTTCCATTGATTTTTTTTTTTTTTTTTTGACAGAGTGGAAGGGAGGGAGGAGAGAGAGTGAAACATCAGTGTGAAGAGAGACACATCGATGGGTTGCTTCCCCCAGTGCTTGACTGGGAATCTAACCTGAGACCCTTTGGTCCTCTGGGCGATGCTCTAACCTCTGAGCCAAACCGGCCAGGGCCATTTTCTGGTGACTCCGATGCTCCCTGAGGTTTGAGAACCACCAGTTTCATGGACTGGAATCTGTCGTGGGTCTGAAGTGGGCCGGGGGCTGTAAATGTGTTTCCTATGGCCTAAGGCTTTGCCACTCAAACGTCCTCCATCGACCACCACCAGCAGCAGCAGAATCGCCCGGGAGCCTGCATAATGCAGACTCTCACCCGAGGCCAATGAATCAGGGTCCACAGTCACATGCTCTGCACACGGGTGTTTGAGGAGCAGACTCCTGGCCTCTAGCAGACGGCATGCCCCAATCCCTTGGGCTGTGTCATGAGAACTCCCACCCCTGAATGTGTTACCTTATAGGACGAAGGGGAATCTGCAGGAGTCATGAAAGTTACTGATTGGTTGACCCTAAAGAGGGAGATTATCCTGGATTATCTGGGTGGGCCCATGTAACCACACGAGCCCTTAAAATAATGAGAGCTGCCCTCCAGGCCTCTCTTGGAAAATGCTGGGTGTTGAACTTGGGTTCTCAGGACTCAGCTGCACAGAATTAAATTCTTTTATCTTAAAATCCTCACTTGAGGATTTTTTTTTAAAAATTCATTTTAGGGAGAGAAAGGGAGTAAGAGAGAGAGAGAGAGAAGAAACATCCATCGGTTGCCTCCCATACGCGTCCCGACTAGGGATCGAACCTGCAACCTTTCGCTGTGTGGGATGATGAGCCACTGGCCAGGGCCAGACGGAATTTGTAATACCAGTTACCAGGATGGAGTCTGTGGATGTCGGGGCTGACACCTTTCCTCTCCTCCTCTGACCCCTCACTGTTCTTCTAAGAAGGTGCAAAAACACACCCTTTTCTTTGGAAAGGAGCCCTAGGACTGTCCCCAAGGCCCTTCACCAGGTATAGGGAGCTTAGGCGGGGCTTCTACATGGAGGTAAAAACATGGGCAATGGGACCAGACGGAGCTGAGTCCGGTCCTGGCTCCTCAGCTAGCAGCTGTGTGACCTTAGGAAAAGCACTCAGCTTCTCTGGGCCTCCGTGTTCTCTTCCCAAATGAATCACCTGCTTAGTAAGGATTAAATGACCTGCTATGAGGATTAAAAAGATAACACATCACTATATGCCATTAGGTTGAACCAAAGGGAAGTGCCAATATGTGACCGTTTTTGAACTCTCCAAAGAGCAAATTCCCATAATTCAACTTAATCTCTATTTTCCTAGATTCTAAAATATCCTAAATTTACTGGAAAGAAACTCACTGCAATAAGCATATACATCCATTTGTAAGACCCCTTTCAAATTAAAAAAGATGAAAAAAGCCTGATCTCAGAATCAAGAGAATGTGGAATGACTGTTGCTTCCCAAGGTCATCGGTAGTGCATTCTTTGTCTTAATCGATTCCTCCCAACAGACAGGCCCCGCCCCTGTGGAAAATGCTGGGCTGACCTGTCAGCCGTGAGCCCCCCTCTGCTGGAACCACCTGGAAAAGGGGGCGTGGGAAGGCTGTACGGCCCCACAGGATTCCCAGGAGGTCAGCTTAGCTCCAAGTCTGTCACACGCCCTTGGAGTTGTGTACAAGATGAAATGGGACACACTGTGAACTTAAAGTGCTTTTAGATCATCACCCATTTATTTTTATGTGTACCTTCTACTCATGGCAACTGATGAGAGCTTTCTATTTATGGTAGTAATATAATGTTTCCTTTCTAAATACATTTAAGGGAAGGTAAGATGACTTAAAAGAAACATATGAAATAAATAACAACCAGTGACGATATCCTTTAGGAACGAAAGGGAAATCAGACAGTCTGGGATGAAGGAACCTAAGAGAACTGGTCACCAGGATGACCCTAGAAGAATGGCTGAAGGAAGGTCTCTAAACCACAGGAAAGGATGAAGGAGGGAGCCTTGGAGCATCCGGGAGGAGGAACAGGGTAAGCAAAAATACGGACAAATATAATAGGCGTCTTCTTCCTCTTGAGTTTCCTAATTATGTTTGATGGTTGATGCAAAAATTGTAACTGTCTGATGTGGTTCTAAATTAGATGACATATTTAAAGATGGTTATGTCATAAAGGGAGGAGGGTAAAGGGACATAAAGAGAAGTAAGGTTTCTATACTTCATTTGAACTGGTAAAATGATGAAACCAGTAGACTTTGGTATTATGTACACACTAGAGGCCCGGTGCACGAATTCATGCATGGGTGGGGTCCTTCGGCCTGGCCGGTGATCGGGGCTGATCGGGGCCATCTTGCTCAGTCCCAATCTTCGTTGATTGGGGCTGGCCAGCTGGGGGTGGGGGGAGGGACCACAGGAAGTTGGCCTGCCGTAGGAGGTTGGCTGTGGGAGCCCACTGACCACCAGGGGGCAGCTCCTGCGTTGTGTGTCTGCCCCTTGGTGGTCAGTGCACATCGTAGTGACCGGTCGACTGGTCATTCGGCCACTTAGGCTTTTATATATATAGATAATGCAATACATCAAGCAATCACTAAAAAAGCTATACAGTGAGATACACTCCAAAACATTACAGACAAATAAAAATGGAACTTAAATAAATGTCCAGGTAGTCCACAGGAAGGCAGGAAAAAGAGAGATCACACAGAAGACAAAAAATAAGATGGTAGATTTAAACCCTAAAGTATCAATAATTATATAAAATATAAATGGTCTATAAATTCTGATTAAAAGACAGAGATTGACAGAGTGGATGAAAAGCCCGACTGCACGTTGTTTGTAAGAAACCTTAAATGTAACGTAGAGGCAAGTTGAAAGTAAAAGGATGGGGAAAATACCATACAAACATTAATCATAGGAAAGCAGGGGTGGCTGTATTAATATTAGATTAAGGAGACTTCAGAGCAAAGAAGACTAGTCGAAGCAGAGAGGGGCATTACATAATGACAAAAGGGTTAATCACCAAGAAGACACCGCAATCCTAAATGTGTCTGCGCCAAATGACACAGCTGCAAAACATGTGAGCTAAAAACGGAGAGAACTAAAAGGGGAAGGAGACCAATCCAACAATTACATTCAGAGACTTGAACACCCCTCTGTCAACTGATAGGATAACTGGGCGGAGCATCTATAGGATACAGAAATAGGTTACAGAATATAGGATGTAGGATACAGCAGAGCTCAGCATAGTCATCAGCCAAGAGGATGTTACTGACAATTACAGAACACCCCACAACAGCAGAAAGCACACCTTTCCAAGTGCCCACAGAACCTATACCGAGATAGGCCATATTCTGGGCCATATAGCAAATTGCAAACCTTAAAAAAAGGATTGAAATAATATACGTAGAATGTGTTCTCTGACCACAATGGAATCAAACTAGAAATCAATAACAGAAAAAATTCAAAAACACTTCGAAACTAAATAACACACTTCCAAATAATCCATAAGCCAAAAAAAAAAAAAAAAAAAAAGCAAGTTTCAAGGGAAATAAAAAATACACCGAACTGAATGAAGGTGAAAATGAAACACATCAAAAATTGTGGGACACAGCTAGGGGAGTGCCGAGCAGAAAATGTATAGTATCAAGTGCATAAAGAAGAAAAAAGGAACAGCTTCAAATCGATAGTCTAACCTTCTACCTCAAGAACCTGGGAAGAGAAAAGCAAAATAAACCTACAGGATCTGACCACAGGAACATCACCCATGCTTGGAGAATGCCTGACTTCCCACAGCCACGGGAAGTTTATCTTGTCTGCCCTCTGCCCTGCACAGTGATGTGTAATACCACATTTCACCAGAAGGGGTTGCCATTGAACCCCCATTTACAGTAAGAGCAAACCTAAGGGTGCAGTCTTCTTAGACAGCCGGGCTCCATCCCTGGGTCCCCCCACCCTCCATGATCAGTACAACTTCTCAGAGCAGGCTCTGGTCCATACATCCTGGCAAAGGCCCTCCCTTCTTCCCACCCCCAGCTGCTGCTGTCAGAGCTGTTGGCTGCTCTGGGTGGATGTGGGGGGGGGGGGGTAGGGTAGGGGCTGGGCTGGGCAGGAGGGGGCTGGCGGGGTGCTCTGTTTTTGGTCCGGGTGCTCACCACACAGGTAGGTTTACCTTATGGAAATTCCTTTGCCTCTAGAGTTATGATTGGGGCACTTTTCCGTGTGTATCTATGTATGTCCTATTTAAAATGATGTTTACTTAGAAACCCCATAGATCAGGTTTACGTAAAACACAGGATGCTTCGGTAATTTCTGGAATGCCCACTATATCCTGAAGAAAGAAAGGAAATTAAAAACCCGACACCCATTAGAACACCAGACCCTGGGAACCGAACGAGGAGTGTTTGCCACGAAGGTGGTTTCTTAGGTAATGTCAGGTGAAAGAAAGCCTTTTTTTATTTATTTTCCAGGTGGGGGGTGAAGGGCCGGGAGCATTTGGTTTTGAAAAGCCTCCAGCAGGCTTCACTCTAAATGGAAGTGCTGAGGCTCATTACCGGAGGCCGCACACCTGCTCCCACTTCAGGGCTCAGTGGGGTCTGACATCAAGCATAAATCTAGCCCGCGGGGGGCTAGACGCTGGGCTGGAGACCGTGCTAATGAGAAGACCTAATGGGCCTGGCGGGACCGGGCCACGTGCTCCAGGCTCAGCGAGCAGACAGGACGCTGAGTTGCTGCTGCTTTCCGGTGGGGCCACCCCGCTGCCGGCAAAGGCAGCTCCACGGTCCCCTCGTCCTTCTCTCGGGCAGCCCGTGGGCCCAGCCTGGCGGGGGGACCCGTGTTGCCTTCCTGGTCCGGAGGCCTGTTTCCCCGGCGACTTCCCAGGTGGCTCAGAGGGGCCCCAGAGCTCCATAAGGCCTGTTCTGGGACAGAGCGGGGGAGAGGCTGGTGCTGGGGCCAGATCGCCTGGGTTCAGTCCCAGCTCTGCTGCTTAGTGACTCTGTGATCTTGGGCACGCCAGTCCACCGCTCTGTGCCTCAGTTTCCCCGTTTGTTAAATGGGGGATAAGAGTGGTATCTGTTTCAAAAGTTTCCTGTGAGGATTAAACTACATATTTCAGTAGTTTAGGACATATATATATATATAAGTCCTCATTTCTGTCTCGAGGCAGTTCATTATAAAAAGGGTTCCGAGGTCAAGCGAGTTTGGGGAAACGCTTGCCTTGGTGAATTAGGCTATAAAGGCTCTGCAGTAGAGACATCGGGGTAATCCAATGTTACCCTGAGGAGAGGAGGGGACATTCAGCCGGTTACATGTGGTTTTCATGGGCTCCTTGGTGCCTGGCTGCGCTGGGTGTTAAATATTTTGATGTCATCCCTGCTGAGGGGTTGGTTGCTGCAGAAGTAACGGAGGCGCCACATCCCCTGGCGAGGCCATCGTTGTGATGGGGACTATAAAGCGCTCACTCAGGGGCAATGTGAAGGGCACCCA
Organism: Cnephaeus nilssonii; assembly: GCF_951640355.1. Classification (NCBI taxonomy): domain Eukaryota; kingdom Metazoa; phylum Chordata; class Mammalia; order Chiroptera; family Vespertilionidae; genus Cnephaeus; species Cnephaeus nilssonii. Next base: position 10,395,104 of record NC_137077.1, read on the forward strand.
CTCATTTTCTCTTCACAGCCACTTTCAGGCGGGGAAACTGAGGCAGAGAGAAGTTCTGTAACTTGACTAGAGTCCTAAGGCAAGTCAGTGGCAGGGCCAGGCTTGAACTCCTCCAGTTCGGCTCCAGAGCCCCTGCTCCCGACCACTGTGCCATCCCGTCCCCTGAGGCCCACTGAGAAGCCCACACTCCTCAAAGGCTCCCCGGCAAACTGGTCCCCCCTGGGGCTTCCACAGCCAGTGGTGGGGCTTTTGCCACCCCTCCCCCTGACCTGGGCTCTCCACTCCATGGCTGGCCGGGGACCAGGCACCCCACAGCTGTCCATTCGCACAGTTGTCCCCCCCCCCACCCCCATGCCACATGGCCCACTGGTGGGTGCTGGGTGTCCATATGGTATCACCAAACAGGGGACCCCAAAGAGATTTTGAAGAACTGATCACACAATAGCCCCAGACTGGACTGGTTTTTCAAGGGGTTGCACCATTTCCCTTCAATGCAGGTGCCGGCGGGAACTGGGAGGCCCGTGAGGAAGGGGTGAGTCTCGGGGTCAGCGCAGGGTTCATTGGCTTCTGTGTACCTCAAAAGCCTTCCCCAGGGCCTGGCTTCCGGGAACCGCGGCAGGGCCTGTACCCCATTCCTCTGGGGCGCTGCACCCTGTCCCTCTTCCCGCCGGATTCTATCTGTCTGTCAGGCCTGCCCTCGTCCCAGCACCTCAGCCACACCTTTCCTGACCGTCTTGCACCTCTGGGGCCTGCGCCATTGTTTCATACCCCACCTTAGATGCCCTCGGGGTACACATGCTGGAATTACCTCACCAGCTTTTGTGTAAATTCCCTGTGGCCAGGAGAGATCTTATGGCCTGTGCCTAAGTGCCTGGGGACCTCACAGGGGCTCAGCAAAGCAGCTGCCCCACAAATGATGGGGTTGGGGTACACAAGCCACCAGCCGCCATGACCACAGGGAAGCGACCCTTGAGATGGGGAACCTCCGAGCTCTCTGCCGACGGCCCGGCGGCATCGAACCCCTCGTACCTTGCTGGCTTTCAGGATCTCGAACATGAGGGGCAGGCCCTGGGTGATGAGCTCCTCCGTGTACTCTTCCTCCTGGATGGTCTTGAACTCCTTCAGCAGGCCCTGGATGAGGGGCCTGCGGTGCTGCTGGAAGGCGATGCGCAAGGACTCCAGCCACGTGTGCAGGGTCCACGGGACACCTGGGGGGAGGGAGGAGGGGGGAGGGGAGGGCAAGGCAGAGAACAACCAAAAGAGAAAGCGTGTGTTTATCTAAAACGTGCCTTTCCCCAGGACGTTACCCAGTTATGAGACCAACAGACGGGCTTGCGACGAATAGAGCCAGTGTTGATTTCCCCCCAAGACTTGCAGAAGTTGAAATTAAAGGTCATAACTCAATTCCCTTAAGTACAGGTGTCCATTTCTTCATGCTGCTCCTACTATTAGGGGCTGCATTTTACAACCTGTAATCATGGTGTAGAATACGGGAACCCTTATGCACACGGCTCAGGCCTGCGACATACTTCTCAGCGCTGACTTCCTTTGTCTCCATCCCCTCTGCTTTCTGGGGAGGGAGATCCTCAGGGAGGGGCCGGGTCTTGCCCAGGGTTGGATGCCACATCCGTGCCCAGGCGAGAGCGGAGAGCTGGTGAAACCCACCAGTGAGCTAAGACGGATGCTTCCATCCGCATAAGGAGACGTGGAGGGGTATGGCTGCTGGTCCCCCGCGCAAAAAACTCCATTTCCACCTGCAGCCACTTCATCAGGGTTCCTCCCGCCACAGGAGCCTGTCCAGCAGCTGATTGCTGTGCTGATCCCCCGCCTTCTGGTGGGGAGAGAACGCAGGCGTCTTGCTCCTGTGTACAAGCCGGCCTTTCGGAGCCTCGGGCTGCTTCACTAGGCTAAACAGGCCCTCAGGGCCGGGGCATAAACGCCCCACATGCTAAACAGCCCCTCTGCGAGAGGCCCTTTTCCAGAACAGCATCGGGGCCCCTCTGCCGGCCCCCTGAGTTTAAGGCCCCCGCGAGTCCTGCTATTCCCATGCCGGGGCTATGCTCCTAGACTGGGAAGGCCTGGCGAGCCTGTCCCTCAGATGCACGGAGGAGGGGGCTGTGGGCTAGCTCAGTCACGGAAGAGCCAGCCACCCCAAAGGCTTCCTGAGGGTGGCTTTGTCCCCTGAGGCGCAGTGGGGGGAGCCCTGGTAAGGAAGCCTGTCCTCGCTCTAGCCGCTGCCCGGCCGCAGCTTCGTAGGTCTGGGTGCTCGATGCACCCCAACCACTGGGAACCACCTGGGATGCTTGTTAAATATAAAGATTTCCAGCCTTTACCCATCCAGACCCTAGACAGCAGAGCTTCTGGGTGTGGGGCCTGGCAATGTGTATTCAGACAAGCTCCCAGGTGATTCCAACTCCTAACTTCCAGGGTCCAGCGTTTGGGAATCATGGAAAGGTGACCTGAGGATGGGGCTGGCAGGATGCTGCTGTGGATGGGGACAGTGTGGGACTCTCAGCACGGAGGTGCTCCAACCAGCCAAGGAGCGGTCCCCTGGGCCTGTGTGTGTGTGTGCGTGTGTGTGTGTGTGCGTGTGTGTGTGTGTGTGAGCCGGGCAGTGGTGCTGTGCCCGGGGCGGAGGGCACCCACACTGACCTATGCTCCTGATGTCAATTGTGACATCCACGTAGCCATGCTCAGCGCTGTGATACATGGCCTCCCTCAGGGCTCTCAGTTTGGCCTTGCTGTTGCGGCTGGCGCACAGGGGGGGCGGGGCTGTCTCCGCCAGGTCTGTCCCCTCGGCCAGAATCTCCTCCAGGGACAGGATATCACTCTTCTCCTTCTCTGGCTGGGCGAGCAGTTTGCGGAACACGTTCCTGTCAATCATAAACCCAGAGAGGAAGACACTCAGAGGTGGGGGAGGGCTCTGCCAGGGCGGGGACGGGTGGGGACCACTCCCTGGGACCAGGGAAGAGGACGGGACCAGCTTCAGAGTCCTGACCACGGGCGCTCCGTTCTGGGGGTGGAGGAGATGGTGGGGCATGGCCGGCCGTGTTTCCTCAAGGACAACCAGGGACCTAAGTGTTTGCCTCAAGTATCCAGAAGGCTCTGGAACCCGTGGTTCTGCTTTACGTGGGGTGATGTGTAATAAAACCGATGGGATACATCCTGAGGGAATGGTAGACGGGAGGCGATCAAACAGGAGGTGATTTATTCTTTATAAACGGATTCTTCTCACTTCGCTTCCGAGAGGGGATGCATGTCTGACCACCAGGGGGCAGCTCATGTGTTGAGTGGACGCTGGCTAGGAGGGGACGGCACAGCCAGTCCGGGCAGATGTGTGCGGCGTGAGGCTGGCCCTCGGCAGGGAGCGGGCAGGGAAGGCCACGCTGGCCGGGCTGGGGCCTGCACTGCCTCTGGGCCCCACACCCAGAGAGGCGGTGGGTCTGGGGCAGGCCTGGGAATCTGCATTTTTAACAAGCACCGCTCGGGGCCTGGGGCTCCGGCCCGCCCTAGCCTACCTGTGTCCGTGGGCTGCGGCCTGGCTGAAGGAGTTCATGTCCCCCTGGGGGGTGGTAGAAATTCCATTCCTGTGCATGGTTCCTATCAATGGGTCCGCACCTCGCTCCAACAGCAAACTAACCAGCTCAAAATTGCCTGCAAGCCCAGAGAAGGGGTTTTATAAGCGGATAAAGCAAACACAGAGTCGCCGGCACACCCGGGCCGGGGAGGTGGTGGAGGCCCTCGGCCAGGGTGAGAATTGGCACCCCTTACCCACGGCGGCGGCGAGCTGCAGGGGCGTCTCCGAGTAGTTCTCCTCGCCGTGCTCCACAGAGCCCTCGACCTTGGCCCCGGCGTCCAGGAGGAGCTGCGGGGGAAGAGGGGCCACGGAGATGTTGAAAGGACACGCACTGCGAGGGGGCGTCAGGAAAACTGGGGGAAATCAGTGCCATGCCAATGTTCCTGCTCTCCTCTGGGTCAGTGGCCACGGGCACAGGGCGAGGGCGGCTGGGCCTCGAGGGGGAACTAGGAGCTGCTGGGATCGACTAGAACCTGAACTACTCAGTGTGGCCTACAGGCCCGCAGCGGGGGCACCTGGGAGCTGGTGGGAAACGTGGCCCTCAGGCCCGCCCCAGACCCCCTGGACCGGAGCCTGCATGTTAACAGGCTCTCCGGGGCACTGACACGTACACGGATGTTTCTAGAAGCACCGAGATAGAAGCTCCTGGAACCAGGGGCTGGAAGACTCCCTGTTTGGGTCGGAGAGCATTCACGTGGTCTCGTGGAATCACAGATCAAGAGTTCTGGAGAGCACCCGGGCCAGCCCGGGCCAGGGACCCGGGGAGCTCCGAGGACAGGTCAGCAGAGGCTGCGTTTCCGGGCCAGCAGGTCCCTGTGGCAGAGTGAGCTTCCCCAGAGCTCTGCCTCCCAGGACTCAGTTCTGTGCCTTCCCTAAGCTATCCGTGTTTCTCACGGTGAATGTGCTGTTGCTGATGCGAACGGGGCTGGGGTGGGGGGGGACCTGCTTTCTTTATCACCCGTGGGGCTCCCTGAGGGCACAGCCAGGAGCGGGCTGCATGCGTGGCTTTCGTGACTTGTGCGCCTGCAGCTGGGAGGAGGCCTGACTTCGGTTTGGCTCTGCTCGGCTGCCCACTGCGCCTACTCCGGATCGGAAGGCTGGGGATGCCGCTGCTTGTTAAAGGATGGCATCTACACCTGCCAGGCCACCCTCTGCCCCTCCTTCCCTAGACTCCTCTACCGGGACTGGACTGCGCATGACGCTGTACAGGCAGACGCCAGTGTGGCACGTCCCACCCGCAACCTCCTGAAACATGGCTTTGGGTCTGTCTTCAGGACCCCCACACCCTAGGAAACAACAAAGGATTCCTGTGGGATCCCACCATTGCCCAGTGGTGCCTCTCACACTGTTCCCTGCTCTCCATTCATCCTCAGAGGCTTGGATCCCATCAACGGAGGCGAGTTCCTGAGGGACCCGAACCTCAGCACTAGTGTGGGGTCTGGTGGGGTCACAGGCCTGGCTGCTCGCCTCTCTTTTCTGATGCAGGGAAGACCACGTTTAAGATCTAGAATGTCCCGGATGGCTCGTCAATGAACACCAACTCGACAACAGCCAGAGAAGGTGCAAGCAACACGCACATGCCCAAAGGAGCTCGGATGAGGACGTCTCTCCATGCTTGGGAGCGGTCTCAGAAGACACATGCCAAGGCCCTGCTCTAGATCTCCTGGACCCGATTCTCAAGAAGTGGGATCCAAGCACGTGTCTTTTGGAACCCGTTGCCTTGGCAACCTGGAGGCGTCTTCCCACTGGTTGGAAACCGCTAGACTCTCCACAAACACCAGGGTCACACCGAAGGGGAGGTTCCAAGGTCTCACACCAGCCAAGTTTTGTGTTCATGTTACGGCAAATAAAATGAACCGATCCACAAAGCCACAGCTCAGGCCCCACCCCTGAGCAACTGGGAACACCTTCCGTAGGTCGGCCACTGTGTGTTGTGTGAGGCTGCATGTGGGTAGGTGATGATTTCATATTGGCTAACGCTGGGCCATATAGATCATTCCATATGATATTTTCACTCATATGATATGCATGTGCTATATATTTAATTGCAGTGAACCAATATGAATGTCTTAGTGACTATGCATGCTGGGAGAGGTACAGACTTGCATAATGGAAGAGGTAAAATTAAAGGTCAGGTGTGGATAGGGAAATACGTTAATACCTGAACTACAGGAATATGTCCATGCAACACAGCAAAAGTCAGAGCCGTCCAATGGCGGGTCTCGGGGTGGACGGATGGATATTTATGAGGAGTACTGACAACCTATAAACAAATTGAAGTTATTTTCAGAATGTGACCTTCACAATACTTAGACGAGCAGAGCTGACCTATCTGTGGCTGGGCACGCGGGAAAGGCGTAGAAAGGACACCCCGGACGGTGCCCGGGTTAGTGTTGGTGATGTCGGGTGGTGAGGAATAAGGACTCCTTTGCTTCTCATCTGAAAGCAATTAAACGGATGACCTCTGGCCACCGCGAAGGTGCCTTGGAGAAGGTGTCAGGGTGGCTACAATGAGCCAGCTCACCTGCCTGGCTCCTCTCTCTGCTGCAGGAAAGGTGGTGGTTCTGAGACCTACAGGATGTCAGCGTGAGATGCCACTGCCAGTTCACCCACACCTTTAGGGGACATTCTCGGTGGCAGCAAACCCCAGGCAAGGGCAGGTCTGCTTCCAGCTTTTGAGCCAGGGAAGCCCACCAGCGCATGGAGGAGTGGCACCATCTGGTCACAGCTCACCCACGCTGTCCTCAGTCCACTCTTCTGCTGCCTTCCCGGTTGACAAAGGCCCTCCTATTTCTGGAAACTGGGCATAAACACTTCCCTGAAAGCACTACAAATAAGCACTCTGACACTGGTCTTTTGATGTGGGGGGTCTCAAAACACCCCTGGCCACAAGAGAGGTGTCTGGGCAGCTGAAGGTTGGGGTCCTGCAGGACGGGCACCCACACATGGTTTTCCCGAACATTCGGGGGCCACGTCCCCGAGATGCCTGTTTCATTCAGAGGAGCTGAGTTCACTCTTCCCCTGCAGGGGAAGCCTGGAGCTGGGAGCTGTGGGTCGGGCTAGGGAGGACCGGGGAACCCCACCAGGAACACAAGCTGGGGAGCCCTCGCAGGGTCTGCACGGTGCTTACGGATGCATAACGGGGGCGGGGGGGGGGGATCCCCAATACTTGAAACTTGTATGATCCAAAATGGTTATGGATCCCAAACTACGTCTATTGACTGCTTTCCTCACAGGAATATAAAACTCACTAAAAAAAAAAACACACCCCAAAAGCAAATAGAAAAGACCCTCAAAACCCACAGTTACTAAATTGACAAGAGCACCTAATTTTGACCGAAAAAGGTTTCCCAGGGTTGCTGAGTTAGGACTGTGGCATACCAATTTCCCCAGTTTCCAAGGCTGCCAATATCTGGCTGCTGGAGAGAGTGGGTCTTGAGATAGCACAGAACATGGTAAAAAAAAAAAAAGAAAAAAAAGTGTGATTTCACCTATTACAACCCCCGGCAAGGAAGGAACCCAATACTGAGTCCCAAACTTATGCTAGGTCCCCTCTGTATTTATTTCTCCCAACAACTCTCTGAGATGGCTGTGATTATTCTCCCATTTTACAGACGGGGACACCGAGGCTCAGAAGCCACTTGCCCAAGCACAAAAGCACGTCACCAAGGCACGGCCAGTGTCAGAATTTGAACCCGTGTCAAATTCTAAAGCCTGCTGGGGTGTGCTTTCCGCTCCAGCACACCGATTCAAGGAGCTTTGTGATCAGCTTTACAACCTGTGGCTGCAACTCAGCCAACCAGGGGAGCCAATCGGGATTCGGTGGGGGAGGGAGAGCCACGCCTCAGCTCTGGGACAGGGCCCGGCTTTGCACTTCGCAGAGGGAAGGGGCTGGTGGCTCAGCAGGGCGCTCTCTGCTCGGATCCCAGAAGGAATGGATTACAATAAGGATCAGAGACTCTACACCTGAGCCAATGAAAAGCTGGTGCGCCTTGTAGCTTTGTTGGCTGTTTTTAAATGAAACATAACATGCTCCTTGGAGTTTCCCCGGGCTGGGCCTTAGGATGGAGGAAATCCATCTGCTGGTCTGACCTCTTTGCTGGACGGAGCGCCCTGCCCTCAGCAGTGGCTCTCGGGAGAGAAAGACCCCCGCCCCCTCTCTTGGTTCACCTTCCCCTGGGGATGCCAGGCCGAGGGGCCCTGCAGCCCTCTGCACCCTCACCTCCACATTCAGGTCAGCTCCGGCATCCAGCAGCATCTGCACCATCGCCTCGTCCCCACGGACGCAGGCGTACATCAGGGGGGTCATGCCCTGCGGTGAGTTAGAAACCAGAGAACGGAGAAGGGTTACCAGGTGGCTGTGTCACTTGATGCTAACATGCAAATTCTTACTTTTGCTTAGAAGGCTGTCTTTGCACTCAAAATCCGGCATTAAAAAGAATAAACAGCCCTAAGGTCACAATCCTCCATAGTTTGAAAAACCAAAATGGAGGCAAGAAGGGACCATAAATTGTCTCTTTTTTTGCATGTATCCTTGCTTAAGTTGGAGGATTTTCCTTTGTCTGTCTTAGGGTGCAACAGCCCTAGGAGTGTTTGCTGAAGCAAATGGCTGATTTCAACTTTCTGCGTTCTGCAGCATCAGCCGCTAAGCTATCTAACTGACAAACACCGTTTCCTTGACATTTTCTCTTTCTCAATATAACAAGTGTCATCTTTACTCTATTCAAGATACCGGTCGGGGTCAAGGGAAATTGGATACCTCTGAGCACACCCCCAGCATTGACACCTGGTTTGACATTACCATTTACAAGCGAACGGCAAGCAAATGAGGAATGGCTTTCAAAAATTCCATAAGCATTTGCCCACGAGTTCTGCTTATTATAAACAACGTACCCCAACCAACAGAAGGAAGGGATGGATTTTTCCATAAACAGTGTTGTGAAGGTGGGGAAATATCCGAGTAAGAAGAGCCTTATCTCACACCATCCAGTAAAACCACTTCTAGTTTGATTAGCGATATAGGGACAAAATTAAAACCATAAAAGTCATCTAGGCACAAAAATAATAAAAGAATCGCAAAGGAAAATCATTACAGCACTGAGGGCATGAAATTGAACACATAAACAAGATGAAAAGGTAAGCAGTACATGAAGACATATCTGTCACATTATAGTAAGGGGTCATATGTCTAATATGTAAAGAGCTCTTCCAAGTAAAAAAGAAAGACAGTAAAGCTCCAGTGAAAACCAGGCAAAAGGTAAGTAAAAGATCCACAGGGAACACACACATATATATAGTTGGAGGGTATGTACAAGGAAACAAAGTCTCTGGAATAGTATTTGAGATTAAAAAAAAAACCTTCAGAAAGGTTGATGAGTTTGAGCCACTATTTCCACTCTTAAGAGTTTCCCTAATGAGACAATCAGGGATTTGAACAAAGATTTGTGTAAGTTTATTTAGCTCAGCGTTATTGATATAAGTGATCAGAAACAACCTAAATACCCAACAACTGAGTGTGGCTAAGTGAATAAATAATATGACCATGTTAAGTAGCCATTAAAAGGGACCAAAACTATTTAATGATACTGCAAAGTACCTTTCATTGCACCTCAGTGTCAGGGGTTTGGGGGACAGCTGCCTGTCTCAGAGGCTCCTCCTAGGGTCCCCCAGAATGACTTTTGTGCCTCTTAAACGTACCCTGAAAGTTTGGTGGAAGTTTGTCTTGACTTGTTCTGTGATGCAGTAACAGGCCGGCTGAGCACTAATTTTAACCAGGCTGGAAAAAGAACTTGAAGGACACATACTAAATATAAATAGGATGATTACTTGGGCTATGGAATGATTTCCTTTCTGGAATAGGCCTATTTTTCTCTCTTTTCCATTTCAGCTGCAATGACCACGTGCAACTTCTATAAAGATGAACAAGGGTATTTTTATTTTAAAAACTAAAAACTAAAAACTAAAAAAATATTTTAAAAAATCACCCTAAGTCACCCGTAGGGGGAGCCTCTGTCCAGTGCCTGCTGTGTCCATCTTGCCATGGGCCGTCGCTCGTGGTGAAGGTGGGGGTGCGCGTTCAGACACCCAGAGGGCCCTGTACCTGTTCGCTCATGGTGTTGATCCCATCGGGCCCCAGGAGAGACACGGCCTGCTTCACCAGATCCGTCCGCCCACAGTTCAGCATCCGGAAACCCAGGTCCTGCTTAAACTTGGCTTCGATGGCCACTGCGTCCAGCTTCCGAGAAGCAAAAAAGCAGTCGTCAGCCCTAAGGGAGGGAGAGATGGTCAGCTGGGTGCGGCGGCCTCCCCAGCGACGGGCCTGGAAGGCCACCAGAGTTAGGTAGCACCAGGAGACGTTGCGTGTGCTTTTCATGTCCACTGCCCGCTCCTGGGCCTCAGTTAGAATGTGGACGTCTTGACCCTTTGTCCTGCTGTGGATCTGTCCTGTCCTCTATGTTCCTTCACGCACGGAGCAAAGTATACTCTTGGCTACTATTTACTGAATGTTTCCTGGGGGCTAGGCTCTACGCTAAACTCTTTACATGAATTAATTCGTTTAATCCTCACTCAACACCAAGAGGTAAATACTATCTTTAACCCTCTTTTTTTTAAAAAAAAAAAAATCCTCGCCCGAGGATATTTTCCCACTGATTTTTACAGAGAGTGGAAGAGAGAAGGAAAGACAGAAATATTGATGTGAGAGAAACACATCGATGGGTTGCCTCCTGCACGAGCCCCTGACCAGGGCCCTGGCCGGGGAGAATCCTGCAACCCAACCAAGGTATGTGCCCTTGACTGGAATTGAACCTAAGACCCTTTGGTCTTCAGGCCGATGCTCTATCCACTGAGCCAAACCGGCTAGCTCTTTACCCCTCTGTTAACCACGGGCAAACAGACACAGTGAAAGGACTTGCCCAAGGCCACACAGCCAGCAAGCAGAGGTGCTGGGATGTGAACCACGGCAGCCTGCAGAGCCCGCCTGGGTATCTACTGTGTCCCCCTGTCCCTCCATCATGGCACATACTATTTGCCTCTTCCCCTGTTTGCCTTCCCCTCCAGGCTGGGGGCTTCGGTGAGAGCAGGGACCCTGTCTAGTGTGCCTGCATTGCAGTGCCAGACAGCGCCCAGCACATGGCGCTGTTAAACATGTTCGCTGAATGAACACCGGGCAGGTGGATGCTCGCCATTCAAAGCAGAAGCTGGGCAGAGAACTGGGAAGATGGAATGCGATCACAGATAGTCAGGTGCCTCGGAAACAAACCCAGACGGCCGGGCGCAGCGAGCGAGAGGTTAGGGAAGGTGGGGAGAAAAATCAACGGGTTCCAGAAGGCGATGCAAACTCTGCTTGTACAGGATGTTACCTCCTTCCCACCGTGAACTGATCAATCACCGACTGAATCAGATCTGCAAGCATTTATGGAGCACCTGTTTGTGACAAGCTCTGTGCTAGGGGCTGAAGACATGTCATTGTCCCTGCCCTGGGGCCCACTGCCTGGAAGGCGAGAGGGCACAGGCACTGGCCATGAAACCCCCTGTGGTACATGCAGTGCTTGAGGGATCGGAGACATGCACCGAATAGAGCCTCGGGGATACAGCAAGGCTTCCTGGAGGAGGTGACCTCTGAGCTGTGTCTTAAATGAGGAAGTGGTAGGAGAAAAGAGAGCAGAACTTTGAGCTCATTTGAGCAAAAGTGTAGCGACGAGGCATGGCAGGTGAAGTGAGGGCAGGAAGGACCCAGTGTTTCTGGGGTCTAAACTTGTAGGCAGAGTGCCAGAGCTGAGGGTGGGGTTGGATTACAGGGGAACTTGACTTGATTCTCAAGGCTCCAAACGTTACCCTTAAGGGCCACTGAATGTTTTGAAGCGGGCAGGGCACTGGTATGGTTGGAAGGCCAGCTCTGGAAGAGAGTAGAGGATGGGGTTGCGGGGAGCCACCCCTAGAGGTAAGAGCCATGCCAGTGCCAAAGGAACTAGCTAAATGGAGGAAGAAGCTGCCAGTGACAAAGAGACGGGACCAGGGGCCGAGCGAAGGCTGTGGCTGCTGGGGTGGGGCAGATGCCGCGGGTCCTGTCTTCTCCACACGCAGGTGCCCATTTCTCAGGTGTCGGCCCTGAGGCTGGTGGCCCACACAGTTGCATCAGCCGCAGTCAGCGCTGTCCCAGACCCCCTCCTGTCCCCCCTCTTGCCAACGCAGAGGGTGGAAATGGAGGAAAGGAGGCGGGCTCTCAGCACCCCTGGTCCCATTCCTGCCTCTAACTAACCCACATGGTGGTACAGGAAGGATTCAGTTTGGGGGGGGGGGGGATTATCTTCTTTTTTAATCCTTGGAAGAAAGGAGAGGGGGTATTGTTTATGGTACTAAGGCTCCTGCTCAGCAGTAAGGCTAGGTTCTGGGGAGAACACCAGAGGGGTGAACCACAGAGAGCCTCAGGAAATGAGGGTGGGTGGGTGTATGTGTGACCCTTCATTGGGTTCCTGATATATCGTTCATCTGTCCTGAAATAGGAACCCTGCGGTAGGTAGGATATGTTCCAGTGGTCGGCAAACTGCGGCTCTCGAGCCACATGCAGTTCTTTGGCCCCTTGAGTGTGGCTCTTCCACAAAATACCGTGTGCGGGCGCGCACGTACAGTGCGATTGAAACTTCGTGGCCCATGCGCAGAAGTCGGTTTTCGGCTCTCAAAAGAAATTTCAATCGTTGTACTGTGATATTTGGCTCTGTTGACTAATGAGTTTGCCGACCCCTGTGTTGGGCTCTCAATAGGTGACACTAGGATTTTGCTTCTGGCCACCAGGGGGAGCTGATGCAGCGAAGATTCCAGAGGACCCTGAGCTTGGGGTGGAGAGGGGGTCTAGTGCTTCAGGAACCGCATCAAGTCAGGCTCCAAGGCCCAGGGAAGAACTAAGAGAGGTATTTAGGGGACCAGAGTTGACCAGGATCCTGGACTCCAAGATGAAAGATCACCTCAACGCTGCTGGGAACTCTCCAGGGAAGCCCGAGAGCTCCCCAGGCCGGGGAGGAATGAAGGACTCCGGGCCTGGCCTGAGACCATGGCATCAGCATCCAAGTTCAAACTTCTGGGGCACAGAATGGGGCCGTGCCATAGGGCCAGTTCATGGGGCTGTGGACTTGGGACTCACTGCTAGGGCTTTGGATTTAGCCAATAAAAGATACTTTAGCAAATATTGCATGGGACAAACGGACACTAAGACATTATTGACTGTTTATCTGAAATGGAACCGTTTCATCTGGGAATGGGCAGAGCCACTTGCCATGATCCTAAAAGGACACGCGGGGAGTCCATGGATCCCACTGCAGTGAGGGCCGCACCCATCTCTAGGGAAAGAGGGAACACCTTCGTGAAGGAGGCTTCATCTAAAGGAACGATGTTCCCTAAAAATGGTTAAGGAGGCCCGGCCGGTGTGGCTCAGTGGTTGAGCGTCGACCTATGAACTAGGAGGTTACCGGTTCGATTCCCGGTCAGGGCACATGCCTGGTTTTTGGGCTTGATCCCCAGTGTGGGGCATACAGGAGGCAGCCGATCAATGATTTTCTCTCATCATTGATGTTTCTATCTCTCTCTCCCTTCCTCTCTGAAATCAATAAAAATATTTTTTTTAAAAATGGTCAAGGAAGAAGCTTCAAGCCCAATGGACAGGAGAGAATAGGGCGAGAGCAACAGGGAAGGGACTGGGGCATATGTCACTGCAGCTTCGGGATGGGGAAGAGGAGGGGTCTGCATGTGTTTCACTGAAGTGTCTGGAGCCTTGATGGTGTGTGTGTGTGTGTGTGCGTGTGCACACAACTCTCGGGGAGGTATCAGGTTTGACTCATTGTAAGGATAACTTTTCTTCTCCCAGACCACTGTCTAATTCGGGAAGAGGGTGCTTTGTGAAACCAGAGCCTCTTTCTTGGGAGCAAAGAGGCTGTGAATTGTCATTGTCATTGCATTTGCAATTTCCTCTTTCCTGTCTGCTATTCTCAATGCTTGATTGATTCTCTCAAATAAGCATTTTTTTCCCCCTGGAGTCAAGCTAAATTCCATGTGACTGGATAAATATTACTGGGCACCATGCATGGGGCTCTGAGGAGGGAGACACAGATTCTACCCCGTGTTCACTGAGCCCCAGACTGCTCAACAGACAATTCCAAGAACATCAGCAGTGTTTACCAGCTAGAGAGGTCCTTGATTTTAATTAGGGAGAGACAAATGGCAAGAAAATTACTGTAGTTAATGATGATGATGATAAACATCGTTGTTATAGGAAGCTGACATTTATTGAATACTTACTATTGAAATCTAAGCTCTTCCCATGTATTAATTCATACAATTTTTACAATAAGCCCATGATGTGGGTGCGGTTAGAAGCCCCATTCCAGAGATGAGGAAATTTCCCAAGTCACAGAGCTGGTAAGCAGGGAGCTGGCATTTCACCGGCTGAACGGGCACCTTGCCTGACCCCTCTCAGTGGGACCAGGCACTTCTCCACGGTGCTGGCGTGCCCCCCAATGCAACTGCCTACAAGAGTACCTCTCTACAATGTCTCCCGGACCCTCAAATGTAGTATGTCCAAAATTGAGCTTTTTATTAACACATCCACCTCCCTCCCTCTGAACTTGTCTGCTAGTCATCCTATCTCCATAAATGGCACCCCTGTCCACCCAGGTGCTCAGGCGAGAACCTTGTCTCATCACCATATTCATTCCATTAGCTGTTGATTGTGCCATCCAAATCCCCAATTCCACATCCATTGCTTCTCTCCACCTCCCCTGGCCAGACCCTGGTTCCAAACACCTAGATGATTGCAGTAGCCTCGTAACTGGTCTTCCTCCTCTCACTCTTCTCCCTTCCAAACTGGTTTCTTACACAAGGGAAGAGTGAACTTAAAATGTAAATAGGACCATGCTATGCCCCTGCTTAAAACATTTCAGTGCCTTCCCGTGTAATGAGAATCCACTCCAGACTTTAGGGTCCCGCCCTGCTCTCCAAGCCTCCCCTTCCTCCTTCACTCTGCACCAGCAGCCCCCCTCTTCTGTCCCTTCAACAGGCCAAGGTCTTCCTGCTCTGAGGGCTTTGCTCCTGCTGTTCCCTCTCCTTGGAATGCCCTCCCCGTAGCTCTTTGCAGGGCTGGTTCCTTCTCATCCGTCAAGTATGAGCTTGAGTGTCATGTCCAGGAGGCCTTCTCTGTATGTAAAGGGGGGTATGCTCCTCTCCTTTTTTCTCCTTCTTTTTCTTTTAATCCTCACGTGAAGATATTTTTCCATTGATTTTTTAGAGAGAGTGGATAGGAAAGAGGGATGAGGAAGGAGAGAGAGAGAGAGAGAGAGAAAGAGAGAGAGAGAGAGAGAGAGAGAGAGAGAGAGAGGGAGAGTAAGAGAGAGAGGGAGAGGGAGAGTAAGAGAGAGAGAAGACACATTAATTGGGTGCCTCCTGCACACACCACCTCACCTGACCGGGGCTGGGGACTGAATCTGCAACCCAGGCACATGCCCTTGACCAGAAATCAAACCCAAGACCCTTTGGGGTGTGGGCCGACACTCTAAACACTTAGCAACACTGGCCAGAGCTCCTCTCCCCTTTAATTTATTTTTTATTCTTATTTTTAATCCTCACCTGAGGATATTTTTTTCCCCATTGATTTATTTTTATTTTCTTAGAGAAAATGGAGAGGAAGGAGGAGGCAGGGGGAGAGAGAGAAACATTGATGTGAGAGAGACACATTGATTAGTTGCATCCCGTTCACATCGTGACTGGGCCGGGGATGGAGCCTGCAACTGAGGTACATGCCCTTGACTGGGAATCGAACCCACAACCCTTGGTCTGCAGGCCGACGCTCTAATTACTGAGCCAAACTGGCCAGGGCAAGCTGCTCTCCTTTTCGTCCCACCTCCAGGCCAGTTCCACCCCTCCCCTCACCAGCGGCCCCCAGTGCCTGCCCTGCATGCCGGAAGCACACGGTACTAACTGGTGGGTGAGCCACACACGACTCATTCCTGAGGCCTCAGGAAACATCTGGTTATCAAGCCTCCCTCAGCCACACAAACTAAGCAGTGGTTCTGGCCACTGAATTTTACCAGCCATGTCAGGCAAACACACAAGCAGGTAAGAAACATTTTCCATAAAACACTCCTTTCTGTCCAACGGGGTTGGTTAGAAAATGGAACTCCGCAGGATCTTAATTCCTGCAGCATTCCCGGAAACACGCCTGGGAGCTCTGCTGACCAGCTCTGGAAAGTCTCTGAGGGACCTGCCACTGAAACCCGACGGGCCCCCCTGGCTGGACAAATGGGCGCCCCCTCCCACGTGCAGGACTGACTTACGCAGGAATCTATTAAGCCAGCCACCTGGGGCTTCATCAGAAGGCGATCAGCTGGGCGGTTTTCCCTTTGAGTGGCTTTCAGTGATGCCATAAAAATCTGATCAATTTAAGTACGAGGCCAGCTACCGAGGCAGCAATTTCTCTCATTTCTCAAGGGCCCCAGCCCCTAGAGTCCGGCTCAATAGCTGCCACCACTTCAGGTATGTGACTTCAGAATGACGCGCTCCGCTCCGAGGGGCCTGCAGGCCTGAGCGCAGCACGGGAGCTGGCGTGGAGGTGGCCGCTGATGCGTCCATGCCCCCCGCTGCTCCCTCGTGCACTCAGCTGGTGAGGCTTCAGACACATTTTATTCCTTTATTAATTTTTAAAGCGAGCACAGACGTTACGAGCACGCTCTCTGGTTCCCAGCTCTGCTCTTTAGCAGCTCTGTGATCTTGGGGCAAGTTACTTAACCTCTTCGCTGTTCCGTGTTCTCATCTGTAAGCCGAGGTTAGTCATAAAACCGTCCTCCTCAGATTCTGGGTGCGGATTAAATGAGATCATCCATGTACAGTGCTTAGAAGAGTCACAGGGCTTAGCACGCAGCTCTCATGAAATGTTAGAGATTTCATATCATAATCGTTCTTACAAATTACAAAGCAAGAGGCAGACTGGAGAGCATAAACGCTATTTGGAAGAAGCAAATAGGAGACACAGAGACTAAAGAACATGATAGTAAAAGCGCTTCTTAAGATCTCAAATTAGGCATCGTATCGAACAAATCCCGCCAGGAGAAAGGCAGTTCTTTCCCAGTGGGGAAACCCCCGTCGCTCAGAAGGGTTTTGCAAGCACACCAGTGATGTCAGAGGTTGGGGGGAGGGGAATGGGAACCACGCTGGATAAAAGCAGTTTCTGGGACAGTCCAACGAGCAAGAAAGGGCAGAGCCTCTCAGGGGGCAGGGGGGTGGGGGTGGGGGTGCAGCTGCCCAGCCAGGCTTCCAGCCCCTCTTTCCTCCTCTGCCTGCAGGACCCATCCTGACCCGCTGGCGCTGGAAACCAGCAGCTCCCAGGGTCCCTGAGCACAGACTCCAGTTAACCCCAGGGAGGTGCGGGCTCGGAAGCCAGACCGCCTGGCTTCACCACTTGGCTCTGCCCTCGCTAACTGGGAAGCACTGTACTCGTGACTTAATCTCACTTACTTTTCTCACGTGTAAAACGAAAACACGAACATTCCACCTTTTACTTATGTAACAGACTAAAGGCCCGGTGCACGAAATGCGTGCATGGGTAGGGTCCCTAGGCCTGGCTGGCGATCAGGGCTGATCGGGGCCTTCTGGCTGCTGGCCAGGGCCTTCTGCTCCTGGCTGCTGGCTGCCAGCTGGGGCCTTCCTTCGTTCCGTGCCACCCCCTGGTGGTCAGCGCACATCATAGCGAGCGATCGAACTCCCGGTCTCCTGGTCAAACTCCCAAGGAGACACTTTGCATATTAGCCATATATATATATATATATATATATATATATATACACACACACACACACACACACACACACACACATATATATATATATATATATATATGTATATATATATATATATATATTTAGTACCTACCATGTAGCAGGCATATTATAAGCTTTTTACAAATATTAACTTGTTTA
Source organism: Cnephaeus nilssonii (assembly GCF_951640355.1). NCBI lineage: Eukaryota > Metazoa > Chordata > Mammalia > Chiroptera > Vespertilionidae > Cnephaeus > Cnephaeus nilssonii. The sequence goes on from NC_137077.1 coordinate 10,412,639, forward strand.
ACTCTCATGATAACCCTATGAGGAAGGATTATTATTATTAACCTATTGTACAGATAAGGAAAAAGGGACACAGAGGGGTTAATGAACGGGCTCATGGTCACAGAGCTAATAAGTAGGAGTCGGGATTTGAACCGGGGCGGCCTGGCTCCAGAGTCTGTCCCTCCATACAGCCCAGCTCTCAGGGAGTGCTGGCAATTTCTGGGCTTCAGAGGGATTTCTCACACATGACTCTGGGTATGTACCCCAAAAGTTCTAAACAGTTCTCATATGACCTTCCTCATCAGCAGCAATAATAATAATAAAAAAGCTACCCTTTACTGCAGGCTCATTATGCGTTGTTATTGTTATTCCCGTTCTATTGGCAAGTGAGACTCAGGCCCGAGCTCTGCCACCTGAGCCTGTCCACCCAGGGCAGGCAGGGCCTTGTGCCCACGCCCAGGGTTCACACCCCGCTTGGCTTCTTCTCGCTACCTCGGCAGGTAGCTTAACCTCTCTCAGCCTCTGTTTGTTTCTCCATCTGCAAAACAGGGATGGCAACAGTGGTGCTGACTGCCTGAATTTGTGATGGGGATTAAAGCAGAGAGTACATCTGAACCACTCGGCACAGAGTGTGATAATAACTGCCCAATACGCGAAATGCATACTTATCACGATGCCATCATTTCCTCATTGTAGGGCCTCTTCCCAGGGATGCAATCAGGCCATCTGGAAGTCCCTCCCTCCGCCCCGCCTCCAGCCACACAAACTGCCAGTCCCAGAGCAGGTCTTCTGGCCCCCAAGCAGTTCTGGGGACCGGCCCTCGGAGCCCAGCCCTCACTGTGGTCCCTGCTGGCCCTTGAGACAGACCTGCTGTTGCTCCCACGGCTCCGCACGTTCCTTTCCCCGTGTTTCTGTTCTTATTCATCTGAGTCTCACCAGCAGGCTGGCGACCTGGGACAGAGCAACTCCCAAGGCCCCAGCAGCCTGGGGTCTCCGGGGCTGTGGGACGGGAGGGGCTGCTTGGCCCTGCTCACAAGGAAGATGCGGAGCCCACAGCCACCGCAGGATGTGGGCTGAGGGGTCTGGCTGTCACCGGGATGACTCTGAGAGGACACAGCCCCACTCTGCTGCCTGGGCCCTCACGGCCCACGATTTGGTTTCCCAAGGCTAGTGGGCAGATTGGCTGCCTTGGAACAGAGTAAAGGTGTTAGCGATAATCAGAGACAGAAGTATTTACAGTTTCCCTAACACACTATAGTTAATAATAATAATAATAATAATAATAATAATGATAATAATACCTGGCACTTATCAATTGCTTCCCATGTGCTAAGCATTTCCCACGTAATAGCCCATCTCATCCTCCAAATAACCCCATGCATTGGGCTCTGTCCTCATCATTTCACAGATGAAAACCTGAGGCATGGAGGTCATGTCACTTGCCCAAGGTCACACAACCCGCAGGGGGTGGGGCTGGCATTCAATCCAGACAGACTGACTCCTGAGCCCATGCTCCCATCTTGCTTAAACCTTCACGGGAACCCCAAAAGGCCGGTTTCAGCATCCCCATTTCACAGGTGAGGAAACAGCGCCCAAGAGGGGCTAAGTAATCTTGCCCTAAAATCGCTGGGCTCCTTCTCCTTCCATTTCAATCCAGACCTGTGTCATCTCAACGTCCAGGCTTACGTCAGACTCCCCAGGGTCCCAGCCCCACAGAACCCAACGTTATCGAATTGCTACTCTGTGGCACACACTTGGGGACACAGAGGCCACGGGGATAAGATTTCTGCCCTGGAGAAGCTCAGAGGCGCAGGGAAGTGCTAGGATCCGTTCATTCCCACATACCCATTCAGTGAGCGCCAGCTACAGGCCGGGCACTGGGCCCAGCAGCACGAGAGCCCGACGTGGGCCCTACCCTCCCAGGCTGCCACGGAGAAGGATATGAAGCAAGTGTTTGACTAGGTAGGTGACTATGTAATTGAAAATGCAGATGCCTAGGGGAGAAAAATGAGAGCACAACGCTCACTCAAAACAGTAATTAAGGATCAAGTTGCCAGCCTCTCCTACCTCTGGGGGCTCACCGGAGAGACTGATGAAATCCAGGAGCAGACAACAATGCTGGCTTCCTTTACCTGGACTCAGACACTCACTGAAGGGCGGCGGGAAGGACTACTGATGTGGAAGTGTAAGCCAACCCAGCACATTCCCTTGCAGTAATACCTCAGGCATGGAGCCCAGCTCTCTCTAGGCTTCCACGTTCTCATCTATAAAATGGGACAGCAGTGCCTGGCCGGTGTGGCTCAGTGGTTGAGCACTGACCTATGAACCAGAAGGTCACAGTTCGATTCCCAGTCAGGGCACATGCCTGGGTTGTGGGCTTGATCCCCAGTGTGGCCAAGCTCCTGTGCCCTGTCCCTCTTCCCAGCCGGCAAACCCCAATTGGCCTGCTGCCTGCTTGCGGCGGTGGTGGCCAGCTGCGAGGGAAGGAGGAGGGGGGAGGCAGGGAACCGTGTGGTGGTGGGGTGCTGACAATGGCAGTGGTGGCGTCCGGCGTCCTGTGTTCGTTCCTTCTATGCCAGGCCTGGTGACCATTGCCTCCTCTCTGGCCCGGCCCTGATTGGCCTGACCCTGATTGGCCCTGATTGCCAGCCAGGCCTAGGGACCCCACCCATGCACGAATTTCATACACCGGGCCTCTAGTATATGTATAATTAGAATCCTCTCTAATAAAAGAGAAACATGCAAATTGACCATACCTTTGCTACACCCACAAGCCACGCCCACCAGCCAATCAGGGCGAGTATGCAAATTAACCAAATCAAGATGGTGGTTAATTTGCATATCCAGGCCAGAGCAAAGACTGAAGACAGCATAGAAAGAAGCCAAGCACTGCAGAAGGGAGCGAAGCTGCTGAGAAGCAAGCAAGCGGGGCGGTGGAGAAGGAAGGGAAGCAGGCGGGGCGGGGAGAAGGGAGGGAAGCAGGCGGGGCGGGGAGAAGGGAGAGAAGCTGGCAGGGCTGCGGAGAAGGGAGGGAAGCAGGCAGGGCAGCAGAGACCGCAGCAGGAAGCCCTACTGCAGGAATCTTCCTGCAAGGGGCCTCTAGTCCTACCTAATAATAGAGTAATATGCAAATTGACTGCACCTTCACTATGCCCAAGCCACGCCCACCAGCCAAGCCACGCCCACCAACCAAGATGGCTACAGCCACCGAGAGCGGGAGGGAGGCTTGGGTTTCCGCAGTAACAAAAGAAGCCATCCTGTTGCCGGCCTAAGCCTCCACTCAAGGCTACAAAGTTTCAGTTATAGAAGGTGAATTAACTACAACAGAAATCGCTGTTGGCCGAGGAGCGAGCAGCAGGCTTGGCTTTGCTCCAGGCTACAGAGTTTCAATTGTAGAAGGTAAATAAATTCCAGATACCAGGGCCTCCTCTTGGGTCGCCAGGGGGCGTGGCCGGCCTGCAAACCACCACAGGCCCCTCGCTCAGGCCGCCCCACGCCCCAAGGGAACCCCCACCCTTCAGGGCAAACCAGTCAGCCCCCACCTATGCACCAGGCCTCTATCCTATCTAGTAAAAGAGTAATATGCAGATTGACCATCACTGCAACACACAATATAGCTGCCCCCATGTGGTCAAAGATCCTGCCCCCATGTGGACACAAGATGGCCACCACAAGATGGCCAGCAGGGGAGGGCAGTTGGGAGGCACCAGGCCTGCAAGGGAGGGCAGTTGGAGGTGATCAACCCTGCAGGGGAGGGCAGTTAGGGGTGACCAGGTCGGCAGAGGAGGGAAGTTGGGGGCAAACAGGCTGGCTGGGGAACAGTTAGGCATCAATCAGGCTGGCAGCGGAGTGGTTAGGGGGTGATCAGGCTGGCAGGCAGAAGCGGTTAGGGGCAATCAGGAAGGCAGGCAGGTGAGCAGTTGGGAGCCAGCAGTCCTGGATTGTGAGAGGGATGTCCAACTGCCCGTTTAGGCCCGATCCCGGATCGGGCCTAAACGGGCAGTCAGACATCCCTCAAGGGGTCCCAGATTGGAGAGGGTGCAGGCTGGGCTGAGGGACACGCCCCCCCTCCATGCACGAATTTCGTGCACCGGGCCTCTAGTATATATATATATATATAATACACACACGCATGCACACACACTGACACTCATTCACATATATGATATTATCTAATCCTTACTCTGATCCTAGAAAAACTATCTCTCATCTTTCAGAAGAGGAAATTGCAGCACAGAGAGGCTCAAAATGTGCCCCAGGTCACACAGCCTGCAAGCAGTGGAACTGAGATCTGAACCTGGATCCTTGCTCTTACCACCCACGCCACTGCCTCTCTGTGTCACCAAAGTCCTCCATGTTCATAGAGATTCTAGTCAACCGCTGCCTGGGTGAGTACTAGATGCCAGCAACTGGGCTGGGTGCCAAACAAATGTGAATTCCCAACCACGGTCTTCAAACTCAAGGCCCTCTTGCAATTGCCCCCCTGGGACGTTCCCCATCTCTCAACCATTTCTTCTTTCTCACCAATCCAGCCAACAAGGCCTGCCACCCACCCCACGGGCACCTTTCCCCACCGCCTTCCTGCCTGCACGCACGGTGTGCCCCCAACTCCACATCCTCTCCTCTGCGTCCTGCTTTCCTTCAAGTTGTTCTCTAGAGACAAGTGCCATAGAGCAGCTCCGGACTCTCGGAATCCCGGACAGTTGGCGCTGAAAGAAAGCACTCAGCTCAACTCCTGACCTTCAGACCAGGAAACTGGAAGCCTGAGAAGGGGTAACCAATCGGAGCGGCCACAGATGCATTTCGGAGCAGAATCCATGTCTTTGAGTCACTTAGCACGTCTCTTTTGTGGATACCCTTAGGTTTGTGTAGGGCAGGGATTCTCAACCAGGGGTGATTTTGTCACCCAGGGACATTTGCCAATGTCTGGAGACACTTTTGGGTGTCACAACTAGGGAGACGCTACTAAATATTCTACAATGCACAGGACAGCCCTCCCTCCAAAGACTTATTCCATCCCAATGTCAATAGTGCTGAGATTGAGAAAGCCTAGTGGAGGGTAATAAAATTTTTTTGCATCATCTTTTATATACGGAGCAGTTCCCATTACAGGATTCTGTAAGTGTGACAATAAAATGGTGCCTTCAGAAATGAATCGTGAAATGGCTTATCGTGGGCCTGACTTGGATACAGGGCCCCCCTGACCCCCCTCTCTTCTCAGCATATTTTCCCCAAAAAGCCAAATTCCCTCACACAGGCTTCAAGTCCCCCGATTGATGTTTTTCCTTTTCTTTGGTGTATAAAAAAGATGAACAAATTGAGACTTTTGTATCGAAGCAAATTACACCAAGATCTCCATGCAGCTTTCTAAGGAAAAAATTATACCATTGCAGCAAATGGAACATGTAATGCTTGCAAAGTTCCTAGGAGAAATGTTTGTCCAAAGATTGTGCCCACTTGCTGTTTCATGCCGCTACTGAAGTTCAGAAAAGAGCCAGCTCATTAAACCGGCCTCAGATAAAGTGAACAAAAGGTGATTTCACATCCTCCTCCCGGCCAATTGTTTCTGCCTCACGTGAGGTACTAAGGGGCCTGGACCTTTCTTTTCCTTATAAGTAAACCAGAGGCCCGGTGCACGAATTCATGCACGGGTGGGGTACCTCAGCCTGGCTGGTGATTGGGGCTGACTGGGCCATCTTGCCCAGTCCCGAAAGGGGCCGGGCGGCCAAGGGGTGTGGGGGTGGGAAGGAACCGCGGGAGGTTGGCTGTGGGAGCACAGTGACCACCAGGGAGCAGCTCCTGCATTGAGCGTCTGCCCCCGGTGGTCAGTGCACATCATAGCTACCAGCCAGTTGTCTGGTCATCCGGTTGTAATGGTCGCTTAGGCATATATATATATATATATATATATATATATATATATATATATATATATCTCCTGTTAGTGGCAAAACCTACTGTGTTTGCCATCCCCCACAATAGAATTCTGTGTCTGTTCAAATATGTGAAAAAAATTTTTTTATTTCAAATGCCAGGGCTGCAAACACCCAGGAGACTGAAATTAGGTGTACTCATATTTGACTCTTGTCAGGTTATTTTGAGTAGAAATAATGAAGCAGCATTACATATCTCTGGATTGGGCATCACGGCTTATTTCAAGAGCTGAAAACAAGGCCTTTCCTTAGAAAAAGGAGTCACCCTGATTTTGACAAGCCCTTAATGTATATCCATTTTTAGCAAAGACTGGGGGTTGTCTTCCAGAATCCTTTATCTCCTTTATGTATCGTAGGACTTGAATTTTAGCTGGGTACATGGCTGCCCAGGTAAAGACTACATTTCCCAGGTTCCCTTGCAGCTAGACATTACCACATGATTAAGTGCTGACCAATAGGGAGTGAGGGGAAATGATGCACGCAGTCTCTGGAGCAGGCATATCCTTCTACTTTCCCTCTTCTCACTAGATAGATGTGGTCCTGGCGGGTGGGGTCAGCCATATTAGGCCACGCAGAGGAAGGTGTCACTTGAGGGATGGCAGAGCAACAAGGGTAAGGTGCCTGGATCCCTGACCTGGAGTTCCGTAACAGCCAGGACTGCTTATACCTGGATTGTTACATGAGGGAGAATTTTAAACTCCTGTCTTATCCACGCCACAGGTATTCTGCATGTCTGTTATGGCCCATGAATCCATATCCCAGTTAATCCATTTCACAAATGGGTTTTAAATTGAAATCAATTCAGTGAAGCACACAGGAATCGCGAAGTATACGCTGGCTATTGTGCTAGGTGCTGGAGATTCAAAGATGAACACATACACACACCATCTTGCAAGGAGTTCTAGAAAGAACTGATGGTGTTCTTTATAACAATTCTCACGAATAAACTTACAATTCCTGAGGTGCAAGGGCAAAGTTCTCATGTTATAATCCCCAAATACATTCCCAGAAGCATCAGCCTCATAAATGCCCTATAACAGGTCCGCAAATTTTTTTTTTTTCTGCAAAGGGCCAAATAGTAAATATGTTAGGTTTTGTGGGCCATACAGTCTCTGTCATAACTCAACTCTGCCACTGTAGTGTGAAAAGCAGCCATAAACAATACTAACCACGTGGGCGTGGCTATTTACTCAGACAACTTTCTTTATAAAAACGGGTAGCAGGCAGTTATAGTTTGCTGACCCCTGATCTGTGGTAAAAGATTCCAAGAGGATAACATTCTCTTTGGGATTTACAAGAAACACAGGATGTTAAAAGCACTATTTTTTTTTAAAAGCCTAATTAATTTTATTTAAGCCAGTGTTTCCCACATTTATTGAACCACTTTAACAATTATTTAAATAATGCTTCTTAATATCCCGGAACTGGCCTTCTGAATGTGCTGTTGCCAACACCAACTAGATAACTTTTATTGTTAATGAATTATTTGAGGGACACATAAAATATAGAGTAAAACAGTGACCACCTACATGCTCGGCACCCAACCCACCTAAAAAAAAAAAAAAAAAGCGTTACAGGTGTAAAGGCCTCTGTGCATCCTTTCTGACTCCATTATCCCTTCTACCTTGAGATTACCATCTCTCCTGAACTTGACCTTTATCATCCCTACGCATGTTTTACACTTTTTACTACTTTTATGAATTCCTAATAATACATGGACTGTCTTGCATGTTGGTAAACTTTATGTAAATGTGAGCATATTACACAAATTCTGCCTCAACCTGCTTTTTTTTCCTGCACAATATTATGTTTCTGGGGTTTAGCTGTGTAATAGCACGTAGATCTAGTTCAATTATTTTCATTGTTACTTGGTATTCCAAGTGTGAACATACCATAATTTATTTATCTGTTCTCCTGTATACAGACAGCTTCTCTCCTTTTTCTTTTTATTTGTTTTTTATTTCCATATGGAAAAGTTTTTCTAGGGTATAGGGCTGCGAATACAATTGGGTGTTTTCAAGTTTACTCATGCCTTCACTGTTACCCTAAGCCCCTTTGTCATGGCTTGAACCAAGTGCTTTATACGGAGCACATGGCTTTGTACTAAGTACTGGTTGCTTGCTGATTGCTAAGAGAAAATAATGTTCCTGTGTAACTAATATTGTTTTATTTTAAATAAAAATATTTTTATTGATTTCAGAGAGGAAGGGAGGGAGAGATAGGGAGAGATAGAAACATCAATGATGAGAGACTCATTGATTGGTTGCCTCCTGCATGCCCTCTACTGGGGATCCAGCCCGCAACCTGGGCATGTGCCCTGTGGGAACTGAACTGTGACCTCCTGGTTCATAGGTCGATGCTCAACCACTGAGCCAAACCAGCTGGCCATAAGTAATATTTTAAATTAGAGTTTAGGAGGTTTGCTGGCAGATGAGTAAATAAACATCTTGGGTAGAAATTTAACAGACTCAAGAGTGCCCCCCCCCTCCTCCAATCTCCACTCCTCTGGAAGCAAATCCCATATGATAAACGACATACCCTCAACCTGCCAGCCTGAATCGGAAGCCCCGATTTGGAACTGAGCCCCGAATGCCATTTAAGATGTAGTTCTCTGTGTTGCTGTAAGCACCCAATGTGTTTCTGTTTTGCTTTTAACACTTTGGAAGCTCAGAACAAATTCCAAGTGTTGGCAAACTGTCTGTCGCCTGCAATCTGGTTCCCACCCACAGCAAGCTGGGGCAACGGCTGCTGTGAAGGGCGCTGAAGGCTCCCTCACTGCCAAGTCCAGGGCCTCCTTTCTGTTGGCGTCTTTCCTGCTGGCGTGGCAGTCTGGGATGCTGGGATCCCTCCAGCTTTCTGCTACCTCACTTTCCTCGGGCTCTTCTCTGCCCTGGGCCCCTCTTCCTTAGCCTCACGATGACCTCTTCATCAGTCCTTCCCTTAGCAGTCTCACCCACACTCAGGATCTCAAAGACCACCTGTTTACCAGCATTTCCCCCAAAGGCCGCTGTAGTGAAGACCTTTCTTCTGAGTCCCACGCCTGAATCTTACCTGCCTGTCTCCATGTTGAAGCCTTTTTGCATCTGAATTAGTCCAGGAAAAGTCTTACTCTGTTTACTTACATGATCACCAACACACTTAGTAATAGCCCTTTGCATCATTCATTCGTTCAACAAATATTTATTGGGCCCAACTATGTGCCAGGCTCTGTGGTCGGCCCCATGACCAAGGAAACTTATTTCTGGGCCAGCCCTAAAGAGAGAAGGAGGCCAGCTGTCTGAGATGAAGTCCAGGCTGTGACTGTTTCTTCTGGAATATTCTATGCCCCCTAACCTCTGCTCACTTGACCCAATCAGGGGCCATATTTGCTGTCTACATGTTTTCCTTTCCTTCCGCTAGTGACCCCATCTAGAATGGCAGGTCCAGCTGGGGATGGGCCCTCAATTGCTCTGGACATGGTTTGGAACTCCAGCCAATGACAGTTTTGCAAACCTAATACTTCAGAGAAAACAGAAAACTTGAGTCATCCAGAAGAACTCTAGAGCCACTGGCGTGGGGTCAGTGGTCCCAGCCAGTCAGCCTGGTTGATTGTTCCTGCATCCCTGGGACTGACTCATGGCAGTGGAAGAAGAGGCAAAACACGCCTGACCTCGGCTGGGCTACAGAGCATATCCCCGAGGGTGTACACCTTATCTCTTCAAGACAGTGCTTTCCCCTCTCTCACAGGAAGTTGAGCCTATTGTTTTTGACAACCAGGAGGCTCTGAGCTTTTGGTGGGTGGGGCAGAGAGGCGGGGAAGAGGGATAACCACTAATATATAATGTGATTTACTATGAGACAATAGTGTGTCATAGTAGTAGAGTCAGCATGCTACCTGGTTTACCTGGTACATGGTGCTAGATGGTTTATGGACACTACGGTACTTAATCCTTTCCACAACCTTATGAGGTAGGCATATTATTGTCCCCATTTTACAGATACAGAAACGGAGGCCCAGAGAGGTGACTGACTTGCCTAAGGTCACCCAAGGATTTGAACCCAGGCAGGTGGGCTGTAAGGCCTGCACTCCTAACCACTGTGCTCTGCTTCGACTGTAATTAGATGCTAGGGCGAGCACTTAATTCCCTGGCAACTCTCAGGATGGAGAAGCAGACACAGATTCTCTGGTTTCCATGGACAACCAACTGGGACAGCATCTTGCACTCAAGACTTTCAAAACTGAACCCATGATTACTTCTCCTGCATTGTCCTTGTCCTGTACGTGTTAATCGCATCCCTAGTTATACATTCTCCCAAGGCACAAACCTCAGAGTCACTTTTTAATACAAAACTTGGTAAGGAAATAGGTATCCCATGTACATGCTACAAAATCCAACGGTCAAGTAAGGTCCCCTCGCATCTCTGTCCCCAGTGTGATGGGTTGAATTATGTTCCCTAAAAAGATATGTTGAGATCCTAGCCCAGTGGTCAGCAAACTCATTAGTCAACAGAGCCAAATATCAACAGTACAACGATTGAAATTTCTTTTGAGAGCCGAAAGCCGACTTCTGTGCATGGGCCACGAAGTTTCAATTGCACTGTACGTGCGTGCCCGCACATGGTATTTTGTGGAAGAGCCACACTCAAGGGGCCAAAGAACTGCATGTGGCTCGAGAGCCGCAGTTTGCCGAACACTGTCCTAGCCCATCCCTTCTCCCCCATACCTGTAAATGTACTTTATTTGGAAATGGAGTCTTTGTAGATATAATCAAATTAAGAGGAGGTCATCAGGGTGGGTCCTAATCCAATATGACTGGTGTTTTTGTAAGAAATGGAAATTCGGACTGAGACAGAGAGAGACGAAGGCCATGTGAGGAAGGAGGCAGAGCCTGGAGCGATGCGACCACAAGCCAAGGAATGTGTGAGGCTACCGGAAGCAGGAAGAGTCAAGGAAGGATCTTCCCTGAGAGGCTTTCAAGGGAGAGTGGTCCTTCTGACACCTTGATTTTGAACTTGGAGCCTCCAGAACCGTAAGACAACAAATGTCTGTTGTTTCCAGCCATCCGGTCTGTGGTATGTTGTACGAACAGCCCTAGGAGACCGATACACCCAGTTTCCCAATTCCCCTTCTCAGGTTCAATTCTGGTTGTCCGTTTCACAGCTCCACTCCTGAAGACAGTGGAAGTATGGACAGCAAATGCACACGCGTCTATTTCACACAAGAGTGACACCTTATATACTATTCTGTGTGATCTTTTTTTCACTTGATAACACACCAAAGCCATTTAAAAAAATTTTCCCCAATAAATTCAATTAAAAAAAAAAGTGTGGTAAAATATATTCAGTGCCCCACAATCTAAACATTCATCTGTAACACAATTAATTATATGTACCCATAAAACACTGACTCCCCTTGTCCTCTCCTCCCCGCCCTGCCTCATCCCCCCACCCCCCCCACACACACATTCGCCACCAAGTCCTGCTGCTTCCACCTCCTCTGTTTTACTAGCATCTTCCCCATCGTTGTCCCCACTGCTTCTGCCTCAGTCAGCTGTCCTCAGCTCTCACCGGGATTCCTGCCACAGCTTCTGGACTCCAGGCCCCGTCCCTGCCCCCTTTCCATGCCGCCACCAGAACCTCTTTCTAAAATACAAATCTCACGTCAATTCTCTGCTTAATAAGCTGTGATGCTCCCACCTCCCGCAGGACCGGTCAGAATTCCTGGGCAGGGCAGGAAAGACCCTCCCGGGATGAATTTAGGCCAGGGCCTGGCCACACACTCAGAGCCGTGTTGGCTGAACTCCATGCTCTGGGTTCGAAATCCTTATGTTTCCTCCAACACACATCCCACCTTGAGGCCTTTGCATAGGCGGTTCCCTCTGTGCAGACTTCTTTTTCCAATGCCCTCCCTCTTCCCCTCCTCCCTTCACCTTCTCTACCTGCTGAATCTGTTTATTCTGCAGGATTCTTTTGAGAGCCGAAACGGTGCCCCTTGCATTTCTAGCTCTCCCAGACCTAGATGTTGACCGCATTTATAGTAGAGCATTTACCAGACTTTTTCTGTAATTACTTCAACCCCTCTGCCTGCCCCCTCCCCCCACACCCCACTCCAGGCTAACTCTAGCAGGTCAGCCACACAGCAGGCGCTTGGTAGGAGCCCGCGGAGTGCAGGGCGCCTTGCCAGCTCGGCTCCTGGCACAGGCTCCCTGGCCTGGCCCTGACACTGCTAGGGGAGGACGGCTGAGCCCCAAAGTGGCTCTCCTGGGACAGGGAGAGGGCCTTTTCCTGTCTTCCAGGAGGCGCTAATGCACTGACACGGGGCAGAGCGGCAGGCGGCCGTCCCAGTGGGGTCACCAGGGGCCTGCAGTGTGGCCTGCACGTCTGTGGAGGTGAAGACGGGCTGGCGTCCGTGTGCGTGTCTGCGGCAGCCCAGCCGGAGCGGCGTGGGGAGCTGTGAGACTTGTCCAGGGCCAGCCAAGGACAAGGGCACGCAAGGGGAGAGGAGACAGTGGCTCCGACTGGAGAGCCTGGGAGCCTTCCAGGGCCCCACGGAGCCAGGCCCAGGCCCAGGCCCAGGCCCAGGCCCAGGCCCAGGCCCAGGTGCTCCGCCTCTGCAGGTGGCGGTCTGCGGGAGAGAGCCAGAGGCCCCAGGTCTGAATCCAGGGGTCGAGGTGGACGTGACTTAGGGAAATGGCTGCAGGGATGTGGCTCAAGACCTGTCTCCCACCCCCAGTCTCTTCCAGAAACCCCTGGCCGGGAGACCTGGGAAGGGTTAAAAGTAGCAGATCAAACAGTGAAGCAATTCATTCAATTCACACATGACCCTCTACCCAAGGGTCCTCATCCCGTGAAGGAGTTGTCACCGCATCTTGACAGGGTGTGAGGTGGGTGGAGTGACTTGCCCAAGGTCACCTTCCAGAAAGCAGCAGACCCAAGTGACAGCACTAGTGTGGGGTTTGGTCCTCAGCAGGTGCTCAATAAATATAATGAAAGAGCGAGGGGATGTACACAATGACCCAGGTCTCCTGAGTCCCCTCCTAATACCTTCTGTACCTCACCATCTCCAAACTCATCCACCTGGGACCGCTCGAAATCTGATTTGAATTTAAGAAACACCTGCAAAAAGATTAACCATTTATTTCCTGGAGGGAGCTCGTGGCTCTAACAACCCCCAAATCCTGTGGGTAGGTACTGTTTATCTGCTAAGATAGGATCTGGGAATACCCCTTACTACGATTATTTGAACACAGCCTCATTTTGGAGTAGAAAAACTGCCTCTTACAAATATGAGAAAAACAACAGTATTTACTCTTTGAATTTCTAAAATGTTTTAAAACCAATTAATGAAACAAACAACAAAAAAGTACAAACCCTGCCAGAGTGTATTATTTGTTCTTTCTCTTATTTTACTCCACCTTCCAAAAGACAAAACAACAAGGCCGCATTTCCCAGGTGCAGACGATCTGATACTTTAATTAAGGAAGAATAAATGGGCCACCCCTTACAAATTGCAGCTGCAACAAATGGTGTTCCTTTTGAATGAACCTGATCACCATGGTGAGGCTTTCCGGTAGCCGAATAAAGACCAAAGCGGAATTCCCGCAGCATTCGCCCAAGGTCACTCTGAAAATCAGTAGCAGCACTAGCATCAGACCTGGGAATCCCTGACTCTGGTCTCCCTGTCCCGGCTGCTTCCCCGCAGGAAACCTCGGCCAGCCGGTAGGTAATTATGTGTGTTAACTGTCACTGACACTCCGGCCGGTCAACACCAAGTTCCAAGTTCCTGCATCTGTTAGACTGCCAAGCTACCCCACTTTTCTAGGGCTGTTTATTTAGAAAAAGGAGCTCAGCTCTGACTGACCCAGAACTAGGAGCCAGTCTGGCAACTTGGAAGTTGAATGTCTGGGAGGGTTGAGAGACAAGGAGACTGTGTTTTGACCTCCATTCGCCAAGACCTCCCATTCTAGACCTCATCTGCCTCCCAGTAGCTGTGTGACCTGGACAAGCTCCACAACCTCAATGAGCCTCAGCTTCCCTATCTGTAAAATGGGGGAATACCATGAAGACAGTTAGTGCAAGGCTCAGAGTAAGAAGGGAACATTTCCTGTTACCTGCAAATTGGAGATAGTAATTCCTACTTCACATCGCATTAGATGAGACTGGGAAATATATGTACAGATGTATCTATATGTTGTCTAGACTAAAAAATAGGTACTCTTGAAAAAAACACACCGAATTCTTCCTTTCACGTGCTGTTAAATGGAACTTGGAAGTTTATACTTATTATTTAGGAAAGCTAGTGAAATACTATGTTCTAGCTTTCTCTTTGAAAATGATCTCTGAACTTGAAAATGGAGCTGGAACAATCAATTAGTATAGTTTCTACACACAAATTATCCTCTGGAGACAAATGAGTCAAGAATTGAGAGATAAATGACCAAAAATAGCCTAGAGGCTCACATGGGACTGACTTCTTTGTCTCCCCGCTCCGAGTGCTCCCACACCGGCCTGCCAGATCACCCCCACCCCCGGCACCCCCGCGCTGAGGCCTCACACTGGACCATGCTGAAACTGACCTCCCTGGTGTGGCCGTCAGAATGACACACACCTGAGCACAAGACATGCAGCAGAAGCTCCACGTGGGAGGAGGGACATGGAGATGAACCCTGACGCTCCTGTGCAGCGTGAGGAATTATGATAAGGATTAGAAGCATCTGGAAGAGTGTGATTAGTGTCCTCCAAGAGGGCTGAGCCTAGGTCCAGGAGAGGACCAGGAAAATGGGTGATATCTCTGGATGTCTGGGTTTGAAATACGGCTCCAAACTCTGCCACTTAATACCTGTGTGATGTCGGGAAAGGTACCTCATCTTGCTGGGCCTTGGTTTCTTCCTCTGTAAAATGGAAACACTATTTTTTTTTTTTTTTGGATAACCACACTGGTTGTTTAGGAGGCTCCTATCCTGGCTCCACTACTTACTAGTCCTGTGATCTTGGGTGTGTTACTTCACGTATCTGTGCCCGAGTTTCTTTATCTGTAAAGTGGGCGTAATGGCACCCACCTTGCAGGGTTTGGGTAATAGTGGATATTAATTAATCTGTGCAAAGCACTTACAACAGTGTCCAGCACATGGTACACATTCAATAAACACTAGCAATGATGACTTGGATCAGCACCCTGCATGTTCTGAGGGGCTCAGGGGCACCTCTGGGCCCTCGGTGGGCTGTATGTGTTAGGCTGCACACCCTCCATCTCCTTGCAGACCCCAACCAAACCCTGGAAGGGTGGACATCTCTACTGCCTGGCCGCACGACGGGCCAGCTGAACTGCAGAGGAGGGGCAGTCTCTCACGGGAGGGGCAGTGGGGATTTGAAAATGGTGACAAGGGCCACCTGGCCAAGGGGGCACGGGAGTCAGGAAAGTGCACCCCCCCCCCCACCTCTGAGTTGCTGTGCTTTTTGCATGTGGAACCACGCTTTGACTGGGCTGAGTGAGTTGTTTTATTTCGTTTGCTTCGGACCAAAATGAGGCCCCATAAATAATTGCCAGGCACGTGAAAAAGCAGAGGCGTGCTCTCGCCCAGCTAGGAATCGCCCTCTGCGAGGCTTTGCTAGAAAACTACAGGAAGGACATCCTTTGCTTCTCGTGGAGAGAGGGACAGAGAGGGAGAGAGAACAGGAAGAACACAGGTGGAACTCAGGCACTCAGTATCTGGCAACTGAAGAACCAGAGGGTTCCCACAAAGCCTTGCTCCAGTCCCCTCCATCCCTGGCACTCGCTCCCGGTTAGTCCCAGGCTGCCATGTACACCAGCGGAGCTTCCATCTCCGCGAGGCAATCTGCTCGCCCAGAGGGGCTCGGGTTGGAGGAGCGGCTGCTGTGAGCCCGGAGCCCCGCGGGCTGCCTGCGGTCTCCCCGCCCCGGGAGGGGTGCGGGGGTGCGGTGTCCGGGAAGGGCGCCCCCTCCCTGCGGCCGCCCGCCCTACCTGAGCTGGCGCGGCTCGCAGTCCACGCCGGGCAGCAGCAGCCGGGCCGCCTGGCGGACGTCGTCGCTGTCCATGGAGAAGCTGCGCCGGTGGCCGGCGTGCGCCACGGCCACCCGGATCCACTCCATCAGCGGCGGCAGCACGAGGAAAGGCCTGCGGGAGGAGGGGGAGGGGGCGAGGAGAAGGGTTAGCCGGGGGCGCGGGCTCGGCTCCACCCCCCGCCCCCCGCCCCGCTTTCCCCGGGGGAGGCCCTGCCTCCGGATCCCGGAGAAGTGGGAGAGCCTTTGGAGACATCCCGAGCGCTCTGGTGACTCCGGGGCGGGCTCTCCCGAGTCGCTGGGCCTCAGTTTCCTCATCTGTAAACCCAGGATAAAGTGACCGTGAGAGGATCCGATGGGGCGATTCTGTGAGTGTTATCTCCCTCGGAGATCATGTGAACCTAAGGGCGATGACTCATTTAAAGCCCCAAGCACAGGATCCGGTGCTTAGGATACCCCCTTCCCCCCCCACCCCCACCTCCGCCCCCCGGCACCCCGCCCCCCCCCCCCATGCCGGGGGTTATTGGTACTTGGGGCTCCCTGTTCTGGGCCCAGTGTTACGGTGTCCTTTGCTCTCCCTTCCCATCCCCAGCTGGCTCCCTGTCTTCCCTCTGGTGCCCTCCCCAGGCCTCAGCTCTGCCCGAGCCCCAGGCTGCCAAGGGCCTTGAGCACCTGGGAAAGGCGCAGAGAGCCCAGTCTGCTGGCAGCCGCCAGTGGCAGCCGGCAGAGCGAGGGCCGGGGGAGCGGGGCGGGGCTTGGCCGCACGGCCCAGCAGCTCCGAGTTCCTCACCTGCTAATGGGATCGCAGCAGGGCGTCCAGCTGATTGCAAGAATTAGCCCAGGCAATGCCCGCGGCCGAACTGCAATTTCCTAAGTGGAATACATTTGTGCCATCTTCCTATTTCTTCCTCGGATGATTATCAACTGTCCTCACATGAGGATTTCTGGGGAGGGGTGGCAGAGCTTTTGGAAAATTATGATACCTGAGTTCTGTCGCAGGGAGGGAGTCTGATTTTTTTAAAAAAAATCCTCACCTATGGATATGTATTTATTGATTTTTAGAGAGAGGGAGGGAGGGAGGGAGAGAGAAAGAGGGAAAGAGAAACATCGATGTGAGAAACATCGATTGGTTGCCTCCTGTAGTGCCCCTGCCCTGGATCGAACCCACAACCTAGGAGTGTGCCCCGACCGAGAATCGAACCTGCGACCTTTGGGTGTACCGGAGGACACTCCAACCACCTGAGACACCCGGCCAGGGTGGGACTCTGATTCAATTGATAGTTTTTAAAACCTCCCCCATGTGAATGGAATGTGCATCCAAATTATCTGGAGGGTTTGTCAAAATACAGATTGCTGGGCCCCACCCCTAGAGTGTTGGATTCAGTAGGTCAGGAGAGATGGCCACAAATTTGTGTTTCTAACGAGTCCCTGGATGCTGCCCATGCTGCTGGGCTGGGGGCCACTCGAGGAACTTCTGCTCTGAAGTATCGACAGAGGGCTTGGGAATCACCTGGTATGTGAGTGAGTGAGTGAGTGTGTGTGTGTTAGAATGCACATTCCCGGCCTTATCTCCAGAGATGTTAACTGCGTCGGGTCCAGGAATATAATTTTAATAAGCAGAATATCTGATACTGACTTAGGCAGACCAAGGACTACACTTTGAGGAACACATTGTGTAGACCAAGAAGGTATCTTACCACTCAGCGGGGCTGGGGTTAGGGTGAGGCAAAATTCAAGGTGGCCAGGTCATGCAAGTATGTTCTCGGTGCCTCTCTTGCCTCATCCTAGCCCCGGTGCCACCACTCAGGCCATCATGGTTGCCATGGGAGCGAGGGGGTGGTAAACAGAAGGGTTTGCAAGCAGCAGATCCCTCACTGCATGCAGATGTTGAGCTTCCCACCGAGTTTTTGGCAGCGGGTTCCAGTGTTTCTGGAGTCCGGGCCTAGTTACCCAACGTCGATAATATTAAACAGCTAAGCCTTTTAAAAAAACTTTCATGATCTCATCTAAATGCTTAGGACCAACCTATAAGCTAGTTATGATTTTGCCTATTTTCTAGATTAGGAGAATGGAGTTTAGTGAGGCTAAGTAGCCTTGGATCAGAGGGTTAGCAAGTCTGACAGAGTCAGACCCAGCTATGTCATTTGATTGCATAGCCCACGTGCCATAACCCCATGTGATACCGACATTCTTTTGCCCAACTTCCCAGCACACACTGTTACCCAGCATCCACCTGTTCCCCAGGGGAGCTGATCTGGCCATGGACCCCTTGCTGGCGTGCCATGCTCAGTCCTGTCCATGCAGCTCAGACCCCGTCTGACAGGCCTCCAGCCCTTTCAGAATGTACACTCCACTCAGCCTTCAAAACACAGTTCAAATCCCACCTCTCCCTCAACATTTCTCCTGGTGACTCCGCTGCACCCGGCCCCCTCCCAGGGTGGACTCCACTGCACAAGCCTGACCCCATGGCCTTGCAGATGCCCCATTGGAACGGAAACTCCACGCGGCAGGGACCTGGGGCTGCCGTTCACCAGTGCAGCTCCAGCCCCAGGCCAGTGCCTGGCAGGCCACAAGCACTTCATAAATATTTGTTCATGAGCCAGACTAAGATTTACCCACTTTTTTTCCTGGGTGAAGTGGATAAAAAAATCGAGTTTCTGGACCCAGGGACCTGTGGGGCAGATTCCTAGGCTATTTCTGCCTGGATTGGCCTGCGGCATAGGCTGTCGCCCTCATCCTCTCAGTCTCTCCATCACCTAAACTGAATCAGGCACTCAATAAACACACCCTGAATGGAAATTGAATTGGAGTCTACTGTCCTAGGTGAGCAGGGCTTATTTTTGGCACCATGTCTCCATCTCTGCTGAAACCAGCCAGAGAACTCCCCTGGGCTGTTCTGCAGAGGCAGCAACCCCCCTCCCCCACACCTCCCGCCCCTGCCTTTCCTCTGTTTGGTGCCCCTGAAGCGCAGCCCACAACTCCCAGTCCCTGGGGCTGGGACTCCATCACAGACTCCCCTTGGCTGCTGACTTTCATGTGAGATGCTGAGCCGCAGGCAGGCAGCCGACGCCTGCTGAGTGCCCAAGAGGAGAAAAAGGCTGTGCTGCCCTCAGAGCCACGCCTTGACCGAGACGGCCGGCCAGCACCAGGATACATACCCTGGATCCCGAGGATCCCAGCCTCTCCTGGAATTTTCTATGTACCTATTCCCGCCTTCCCACATTGCCTTCTCTTCGTCACTCTGACCTCAATAGCGTAGAAGCTCATGAAGTCTTTGCCAGCAACTCATTTAAAAGTCTTCTTATCTGGCCTGCACAGAGGGGGAGAAATAGCAGGGCTTGTGATGTTTCTTTGGGAGGAGCTGGAGATGGGAAAGAATTCCAGGGCCCTGAGTTGAGCAGGTGAAGAATGCTGAGGGGGCCCTGACCGGTTTGGCTCAGTGGATAGAGCGTCGGCCTGCGGACTGAAGGGTCCCAGGTTGGATTTCGGTCAAGGGCATGTACCTTGGTTGCGGGCACAGACCCGGTGGGGAGTGTGCAGGAGGCAGCTGATCGATGTTTCTCTCTCATTGATGTTTCTAACTCTCCATCCCTCTCCCTTCCTCTCTGTAAAAAATCAATTAAAAATATATTTTAAAAAGGAATGTTGAGGGGAAAAATGACTGCATTCTCCATATAGGTTTTGTAAGAGAACATTGTCCCACTGGCTATAGACTTTGCTCTGAAGTTGTCTGGAGTGATTAAAGCCTAGAGGAGCGCATGGCTTAATGAAACGGTTCTTTAGGTTGTTTTAACGTCAGAATCATGGGGGAGTGTGTGAAAACCACCAAGGCCCTGTTTTCACTCCCAGAGTTTTGGATCAATAGGTCTGGGGGCCCGGGCATCTGCATTCCAAACAAGCTCCTTTGGGAATTCTGGAGCAAGCCAGGCTTGATCATCCACCTGTGACCAGGTGGCCTGGGGTGAGTAGGGGGATACACATTCAGTGCTATGGCGTTCGAAGGGAAGGTCTGTGGGGTGGGACCAGAGGCTCCAGAGGGAAGGAGGAGCCTAGAGGGCTTCGTGCAGGGTCAAGAGAACACGTGAGCCCAGGAAGGTCATTGGGCCCAGATGCAAGTAGGAGATTGGGAGCATGCACAGTGGGGCCTTTCCGAAGCCTGAGGACAGAGCGGTGCTGAGGGTGCCCGTCTCTGGGTGGGGAGGGCTGGGTGCTCAGGAGGAGAGTATAATCTGTGGGAGAAGCGAGGTGTGGGATTCTGCAGAACTGAATTCCAGCCCTGCATCTGGACTCACAGTGGGATTCTGGCTCAGGTCTGTAAACGCTTGTCTCTCAGTGACTGCATCTGTCAAATGGGTAGATTTGGACCAGATTGTCTGTTTCAGGGGTTGGCAGACCTTTTCTGTAAAAGGCCAGATAGTAAATATGTTGGGATTATGGGCCATACTATCTCTGTTGCAATGACTCCACACTGCCACTGTAGTGAGAAAGAGGCCACAGAAAATACGTGCATGAGTAAACGTGGCTGTGTTCCAGGAATACTTTATGCACAAAATCAGATGGTGGGTCAGAGTGGGCTGACCCTCGGTGTACTTGGTTCCTTCCTACTCGAAATTCTTTGATTCTATTGACATAGCCAGCTGCCTGAGGGCTTAGGAGCTCATGGACCACCAGTGGTCCATGGACCACCGGTTGGCAACGGCTGGTCCAGTGTATGGAACAGGGAAGATGGGAAGAAGCATATGAAGGTGCAAGTGATGGGCACAAAAAGTTAGCAGTCTTGCAAGGAGACAGATAAGAAACACACAAAACTACAAGTAACGAAGTGATTACAAATCGTGGTCAGTGCCGAGGTGCTGGGATAGACAATAGACAGGGCTGAAGTGGAAGGCCTCTCTGAGGAGGTGACTGAACCTCTAACATGTGAAGGATCTGCCATATGTGAATGTGTGTGTAGAAGGATGGACATTCTAGGCAGCAGTAACAGACTGTGCAGAGGCCCTGAGGCCGAAAAGGCCTTGACATCTGACTCAGGGCTTTCACATGCAGCATATCCTATTCGTCACTCCAGGGCAGCGGGGGTGGCGAGGATATGTGTGAGGAAAAATCACTGTGGTAGGCTGAGTAGTGGTCCCCCAAAGACATCAGGCCCTATTCCCTGGAACCTGTGTATGTTGACAGCAAAAGAGACTGCGGGTGTGATTCAGTTAAGGATTGTGAGAAGGGAAGATTATCCTGGAGCATCCAGGTGGACCCTAAATGCTATCACCAGGGTCCTTATAATCGAGAAACAGAGGGTGATTGGACATGAATGACATTGAAGCAAGATGCTCTGCTGCTGACTTTGAAGATGGAGGAAGGGGCCACAAGCCAAGGAATGCCAGGAAGGCAGCTCTAGAAGCTGGAAAGGGCAAGGAAGTGGGTTCTTTACTCAGAGCCTCCGGAAGAAAACAGCCCTGCTGACGACGCCTTCGTTTTGGGCCGCTGAAACTGATTTGGAATACTGGCCTCCAGGACTGTGTGAGAATAAGTGTGCGTTGTTTTAACCCACCAAGTTTGTGGTAAGGCCTCACGGCTGCCATCAGGAACTAATGGGATCATGAAGCCAGGGTCATGGTGAGGTCATTCACTATGGTTGAGGCTGGAGACACGATGGTAAAGATCATGGACCAAGTACGAAAGCTGGGAGTGAGGGCACCCCAAGGGCTCTGGGATTCCTCTCAGACACCTAAACTGCCTCGTTCCTGAGGTCAGAGACAAAACTCATTGATATGGGCTGAATTGTACCTGCCCTCCCCCAAATTTGTATGTAGAAGCCCTAACATCCAGTGCCTCATAATGTCACTGTATTCAGATGAGACCATTAGGATGGGACCGAATTCAGTGTGACTGGTGTCCTTACAAGAAGAGGAGATGAGGACACAGAGAGAGACACCAGGGGTGGGTGCACAGAGGGGCGCCCACGTGAGAGTGGTGGCAAGAGGGTGGCATCTGCAAACCAAGGAGAGAGACCTCAGAAAAAACCAAACTGGCTGACACCTTGGACTTGGACTTCCAGCTTCCAGCGCTGTGAGAAATGCCTTTTGTTCGAGACACCTAGTCTGTGTTCATTTGTTGCGGGAGCCCTGGCAGACTAATCCATTGGAAACTCCAAGTTTTTAGAGAGCTGATGGTTTTCGGTTCCCTTCCTTCCACCTGGTGACAACAGTGGATGAATTCAAAGCCATCTGGGGGCCCTGCAGTGCAGAGGTTAGAAGCTCTGGCTTTAGAGAGAGACTGACCAAGACTGGGATTCCGGCGGCACCTTCTAGCTGTGTGACCTTGAACAAGGCATTTCAATTGTCCAGCCTCGGTTCTCTCTTGGGGAAATGGGATGATAGCAATACCTACTTCAAAGGCTTTGGTTGGCTGAGTGATGATCCCTAGAACCGATGCATGTTACCTTATCTGGCAAAATGGACGTTGCGCATGTAATACGGTTAAGGTTTTGAGGAAAGAGGGCTATTTTGAGTTATTCAGGTGGGCCCTAGATGCAATCACAAGGGTCCTTGGAAGAGGGAGGCAAGAAGGTCAAAGGAGGGAGGGAGTAAGAGATATGAGACAGAAGCAGGAAGTTGAACTAACGCGCCCAGCCGGTGTGATTCAGTGGTTGAGTGTCAACCCATGAACCAGGAGGTCACTGGTTTGATTCCAAGGTCAGGGCACATGCCCGGGTTGCAGGCTCCATCCCCAGCAGGGTGTATGTGAGAGGCAGCCAATCAACGATTCTCTCTCATCATTGATGCTTCTATCTCTCTCTCTCTCCCTCTCCCTTCCTCTCTCTGAAATCAATAAAAACATATTTTAAAAAAGAAACTGAACTAATGCAAGGAAGGGGTGCTGAGCCAAGGAAAGCAGGTGGCCTCCGGGAGCAAGGAAACAGAGTCTCCCCGGCAGCCTCCGGGAGGAACCAGCCCTGCCGACCCCTGACTGTAGCCCCATGAGACTGATTGTGTACTTCTGCCTCCCAGAATAGTAAGATAATAAATGTGTTGTTTTAGCCTCCATGTTTGTGGCGATTTTTTTTACAGCAGCCGCAGGAAGCGAATACAGAGATTTACTGCAAGCGTCGAATGGGATAACCTACGTAGCCTGGCGCCTGGTACCAAGACGGCTCTCAGTAAGCGGTGGCTGTTATCATCCCGGTCACCAGCGTTGTTTTCAGCATCAGCCAACCTTGTCTCTGCGGGACGCAGGGAAGGCTCTGCCACACAGAGTGACGCTCCCGTCATCTCCTTTCCAATCAAAGCAAACCTCTGCAGCTGCTACGCCTTTGCTTTATAAATTGCGTGGCCCTGACTTTTCATGTTTGTTATTTGTGGAGTCTTTCTTACGCTGGAGAGGAATTTATATGGTTTACTGTGGTTTAGAAAGCTCATCATTCCAGCGATACAGGGGGTGAAGGGAAAGCGGCAAAATTGATAGGAGACCCTCTCCAGTGCTAGTTTCTATAGCAATACTCACTGTAATCTCATTGTGTTGGTGGGCACTGGAGCTAGGAAGATGGCAGAGGTCAGAGGGGGCCAGGCTGGTTACTATAGTGACAGCCCTACTAGAAGTTGCGGAGTGTGGGCAGGTTGCCCCTGGGCGTGGTTCCTGCAGGCAGCTTGGAGTCGGAGGACCCCAGGGGCGTGTTCTAGGTCAGTGCTTCTGGAACATGGATGTGCACGTGAATCGCCAAGGGATCTTGTTAAAATGCAGATTCTGATTCAATGGGTCTGGGGCGGGGCCTGAGATTCTGCATTTCTAACAAGCTCCCAGGCAATGATGAAGCTGCCAGCCTAGGGACCACATTTTGAGTAACGACGTTGTAGTGAGTATTGTGACTCAAGCCAAAAACCAGGGAAGCTGAATTCTATGATCGTGTTAAAGGGGGAGAGAGTGAGGCCAGAAGTGAGAGAGCTGCAAGGGGTCTTAGAGGCTTAGGAGACAACAGAATGGAAAAAGGAGCCTGCTTGTACCTGGGCCTCCTGATTAAAGTTGGGCGCTATATCTGATTGGCTGAGCCTATTTACAGCCTGCACCAAGCTGCAAGGGAGGCGGGGACAGCAAGCGTCTGATTTCAGCTTTATCATGGGAAGTGGGTTCCGCCTCCCACCTGGATTGTACAGTCTTCCAACCACCTTATGAAACAGAACCTTTCAGTCTTGGGGAGTTCATTCGGAACCAAGCACCCATCCCATTGCCTGATAGGTATTTTGTATTCATGACAGTGTTTAGCATCATTCTGGGAATGTAAATGCTTAAAAAAAAAGACACCTTGTGATGGTTAATTTTATCTATCTATCAACCCAGATATGTGGTCCAATACTAGTCTGTTTGTTGCTATGAATGTATTTTTTTTTTTTATAGATGAGATTAACATTCGAATGGTGGACTCTGAGTAAAGCAGATTATCCTCCACCAGGTGGGTGGGCCTAATCCAATCAGCTGGAGGCCTTAAGAGGAAAAAGTCTGACTTGTGAACAGGGAACTCTATCAGCAAACAGCCTTCAGTCATACACACGTCCTGTTTGTTCTGTTTCTCTGAGAACCCTGACTGATACACCTGCAGTGGGGGCCATGGGACTCAACTGTTGGCAGTGATGCCGCCTCCTCTTTCTACACTGATTCTCCCCCTCACCTTCGTTCACATGGGCCGGGGCAGGGAGGAAGCTTGGGGCTGGATCACACAGAGGACCACCACCTCCCAACACCCTGAGTGTGCAGACATGCCATCTGGGAACTGAGAAGCAGGGCATCATGGGACAGCCGATGCTTTTAGGAAAGAGGAAGCCATTTGGTACCAAAAGGAATGGTCCCTTACAGTGTGAAAGCCAGCCCCATCAATGCTTGATTATTCAACGCTGGTGACCGGGATGATAACAGCTACCGCTTACTGAGAGCGGTTGAGAACCGCTGCTGTAGAGCCTAAGACCATGGGAAAACACAGATATTTACATTCCGATTCATTAACAGTAGCAACATTACAGTTATGAAGTAGCAACGAAAATAATTTTATGGTTGGGGGTCACCACAACATGAGGAACTGTATTAAAGGGTCGCGGCATTAGAAAGGTTGAGAACCACTGATTTAAGCACTCAACATGCTCTCGTCTCTTATAATTTGAGTATCAGAGGAGCAAAATGATGGAGTGTTAAGAATCCAGTCCTCCTGGATTTTCAGTCTAGGTACTCCATCTAGTTCTTCACCTTGCGGGGGCAAGGGTGAGGCAGGGGCTCAAAATCACCTAGGGGACAAGTTAAAATGTATATTCCTAGCTTCCTGCCTATTTGCTGGGTGTATTAGTTTCCTGTGGCTGCTGTAACCAACTACCACGAATGTGGTGGCTTTAAACAACGGGAACTCTCACAGTGCTGGAGGCCAGAAGTCCACAATCAAGGCGCCAGCAGGACTGTGCTGTCTCCATAGGATCTAGGGAGAGCCCATTTCCCTCTTTCAGGCTTTGGTGGTTGCTAGCATTCCCTGGCTTGTGGCTACATCACTCCAATCTCTACCTGTGTTTGTATCATCTCTTCTTCTGTGTGTGTCAAATCTCTCTCTGTTATAAGGACACATGTGATTGGATTTAGGGCTCACCCAGATAATCCAGGGTAGGCTCTCCATGTCAAGACCCCTTTTCCTTGTAAAATAACATTTATAGGTTGCAGGGATTAAAACCTGGGGTCTTTAGGGGCCATGAGGCAGCCTGCGACACTTGGCATCTGCGTCTAGTCCATTCTCTGCAGGGTTTCTGATGTTGGGACTCTCAGGTCTAGACAGTGCTAGCTCTGAGCTGCAGAGTGATTGGCAGGCCTGAGGTCCTTTGCTCACACACCACACAGGGATCAGCAGACCAGCCTGCACTTCTTCCGTCCACGCTAGTGGCTGCACCACAGCCGGGCCTGGTGTGGGGTAGAGAGGCCGCTGTGGTGGGAACCTGATCTCCAGTGGGTGGAATGACGATGGGGCCCAGGATATAAATGGCCTGGGAGGGGAGCCGTGGCTTCAGAAGCAGGGAAGCCACAGGCTCTGTTCGAGGCTGCAGAACCCTCCCGGCAGCCTTGGGCACAAAATATAAACACCCAGGAGGTGGCAGAGGCTGCCCAGCTTCGTATCCCGGGAGCAGTGGCTCGAGAAGCCTGAAAGGGCAGGGCCTGGCCTGGTTGGGGCCAAGAGGCAAAGGTCAAGGATGGGCTCCCAGAGGTCATCTGGGTCAGCCCCTGCCTCTAAAAAGGTTATCATAAAAATCGGCAGAAGGCAGCAGACAGCTTACGAAGCAAACACACCATGCCGCCCTGACTGGTTTGGCTCAGTGGATAGAGTGTCGGCCTGCGGACTGAAGGGTCTCGGGTTCGATTCCGGTCGGGGGTGTGTGCCTTGATTGTGGACACATCCCCAGTGGGAGGTGTGCAAGAGGCAGCTGATTGATGTTTCTCTCCCGTCAATGTTTCTGACTCTCTATCCCTTCCCTTCCTCTCTGTAAAAAATCAATAAAATATATTTTAAGAAAAAAGAAAACACACCGTGCCTTCGAATCTGGTGCTGGTGTGGGGGAAAGGTCACCCACCCTGAAGACAGAGGGCTCTGCATTTGAGCCCAAGCTCTGTCCCCTGCTAGCTGTGGGACCTCAGGCAAGTTCCTTAATTTCTCTGTGCTCCAGTTTCCTCACATGTAAAACAGGAGAAGTAATAGTAAGGCCACTCGACAGGGCTGTTGTGAAGATTAAGTGAGAGGATCTCTGTAAGGTGCTTAGCACATAGTAAATGCTCAACAAAATTGGTTATGATTGAGGACTTGTTACATACTAGGCATGATTCTGAAGATTTTCTTTCATTGGCTCATTGGATGATGACAAAAACCATAAAGTAAGTATTGCTATTATCTTCATTCTATGGATCCTGCAACAGGCACAGAAAGGTTATGTAACTTGCCTAAGGGTACACAGTTATAAGCTGCAGTACTGGGAGCATGTAAGCAGTTGGACCCAGAGCCAGGGCTAGGAGCTGTGCTTTCTATTATTTCTATGTAGAGGCTACAACATGTGCAGAGGCCCAGAGGCAGGTGGGGGCATAGTGCTTCGGAAGCATTCCGCTTGGTGTGGCTGGAGCCGAGGTGGAGGAGAGAGAGCCCCGGAGGGGAGTGGACTGGTAGAAGATAACACTGGAGAGAGATAAGGGAAGAATCATAGAGGGCCTTGTACCTTCCGGAATAAAATGGCAAATCCTTAATACTTTACACTTTCCTTAGAACTGCAGTTGAAAAAACACAAGATCAGAAAAGTATTTGGAAAGAGACATCAAGAAGGGATGGACAGATATACCTCTGAGAATGCAAAACAAGGGGTTCGCCATCACCGTTTGTTCAGGAAGTTACAGAGACTATTTTTACTCTCTGGCAGAGACTGCCGGGTGCCCGCTCCAAGTGTTATCCTCTCCTTCCTTAGTCATAACCCCCCACAGTCTTTATCGGGGCGCAGGACCCCCTGGAATACATTTTTCAGTCTCCCTTACATGATGACACATGATGACGCAAACAGAAGTTTCTTGTAAGACTTCCAGGAAGGTCCCTACAGGGAGGTGGCCCAACTATCTCTGGTCTTCTTCCATTCTGCTGGCAAGAAGGCAGACACCATGGCTGGTGCTCAGGCAGCCAAACTGGACCATGAGGTGGAAGCCACGTGGCGATGATGGCAGAGCCAAAAGATGTCAGAAGGACCTGGGTTTCTGACGATGGCTCAGGTGGTCACACCTGCCCTGGATTCTTCCTCCCAGACCAGTGACGGGCAACCTTTTGAGCTTGGTGTGTCAAACTTCGCCAAAAAACCGAACATAACTCGGGTAGTGTGCCACTTTGAGGAAAAAACATTATTTCGCGATATTTATAGTTTAAATAACATAAATGTTTCATCCTCGGCATGCGGCCGCCTCAGTGGCCGCGTGTCATCAGAAATGGCACTGACACGCGTGTCAGAGGTTCGCCATCACTGTCCCAGACTCTGTTTCCATAAGAAATAACTTCTATCTTGTTTAAATACTTGCTATGTGATTTTTTTTTTTTTTGGTTACTCATAGTCAAACCTAATTCCAAGTGACGCTCCTATTAGTTTCCATGACCTTTAAGCTAAATCTCTCTCTTCACTTTATTGTGCCACTATACAACTCAGGAATTTGAGTTTCTTTCTGTTTGACAACAACAGTTACTTTCTAAAGACTGTGAGCCTGGAACCGTGAGACTATATCGTTCCCACGAAACCGCATTTATGGAATTATTTGTTACAATCACTTGCCTGTTCATGTGCAGGTGTAAACTATGTCATAGGACGTTGTGGTTGCTCATCCACCTTGTGAAGATTTCCTGGCAGTGGCTTTGAGTTCATCATAATGAACCCAACCAATAGAAACAACAACAAAAGTCGTTATCCTCGCAAAAGTCCTCTTGCAAAGAAATACTTTCAATTTAAAACGAACAGATCCATTTTATTTTATTTTAGCTATGTCCCCCAGGTTTATTGAGATGTAGTTAACATGTCACATTGTGTACGTGCGAGGTGTACACTGTGATGGTCTGACGCACTTACATGTTGCCAAATGATCTCCACGGTAGGGCTAGTTAACCCCTCCATCACCTCACATCATCGCCGCCCCTTTTTGTGGGGAGAATGTTTACGATCTCCGCTCTTAGTTTCCAAGTACATAATACAGTACGGGTGACTGTACTCCCCATGCTGTACATTAGGTCCCCAGAATGTATTCATCCGACAGCTGGAAGTTTGCACACTTTGATCAACATCTCCCCATCCCCATCCGCGCCCCCCCCCCCCCCCCAGCCCCTGGCAACCATTATTCCACTCTGCTTCTCCGGGTCCAGCTTTTTCGATTCCAAATATAAGGGAGATCATACAGTACTCGTCTTTCTACCTGATTTATTTCCTTAGCATAATGCCCTCAAGTTCATCCGTGCAGCTGCAAATGGTAGGACTTCCTTCTCTCTCAGGGCTGAATACGATTCCCCAAACAGATCTATTTTATTTTATTTTATTTTTTAAAAAATTCTTTATTGATTAAGGTATTACATATGTGTCCTCATCCCTCTATTAACCTCTCCCCCCACTCATGTCCTCACCCCCCTGGTGTTCATGTCCATTGGTTAGGCTTATATTCATGCATACAAGTCCTTTGAACAGATCAATTTTAAAAGATCACGAAGAACCTCTCTCTTCCAGACAACTAAGTGGCGTAAAAAGGAGAGGCCGAGCGTGGTCTAGAGCTTCCCCGTGCTGTCCTTGCGATCTCTGCCACTGGGCTGTGGCTTTGAGAAAATGATCTTCCATTCTCTTGTAATCAACCCTTTAAACTCACATTACCCTGCATCTGGCAGTGGGACGGGGGGGCTGAAATTCATACTCCAGCCCTACTTATCAAAACAGACCCGAGGCAGCCGATTCCCGGGGCGTCGCGGGCCACCACGGAGTGACTCATGCCCTGAGTCAGAAGAGTGTTTGTAGCGGCTCTGCTACTAATTAGCGAGGGGACTGTCTCCTTGAGGCTCCGGGCGACTCAGATGGACTCACCAGGAAAGGCAAGAGATCAGAGGACCCTTTCTTCTAGTTTAAAGTGATAGTATAATACTTGGAAATACATAAATAACCAAAGTACTGATATAAGGAAGTTGGGGGGGGGGAGGGAGGGAGTCACGAAGGCAGCCTCCAATAGGACTTCCTGCTAGTATGGGAATATTCTCTGTCTGCACCGCCCAACACAACAGCCACAAACCACTGATGGCCGCCAAGCACTTAGAATGTGGGTGATGCGTCCGGCCGGGCATGGCTCAGTGGTTGAGCATCAACCTATGAACCAGGAAGTCACAGTTTGATTCCCGGTCAGGGCACAGGCCCGGGTTTCGGGCTCGATCCCCAGCAGGGAGCACGCAGGAGGCAGCCGATCAACGAATCTCTCTCATTATCGATGTTTCTATCTCTCCCTCTCCCTTCTTCTCTGAAATCAATGAAAATACATATTTTAAAAAATGTGGGTGATGCAACTGAGTTGCCAAAATTCTCATTTTATTCCATTTTGATTTGTTCAGTTTTAAACAGCCACGTAGTCTGTAGTCTAAAGGATGTGCTTCAGGTCAGCATAACTTGAGACAAGAATCCTCGTAGAATGGGAGTGGAAAGAGGGCGACAGGAGATATTAAGCCACCTGGAGTTTTTGCCTCGTTTTTCCATTATCATGATCTCACCATCATCAGAATTTTCAGGATTTTAGAACATCCATCATTTCTCGAGTGCTTACAATGTCCCAGGCTCTGTGTAAAAGCTTTATATGAAATAATATATTTCATTTAATTATCAAAAAACGAGAGGCCCGGTGCACAGATTTGTGCACCAGTGGAGTTCCTTGGCCTGGCCTGCAGGGATCGGGCCAAACTGGCTCTCCAACATCCCCGGAGGGGTTCTGGATTGCGAGAGGGCACAGGCCAGGCTGAGGGACCCCACCGGTGGACAAGTGGACGATCGGGGCCAGGGAGGGACCGCGAGAGTGCTCCAGGGCATGTCCTGTCCATCTTGCCCAGTCCCTATCGGCTGGACCCCAGCAGCAAGCTAACCTACTGGTCAGAGCGTCTGCCCCCTGGTGGTCAGTGAGCGTTATAGCGACTGGTCATATGATCGAACGAACAGTCGGACACTTAGCATATTAGGCTTTTATTATATAGGATCCTTGGAAGATACTTATTAGCGTCCCTATTTTACAGATGAGCAAACTGAGGCTTAGCAACATGCAGTAACTTATATGGAATACTATAACTGTTGGGGCTGCCAGAAGCCAAAGCTCACGTGCGTAGGCGTTATTATATCACTTCTCCAAAGACCCGTGTGGCACTGAGTGCTGAGAGCTTCCGTTCTTCCTCTGAGAAGTGAGGAGGCTGGGCTATACGAACTCTGAGATCAGCTCACGTAGGAAAAGGCAATGATTCCCACGCTCCTCTCCGTACCCCCAGGCACATATACATGACGAATGCTGTTGTTTATAGATGTGACCAGGTGACACGAAAAGACCCTGACTGCTCTGAGCACAGTTCAGTCATTTTCCCAGGCATAACCCTAGACTTGGTTATAGGTTGTTTTTAAAAGTTCCTCAGTTGATTCAGGTCATCAGAAAGGGCTAGGAGCATCAGCCCTGGACTGAACTGGCTAAAATCAGAAAAGACCCTTTTGTGAACACTCTTTTGGTGAAGATTACATGGTGTGTGTGTGTGTGTGTGTGTGTGTGTGTGTGTGTGTGTGTATGTGTGTGTTTAAATTAGATAACAAGAGCTTTATAATGCACGTTTCCCTTTTTGCTTTGGAGGCCAAGCAACTCAAATCTAAATTTTGTGATCAATTGCAGGAACAAACCTGCCATGAGGTGAGATTTTTCTGGTGTTAATTTTTCCTTAGTGTTAAGGACATGGTTTTTTTGCATTGTTATTCTTTGGTGGTGTTTTTCCCCCTCATTCTGTTATATTGAACTTACACTGAGAATCTAGCTCAAATCCATCTCAGAATTAGAGTGGGTATAAATGACGACTAGATAAACATCATGTGTCTCAGACTGCACCGAAGCTCCAGGACTAACTGGGATAATAAAGAAGAAAGAGAATGTCACCATGTAGATTGAGAGGAGCGCCCTTTGAAAAGGGAGGAGGAAGAGAAAAAAGAACAGAGAATGGAAGGAAGAAAAGAGAAATCTCCAGAGAGCCTTAAAAATCAAGGAAGAGACTAGGGCTGGGGGAGGAGGGGATGGCAGTGGAGGCCATTTAGCCGATTTATGGAATCTCCACAGAAGCGAGAAGAAAACATGTGCAATTAACATCTCGGACAGAATGTTACCAATTTTACATTTTGCTAAATCTGGAAGCGAGAGGTGACGGAAACCATAAAGGAAGCTTGTGATTTTCATACAAGGAAAACCTACAGGGCTGTAATGTAAGCTGGACTTTGGTGCTTTCTAGGAAAGGACCCTCAGGGCTGATTACCTGGTGAGGTGGAAAGGGGACAGGCTGGGCCCCCTACCGACCCACCGTGCTCTGTGCAGCCCTCTCAGCAGAGTTCCTGCAGCCTCCTCCCCAAGTGTCAGCTAGTGAAGGGGCTGAGTTCCGGGGCCAGCTCCGGCGTAGGCAGAGTCATTACCGCCCAGAGGGACCAAAGCGACGTTCGTCCAGGCCAGGGAGCCCCGGCCAGGTCAGGAGCAGCACTTCTCCGAGGTGGAGGGATGTGGGCTGGCAGACAGGTGGGGGTGTCGGACGTGGCTGGGGGGTGGGCGCTTGTCCTGAATGAAAGCTGGGTGGATGTTGAGTGGATGAGGCAAAGATGTCGCCTAACCCTCAGAGCCCTCTGTCACCTGAAGAGTGAGGATAATGCTCATTGGCCCCTTTTCACAGGGCCGCTGAGAAGATAAATGAGGTAAGAGGTATAGAAGTACAATTATATGGGAGAACTACATTCAGGTTTCTTCCTGTACACCAGGCATCGAACACACTTAACCTAAGCGGTTACCAATTTAAACACCAGGTTAAGGAAAACACAACTAGGAAGGGAAATCTGCTAACAAAAAAGCCTCCTCTTACCAGGGTCCTTCCTGTCCATTTCCTTTTAAGTCCGCCAGCCACAACCGTAGCAATACCACCCGCTGCCTGAAGGGGGAGCTCCTGCATACATGCTCAGTGTACAGGCTGGGTTGCCCATCCGTTTCTTACACCTGTTCTTATCTTGCTTCTAGCTTTGCAGCCTCTCAGACTTGCTGTAGTCCTCTCTGCTCAGTCCTGGGACGTGTCCAAGTTGAAGCTTTGCGTTACTCAGATCTGATTGTACACATGGTCTCACACCTTCCATCTTTCCACCCCCCCTACCCTCCTCTGCTTTTATCCTCCAGGGAATAGAGCTTCTTTCCCAGGCAGGGATTCTGTCCTATGGCTCCTGCTTGGGCTTGACCCAATGCTACCAGCAGGAACAGCTCATGCAATGGGCCGAACATAAATCACTTTCCCCTTCTGGAATAGCCAGGCTACGAGCCAAAGCCAAGTACTCATTATCACAATGCCTGGGTGTTGACTTCACCATCCAAACACTAGCATGGGGAGCCCTGGGACTTAGGAACCATGCTTATTCATCGGAGGTCACCCCTTCCTATTATGCTCAGGACAGGGAGTGCCATAGGGGTGGGTGCTAAATAAATGTTTGCCAAGTTAAATTAATAGCTATTTCCAAGAGTGCAGGCTCCGGAGTCAGACGGCTTTGGTTTTTAATCCCGGTGTTGCCAGTTACATGGGTCAGTGAGCAAATCTCAGCGAGTCACTTGGCCAATGAGCCCAAAGTTCCAACCTGAAAATGGGGTAGTATGTGCCCGGCAGGCTTGTCTGGCACGCAGAAGATACTCTGCAAATTGCAGCTGTTTTTATTTATTTTTTAAAATATATTTTTATTGATTTCAGAGGAAGGAGAGGAAGAGAGAGATAGAAACATCAATGATGAGAGAGAATCATTGATCAGCTGCCTCCTGCTCACCCCCAACTGGGAATTGAGCCCACAACCTGGGCATGTGCCCTGACCTGGAATTGAACCAGTGGCCTCCTGGTTCATAGGTCAACGCTCAACCACTGAGCCACGCTGGCCGGGCTGCAGCTGCTTTTAAACAATGAAAAGTTGCATTTGAGTTAGGAATTGGACTGGTTCTGGAAACCCCAAGGAAAAAAGAAGGAGTAATGGCGGTAGCTCCAGGGGGCAGCTCTCAGCTCCACACAACCATGACCTCAGAGGAGTCTCGGCTCTTTGAAGCTTCAAGGACTGGGGCCCTGGACAGTCCCTTGGGGAGGATGTTAGGAAAGAGAGTCAAACACCCAATGGGTGGTTGGACTAGATGACTTTTAGCGTCCCTCCCACCCAACACTCCAAATTTAATGGACTGGCCACTTTATCAGCCTCTTTGTAGGACGGAACCGTTGCTTTGTTTATAATCATTTCCTGATCCTACGTTCTCTCGCCAATCCTTTCACATTGCTGCCAGGATGAATGTGCTAACATGTCAGTCTGGTCCTCTGATACAAAGCCCCTGGCCTGGCCATGTGTTAACTGGCCCCGCCCACAACTTCATTGGCTCAGGCTCCCAGGCCATGCCTGTGGGCACCAGCGTGCTCCAGCCACACGGAATGTCCAGCCGCTCCTGGAACACAGGTGTGTGCTCACACCGCCCGCCTTTGCCCTGCTGCTGCTCCCACTCCCTTTCTCCCCTCTCCATCCAGTGAAGTTCCACTTATTTTTTAATGCTGATCAAATCTCACCTCCTCTGGGAATTATTTCCCAAGAGCCCCCACCCCCCTCTGCCCATACCCCCAATAGAGTTAGTTTTGTGTTCCCCTCCACCCCCATAGCATTTAGTTTGTTTCTTTATTTTTAATCCTCACCCGAGGATATTTTTTCCATTGATCTTCAGAGAGAGAGTGGAAGGGAGGGAGGGAGGGAGGGAGGGAGGGAGGGAGGGAAGGAGAGAGGGAGGGGGAGAGAGAGAGAGAGAGAGAGAGAGAGAGAAACATCAATGTGAGAGAGACACATCAACTGGTTGCCTCCACACGATCCACAACCAGGGCTGAGGAGCAAACCTGCAATCAAAGTATGTGCCCTTGACCGGGAATCGAAGCCGTGACCCTTCGGTCCATGGGCTGGTGCTCTAACCACCGAGAAAAACGGGCCAGGGCCCCTATAGCATCTTGTATAGAATTCCACAATAACATTTACATATTGTCATAATTTATGTCTTTACCACCAACCCAACAACACTGTGGGGGCACAAATGATTCATCTTTGTATTGCCTAATCTTGCACACCGTAGTACCTGCCACTACTCAAGAGGACATTGTACAGCAGTGTCCTGGATTTTCTGTCTCCTCCACTGGACTGCCAGCTTCATGAGGGCAGAGACCTCTCCTGCGCTTGTGTGTCCCCAGCACGTGGTACAGTGCCCGGCACTTCACAGGTCCTCAGTCCACATTCTTGGAGTGAATGGGGGTGTGGCGTACAGCACGGTGGCTGTAGTTAACAAGACTGTGCCGTCTATTCGAAAGCAGCTAAGAGAGTAGACGTAAAGGTTTTCAGCACAAGAAAAAAACATTTTTGTAACTATGTGAGGGGATGGATGTCAACTAGACTTATGTGGTGATCATTTTGCAACATACAGAAGTAACCGAATCATTATGCTGTATGCCTGAAACTAATACAATGCTGTATGTCAGTTATATCTTAAAAATAAAATAAAACAGTTTCCAAGTTTCTGACAAAAAGCTTCTTTGCGTGCATGAACATTTGTTAAGTGAATCAATGACTGTGCGGTTGAATCTTGTGAATTTGCCTCGCTTCAATTCCAGTGGGTTTCCCACTTTATTCTGGGTGACAGTTCACTGCAATGATTTTATAAAGACTCAAGTAAATTGATAAAAAATAGCTAAATGTGGTTATTTCCGTTGTATGAAGGGTAGGAATTCCACATAATTAAGATTCACTGAGAACCAGGCTTGAGTAAAAACTACATTAAAAGTCAGGTCCGGGACCTCGGCCAAGGCCCAGAATAAATCCCAGTGACCCTCCAAAGACTTCAGACTCTGGGAAAGTCAGAAATGATGGGCAGCCAGGAAGGCCACTTTTCTCTAGAATTTAGATGTTCCCTGTACCTATTCGCCACCAGACGAAACTGGTACAAATGGGAAGGGCTGGTAAAGTGTCACTGTGCCGGGGGCTTTTGGGACAAGGTTCAAAAATTGTATGCAGTCTGTACTAAGATGAGACCTGGTTCTGTTCAGCTCAGTGAAGCCCAATTCAGTTCAGTTCAATGCAAATTATTCAATTTAACATCTGCGAAGCTTCTCATCACACCTGGACTAGGAACCAAACTCATCCACATGCCCCAAAACTCTGCAGGATCTGACCCTGCCCACCTTGAACTTCATTTCCTTCATCTATTCATTCCCTTCACTCATTCTGTTTCAGCCTCACTGGCCTCCTTGCTGTTCCTTGCATGGCCAAGAATGCTCCTGCCCCAGGGCCTTTGCACTTACTCTTCTC
The DNA here is from genome assembly GCF_951640355.1 of Cnephaeus nilssonii. NCBI lineage: Eukaryota > Metazoa > Chordata > Mammalia > Chiroptera > Vespertilionidae > Cnephaeus > Cnephaeus nilssonii. Next base: position 10,448,661 of record NC_137077.1, read on the forward strand.
TCTGCCTAGCAAGGTCTTTCCTTGGATATCCACATGGCTTCCTGCCTCATTTCCTCTAAGTCTCTGCTTAAATACTTTCTCCTTAGAGAAAGCTTCCCTGACCACCTTCGCTGAAATAGTACCTCACCTGGTTTGAGTTGCCCAGTTTTATTTCTCTTTATGTCACTTATCTTTGCCTGGTAGTTTATTATGCACGCATTTGTCCTTGTCTGTTTCCACTAAGATGTAAGCTCATGAAGACAGGTATTTTGCCTGGCATATGGTAGATGCTCTATAAATATTTGTTGAATGGAAGAAATGAGTATCTGTTACATACCAGCTTCTACAATTAGTGATATTTCAGTAGTCCCAATCCTCCATGAACTCATGGTCTAATGTGAAAAACATAAGAAGCTACTTGACAAGCTTTATGGTAAAGGAATGCACCAAGTCTTAGGAGAGAATGAGTCAAAATTAGCTGACGTTGCCCAGAAAGAAACTCACTACAGACTGATTCATTTGCCTCTCAGCATAACCATTATTGCTTGTCTCATTTTCGGTTCTTATAAGTGTATTTCTAGTATCACATGAGCTCACTCATCTAGGGGAAATGATGAACAACATAGACTGATGAACAAGAACAGCATCGATCAGACTGTCGGACCTCAGAGGGAAGGTAGGGGAGGGTGGGGATAAGGGAGAGAGATCAACCAAAGGACTTGTGTGCATGCATATGAGCCTAACCAGTGGTCACGGACAACATGGGGGTGGGGGCATGCGTGGGGAGGGGTTTGGGATGGGAATGGGGGGGGATGAGGACAAATATGTGATACCTTAATCAATAAAGGAATAAAAAAAATGTTAAAAAAATTAGCTGACGTTGAGGGGCGTGGGAATGTGTTGGGGAACACTGTCCTGGGCCTGAAGGGGGAGAGAGAGGGCTCAGAAGAATCCTGGCAGAGAAAATCAGATGAGGAGAAGCAGAGCCAGTCCAGGGAATTCTGTGTGGAGTAGCTGAGGGATATGTGAATGGGAGACTCTCTGGCAGATGAACTTGAGAGATAATAAAAGCATGAACAGAGAGCGCCATTGATAGAATAGGACGATCACTTAGCTTGTCCGCTGTTCACTGATTATCTCCTTGGAGCAAGGGTCTGAGCTGAGTTTTGTGGAGGGCACAGGGATTTAGAACTTGGATCTGGCATTCTATCTAGCAAGAGAATTTCAGTGTGGCCACACTCCCCCAATTTCCCAGGGCAGCGTCTATTGCAGTAAGTCTGTTTGACTGTCCTTATTTATCCTTGCATACATATTTGATCATCACTTTTGATTGGTGGGTTGGAGCACACAGGGGCCATCAGAAGGAAAGGCAGATAACCGTAATGAAAGGCTGGCCTGACATGGGCCTTGTGAGATGTGCTTACAAAGTGCTCTGGGGCCTGAGGAGGGACAGGCCTCCAGGGGAGGAATTTGGAGGAAGTGGAACCTGCTGTCCGTGTCAGTATTTTTAGCAAGGTGGTCCTTGGTTTTGCCTATTTACTGGTTTCCTTTTTTCTTCACAAAAATGTTCTCTCCATCCCAGCTGGTGTGGCTTAGTTGGTTGAGCGTCGGCCCATGCACCAGGAGGTTGCTGGTTCAATTCTGGTCAGGGCACACTCCCGGATTGCAGGCTCTATCCTCAGTAGGGGGTGTGCAGGAGGCAGCCGATCGATATTTCTCTCTCATCGATGTTTCTTTCTCTCTCTTCCTCCCTCTCCCTTCCTGTCTCTGAAATAAATAAAAACATACTTTAAAAAAATGTTCTTTCCACATTCTGCAGCCGCGCCTGTGGAGTGCCGTGGGAGGAGAGGGATTCTGTGTAAGGAACTAATGGAGAGCCTCGTGACCAAGACTGCAAAGGGCTCGCTCCAGCCTTGGCATTGAACTGTTCGGTGAGAACAGCAGCTTGGGAAAAATATCCACCTCCTTCCACCAGCACATTCTACTTACATTCCTGGGCGAACCTGAACCTGACCGGCTGGATCTCCATAGGCTCACACACCGATTTGAAAGAACCGAGGAAGCATTCATGGGCGATGTACACTGAGTGGCCAGATTATTACGATCTCTGAACGCATAATAATCTGGCCACTCAGTGTATATCCTATATAATAAAAGGCTAATATGCAAATTGTCCCCTCAACCAGGAGTTCCACCAGCAGGTAGGCCGGCCAACCGCCCATGTCCCCTCCCCCTGGCCAGGCTGGCTAGACCCCACCCATGCACGAATTCATGCACCGGGCCTCTAATCCTACCTAATAAAATAGTAATATGCAAATTGACTGCACCTTCGCTACGCCCAAGCCACGCCCACCAGCCAATGAGGGTGAGTATGCAAATTACCCAACAAAGATGGCAGTTAATTTGCATACGCTGAGGAAGGGAGGAAAGACTGAAGACAACTTACAAGTAAGAGGGAGGAAAAGCGGAAAGCAAGGTGGCTGCCAGAGGAAAAGCCCGGGCGGGACAGGGTGGGGCAGGGCGGGGCGGGGTGGGGCGGGCGGCAGCGGCGCGTGGGTGCAGGCGCGGCGGCCGCAGCGGCCGCTTGCAGGATTCTTCCTGCAAATGGGCTACTAGTATATATATATATATATATATATATATATATATATATATATATATATGCTGAGTGGCCAGATTATTATGCGTTCAGAGATCATAATAATCTGGCCACTCAGTGTATATCCGGGGAAAACATAAACACAGAGCAACAATGTACAGGCCAGAATGATAAACAAACACGACCACCAAACCAACAAACAAATGATTTCTGGACTGTGGAGACTTCCTAACCTATACATGTGGCCAAGTGCGTATGCAATGAACTTGGTACAGGGTACGCGCTCAAGACCAGCTTTCTGATGCTGCGCAGTGTCTCCTCTCCATTCTGGAAGCAATCCAGGAACCCAGGAAGCGGGTGGGGCTTTCCAGGGGTCCCCAGAACCACCCTCTGGCCGCCCAGGCTTTGGGAAAACCTCAAGCCTTTCCTAGAGTCTCATATGTCGGGAAAAGCAACCCTGGCTGGTCTTCCCACTTCCAGAACCCAGGGAGCCTGGATGTGCGGACGAGCCCTGGGCACCATGCAGGGCTTGCGATAAGAGATGTTGGTAATGACTGTGGCTGGAGGCCTCCCCGGCCAGAAGGGTGCCACCCTCCTTGCATTTCCCACAAAACATTTCTTTCTGGGAGAGGCAACAGCCGGGGCTGGGGTGAGCCAGCCAGCCTCGCGGGGCCCTCCTTCTGCAGTTTCTCCGGCGCACAGGCCAGCGGAGGCCCCGTGAAATGACCCCTCGGCTGCTCCCCTCCGGGCAGACTACTCCTTTTATAGCCGTTCCCTCTACGCTGGTGTTTTAGTCATGCGGCTGTGGACAGCTTTAAAGCTGCATTTCACAAACTGGAAACAACCCAAACGACCAGGGAACCGGGAACTGTTAGGCAAATGATGGTGCGTCCACAAGACGGAATCTTTTGCAGTCATTAAAAAATGATGCTTACGAATGTTTTGTAGCAGAAAAAAAAAAAAGCTCATACTAAGTGAAATTAAAAAGATATAAAATTACACATATGCCCAGTACAACTATTTCAAGTAGCCTCATTATTTGTATTTTTTTTTTTAATGGAAGACAAGAAACTATGTCAAATCATCATTCTGGTTACCTCTGGGTAGCTGAACTGTAGATAATTTAAAATTTCTTTCTTATGTTTTCTTTGGACTTCCTAAAATTTGAAAAATGAGCATACACAACTTTCAGTAGAAATAGGAGAATACGAACCTTTGAATTCCCAGCACCCTGTGTGTCTCGGGAGCAGCCCGTGAGGAGAACACACTGGAGGGAGGGGGAGGGGGGGGTGAAATCAACACAAACACCAGGCCTGCGGGCTGCTCCGGGGAGTCAGACTTCGAGGAACGTAAAACCAACCCAGACACCCTGTCTACCGGGCAAACGACCAGCTGCACCGCCTGGGCTGTTTTCCACAACACGTGACACCCGCTGTGCGCTGGCAGCTGCCAATACACTACTGCTGAAGGGATGACAAGGAGCGGGAACGTGGCACGGGGCAGAGGTTTGGGGGTGGGCTCAGCTGGGAGAGTCCCCCCCTCTGGCCTTTCTGTTCCCAGGCACTTGGGCTCCGCTGGCCCCTGCCATGTTTGCACTGGGCAGTTTTAAGGGTGAAGTTTTGCTCATGTTCTTCATCTATAATAATAAAAGTGTAATATGCTAATTAGACCGGATGCCCTTCTGGACGACCTTCCAGACAAAGCCGGGGCTGCGGGGGCCGAGGTAAGCTGCTGCAGCTGCAACTGACCTGCGGGCTGCAGGGGGGAGGGGGAGGTGGGGGTGGGTGGGTGAGCAGGGCCTCCCTCTGTGAGGGAAGCCTGGGTCCTGGGTGCCTGCTGGCGGTTGGAGGGAAGCCCGGGTCCTGGGTGCGAGAGGGAAGCTTGGGTCCTGGATGCCAGAGGGAAGCAAGTGCTGGCAGCCGGGGAAAGGAAGGCCTACTCTTGCACGAATTTTGTGCATCGGGCCTCTAATATATATATATATTGATTTCAGAGAGGAAGGGAGATAGAGAGAGAGAGAGAGAGAGAGAGAGAGAGAGAGAGAGAGAGAGAAACATCAATGATGTGAGGGAATCATTGATGGCTGCCTTTTGCACATCCTACACTGGGCATCGAGCCTGCAACCTGGGCTTGTGCCCTGACTGGGAGTGTGACCTTCTGGTTCATAGGTCGACATTTGACCACTGAGCCACACCAGCTGGGCTGCTCATATTCTTTAAAAAAATATTTGCTGCCTGTTCAGGACACTCGGGTACAGTGCTCGAGGTCCCAGACGCAGGGCTGCAAAGGGCTGCCAGGTCCAGGCAAATAAGAAAGAACTGGAAATCCCAGAGGATCTCACAGCTTTCCTCAGGACCACTCAGCAACGGACAGAGGCCTGCTGGTGGCACCTCTCACTGGGGGCACTGAGGATGGCATTCGGTCAGGCCATGCGCCTGTCATCTGTCTGTGGGGCTCTTGCAGGAGCCTTCTCACTGGTCCCTGCCTTCTCACTTCCTGCTCCATTCTCCTGCTGCCAGGTGCGGACACTGTTCTTTCCACCCCCCACCGACGCTGTGCCAGGCCCCGGCTGGCTGCCGGAGCGAGCAAGGGACGATCAAAGCCCAGTCCCCGCCTGGGAGGAGCTCAAAGTCTGGCAGCAGAGACAGACGTGGAAGCAAACGATGCCAGACCCGGAGCCACATGGGACACAGAGGACACTGACTCTGGAATCACAGTGCTTGGGCTCAACCTCCAGCCCAGCCACTTACTAGCTTCACTGGGTGACCTTGGGCATGTCCTTGAACTTCTCTAAGCCTCACTCTCCTCATCCGTGAAAGAGGCAGAATGACAGTCTCTCCGAGGGTGACTGTGAAGTTGGGAAGTATATTAAAGCCAGAAGGCTAAGTTCTTGTAGCCCTAGTATAAGAAGGTGCTACTCTACGCGTACGATTCTTGTGAGGACTCAATGGATAATGCACTTAGAAGGGAGCCTAGCCCTAGCTGGTTTTGCTCAGTGGATAGAGCATCAGCCTGTGTAGACTGAAGGGTCCCAGGTTCGATTCCGGTCAAGTGCACATGCTCAGGTTGCGGGCTCGATTCCCAGTAGGGGGTGTGCAGGAGGCAGCCAATCAATGATCCCCTCTCATCATTGATGCTTCTATCTCTCTCCATCTCCCTTCCTCTCTGAAATCAATAAAAATATATTTTAAAAAAGGAAGAAGGGAGCCTAGTCCGTCGTAAATACTTGATAAAACTTGGTGGTGATGGTGAGGATGGTGGTTGCTTTAAAAACCTCAGTTCTAAGATGACCAAAACATGGGAACGTGGAATATGATTCAGCAGGTGAGCTGGTCCCTGGTCCCTGCACTCACTCCTTACCTGAATGCTTGGGGGAGTGCTGATTATCAGGGGCTCTTTTACCTAAAAGGGACTAGACTTTTTACCTAAAAAGTCTAGTTCAATGCTGTCCAGTAGAAGTTCCTGTGATGCTGGAAATATCTTATATCTGGACTGTCTAACACAGAAACCACTAGCCACATGTAGCCACTGGGCATTTGAAAAGAGGCTCGTGGTACTGGGGAATCAAAGCTTTCGTTTTATTTAATTTTAATTAATTTAAGTTCAAACAGCCTCCCATGACTAGTGACTACTGTACTGGACAGTACAGCGATGGTTCCTTAGTCTTTGTGTCATAAAGGTAAGAATGTCTGTCCTTTTCCCATGAAATAAAAAGAAGCTGGTTAGGTCAGACCAGACTGCTGTGGCAGCCAGTTAACCATTCAGAAAAGCCCTCAATAAAAGCCCTCAATAGTACATGCATTTGATCAGACTAACCCCGCGTTAGCAGAGGGAGCTGATGTTAAACATGAGCCCCGTGGCTTGTCACCTGCAGTCGGGAGCAATCGCTTCTCCTTGGCTGGGAAACACTCCTGGGTAACTGAGGCTAAGCTGCTTGAGGAGCCCTGGAGGTGGAGTTGTTAACAGCCTGAGGCTCAGGATTTGCCCTGCTGCCTCTCCTCGGGGAGGACACCTGTCACTCCTGCCGCAGCCTTCCCTTGCACGCTTGTCGCTAATTTGCTATCCCTGAGCTACTTCAGATCTGCTGGCCTCCTCGCTAGGCTAAAGATGAGCATTATATTCGATGCTCAGCATCTTCCCTTGGCCGCTGCTCCAGAGCCCGAGCGTCCTGCAGACCGGCCACGTCGGACCTCTGGAATCCATCCATCGTGGAAATGGCAGAGGGATCTATCTGGCGTCTCATGAGGTTAGGGGAGGAGAGGCCCGGCAAGGCTCATTCCAGCCCCCAAAGCCTGGGACATGTTTACCAGGCACCTGTGATGTGCCAAGCTCTACCGGAGAGCAAAAGTCACCATAAAAGCTTATCTTTGCCCTTATGTAACTTAAAAATGGGGATTGGCGTAGGTTGGGGACATAAATGACAAACACACAAAGAATGTAATATCTTGTTATTCACAGGGTGGCTTACGGCCCAGCGGCATCACTTCGCCTGGGAGCTTGTTAGAAACAAAGATCTCAGGCCCCACCCCAGACCTAATGAACAGAATCTGCATTTTAATGAGCTCCCAGGGGGTTCAAGTGCACATCGATGTTTGAGATGCGCTGCTGTTGTGCTCATCCAGGTTATAAGCACCATTATCCATAAAGAGCCTAATGTGTGCTGGGTTTTAAGTGAGATATAAATATATACACATACACACACATAAATATCGAAGCGCTTCATAACAGCCCTCTGAAATAGAATCTATGGTATCTCCCTTTTTACTGATAAGAAAACTGAGACTTAGAATGGTTAAGTAACTTGTTCAAAGTCACACAGCTAATAAGAGTTAGAACCAAGATATTAACTCAGGCATTCTGGCTCCAGAAAAGAAAAAATCCAGAGATATAATTAACATGCTGTGAAGGTCTTTAATGTTACCTGAAAAGCTTCCAAATAGCCTTTTCCTACTGAGCAGCAATTAGAATTAACTGTCTCATCTGTAGATGAAGACATTTCTACTTCACGAAGTTGATGTAAGGATTCAATTAAATTTTGTTAAGTAAAGTGCCTGAATAGTACATGGCACATAGTAGGTGCTCATCAAATGTCGATTACTTTCCTTCTGGAATCATAATGCTGCTGTTAAGGAGAGCTTATGAGGTGTCAGACCAGTTCTGGTCTCATTTCCCTTTTTGAATCCCTCCTGGCTCTTCACTGATTATAGGAGAAAGTCTTGACGCGTTGGCCAGTCTCTCAACTTCCCTTCCAGTCTAGTTCGTTGCTATATCCAACACCTTTTCCGAACAAGATCTCACTTTCTTTTCTCTCACCTTCCTGCCCCCCATGGTATATATGCTATTGCCTTAGGGTAGAGCTCCCTTCCCTATACCCACCAGCATTCACTTGATATTTTTGATACTCACAGACCTGCCCATATGTGAAGTTGCATGACCTCGCTGCATCTCAGTTTCCTCATCTGTAAAATGGGGAGAGGTAAGGCTAGCTCCTACCTCAAGGGGAATTGTGAAGGTTGAATTAGTTACTACATATAAAGGGTATAGAGCAGGGCCTGCCACATACTAAGTGCCAATCAAAATCTCTTATAATATCTAAGAAGAGGTCAACCGAGATTAAAGGAGTAAATCATAATTCTTGCCATTAATGGATCAACCGCTATGTTTCCGTGTTTGTGTATGGCTTTTACAGAAGTTAGTTTCACTAGTCATTGAAATTACTCCATGAAGTAGGTTTATTATTTCTTGTTTATAGCTGAGGCCTGGGGCCTGGGGCAAGGGAACAGTAAAGCCAGTACTAGGCTGAGGGCTGCCTGAGCTGACATCAGCAATATGGCTCTCTGGGCCATGGGCCAGAACTCACAGGTTTCAGACCCAGCTCTGTTCAGTTCCACAAGTATTTATTGAGCACTTACTATGTGCTATGCACTGAGCTAGGCCTTGGATGGACACTCAGTGCATCCTGAGGTTGCAGAAAAGGGTTCTTGGAGGAGGTGATACCTAAAACGAGTCTTGAAGGATGAAATGATAGAGGTAGTCAGATGATGGAGCAGAAGGGAGACAGTATTCCAGGAAGAGGGCAAAGCATGTGCAAAGGCACTGAGGTACTGCCTTGCAAGTCCACTGCAAATGTGCTTATGACTCCAGACATTTTCCCTCATCCAACTAGGCCTCGGTTTTATCATCCTCAACATAAAGCACATTCAGCACGCTTTTCCCCAGGTCTCTCTTGACATTAAGTCCCATGTCCAACAATCGAACAGGCCATCTTGCTTTTGAAGATTATTCAATAATAGAGATCAACTATGTATGTTTATTTTGTGAAACAACCAAAAAAAATTATGTATCAACAGAAAACTAAGATTGGAAGGAAATGCCCCCCACATGGTCTCAGCGCTTATTCCTGAATGCAGAGATCATGGGTGATCCAAAATTCCCTCTTTATTGTTTCTTTGTACTTACCACATTTTATTTAATATACATATTAGTCTTATATCCTATAAACAGTCAGGAAGATTATTTAACAATTTTTAGGGATTAGGGATGAGTCAAACATTATTATTTCTTTAATACTACAGACCATCAATAGCAAAACAAACTAATGAATATAAGCACAGACCAGGGTCTGACTCCAAGAGTTCAAATACTAGTTCTGCAACTTTAGCTACATGATTTTGAGTAAGTTAATTAATGCCAGTAAATATAACTTAAAAAAAGTTTCATAAAACATACTTACTTTACCTCATGTAAAATATTCTAATTTTATTTTTTAATTAAATTCTACCTCATTTTAAAAAAATGCAGGTTGCAACTCGGAACATCAGGGCTCAGCAAATTTTTCTGGAAAAGGCCAAAGAGTATTTTCAGCCTTGTGGGCCATTTGATCTCTGTCACAGCTAAATAAAAAGTACAAAAGCAACCATAAACAATGTGTAAACAAATGAGTGTGGCTGTGTTCCAATAAAACTTTATAAAAACAGGCAGCGAGCCAGATTTGGCCTGTGGGGTGTAGTTTGCCAGGCTCTGCACTGCATTGATTTAATGGCCCATTAATGGGCTGTAACTTACAGTTTGAAACTATTGGGATTAGAGTTTGTTTTCACCCTCGCCAGATGAAATAAATTGCAGCAATGCTCAAGTTACAAATGAATCATGTTTTAAAACATAATTCTAATTATGTTAGAATGCAACATAATTATTTTCCCCTTAGAACCATTTATATGGTGGTTGAGATGCCAGGCCAGTCCACAGAAGCTCACATACAGCTCTGCATAAAACAGGCCTAATATATGGTCCTCTCCTCTATCATGTCTCATTCATCGACTGACTCTGAATTTCCCCAGGACCTTCTAGCACTGGGCGGGGTATTTGGGGAACTTTTGTGCCAGGTGTGATCACTGCCCTTAGGAAGATGAGGAAATAGAATTCTTCCCCTGGGAATAGGCTTTTGCATCCCTGCTTAGGATGCCAGCAACAGCTATTGAGGATCCCATGAGATGTGTGGCCAATAATGTTCAAAAGTACTAAATTGTGCAAATGATTCACTTGTGAGTTATTTATTTTAAAAAGTAAAGTAGAAGCGTATAGTGGAACTTTGTCAACTTTTTTGGCTGCCCAGAATCACTGATGATCTTACTGTGTTTGGAATATTCCCAGATGATGAATCCATTGTTCAACAAGGTAGAAATTCACCTTCCCAGACTCCCTTGCAGCTATGGTGCAGGCATGTGACCTGGGCTCCATGGACTGGGAAGCAAGTGGTGTGACATGGGTGGAACATGGAGCTGACAGGGTGGTAGCAAAGACATTCAGCTTTCAGGGGTAATGGTGACAGAGGTCCTGTTGGGAGTATACAATGCCCAGCCTCAGTGGTGTGAGGTCAAGTGTTTGTGCCCAGCCCTGGAGAATGGGAGGTTTCTTCTGGATGGGGTGCAACTTGGGCATTGTTCCAGCTTGTGTAGCCTCAAAGCCTGGTTCTCTGCTTCAATGTCTACCAGAAGCCTTAAGCTCTACTAAACATTTAGACTCATGGGACTACCATGGGGCACCATCAGATGTCCCTTTGAGTGGAAGTCCTAATAGCAATTCCCCCAGGCATTCCAGAGCTATCTTCTGTCCAGGTGACATTCAGGTGCAAGGAGATGAGATCTACTTGGGGGAATGTGAAAACTTCCCTAGTTTATGAACCCCAATATCTCTTGTAACAACTCCATAAAAACAGCTGCCAAGGCTCCTGCACAAACATTGCCAGTTATAAGAGTCAATGAATTCAAAGCAGCCCCAAGCTCTGGATTTTTTATGAAGTATTTATAGTACTACCAAAACAGATCTAATTTATCCATCTAGGGTCAATCTGACCACAAGCAATGTTGCTTAATAACACGGTTAATACTGAAAATTTTAGCAGGTTTCCAGAGAAACAGAGTTAGCGAATTAACCCAGGTCAAATTCTCATGAGGAAGGAAAAAGGATTTGGTAACCTCTGCCTATACTGGACCCCCCCCAGAAGTTTTATTTTTCTGCTTTAAGCAGTCATAGTAGGTTCAACTTTCACAACTAAGCATTCCTATTAGTAGTGTTGCTTGCATCAAGGATGCTTCCATTCACTTGGAGTCGGAGACATCCCTTAATGGGAAAGAAGGGGGAAGAGTTATACCTAGAATGCTGGAAATTTCACGTAACCCTGGATATGTCCATTGGAGCATGTTAAAATTTGAAAATCACTTGTCACAAAGGCCACAGATGGAAAAGCATTAAGAACAGATATATCTGAGGTGATCTTTCCATAGGTGAATGTCTTGGGAGATGTATTTGGGTACCATTAACTTCTAGTGTCAGTTGCGTTTGCTTTGTTAAACCTATTTCTTCAAGTGTCAGGGCTTCCATTTGTTAAGACTATGTTGCTTCTCCCTCTAGTTTCCCTCAAATAATTAGTTGGTGATGGTATACTTGGGTTTGTGGTTGCGATTCCCCTAGTAGACAGTCTGCCACATCGTACAGCTCTTCTTGTAAAAGGACTCAGAGCTGCCATTGCCCAGGTACACATTCTGGTTTGTTTTTAGTGAGACTGGGGGAGAGTGGAACTGCCTAATTGTCTAATGTTCTAGGTCCGTGGTCAGCAAACTGCGGCTCGCGAGCCACATGTGGCTCTTTGGCCCCTTGAGTGTGGCTCTTCCACAAAATACCACGGCCTGGGCGAGTCTATTTGGAAGAAGTGGCATTAGAAGAAGTTTAAGTTTACAAAATTTGGCTCTCAAAAGAAATTTCAATCGTTGTACTGCTGAGATTTGGCTCTGGTGACTAATGAGTTTGCCGACCACTGTTCTAGGTGAAGCTGCTGATCACCGTCTCTCTCGGGCATTACCAGCTACCTCAGGCAATAGAATACTTCTATTTATTCTACTGTTTTTCATTTTGTGGCAACAAACGACTGAAATCATCCATAACCAAAGTGCATCTAGGAATCACTGATATTTCCAGTAATGACAGAGGGAAAGAAAATCTTATCATAGATTTACGACGGTTCCATGTAAAAACAGCAGCCTCCCGTGGTCCCTACCTTCAGAATGAAGGTGTTTACATTTATCCATTCTTATTTGGAAAACAAACATTGCCTAATCATAATCTCACAAGATTTATTTGGGTTTTCTTTTGCATAAAAATATCCGAGGTACCTGAAAGATTTCAGACGTTCAAAAAATAGAAGCCAAAGTTCTGGAAACATTTAAATGGCAGAAACTTCAGACTGGCACTGGGTTTCTTCAAAATCCCACAGTGAAAAACGAAGCTATCCAAAACAAACGCAGCAGCCCTAAAGCTGTGCCCGCATGAAACCGTGAAACGGTGCCCTGGGCCTCGTTCCAAGTGCTCCAGCCAAGACAGGCGCTTCAGACAAGGAGAAATGGCTTCAGGCACAACACAGCCCGTATTTCAGTCAACCGATACGTCTCAGGCTTTCTGCTGGGCATGAGCAAAAGCATACTAATCCTCAGCCCCGTTCCCGGAAGAACTTCTAGACTCATGGAAAACCTTATGAGCACCGCGGCCTTTCCCGCCTCTGCCAGAATAGAAGTAAAGAGTCAAGGAAATCTCTTTGCTTTGGGAGAGAGGAAAGCAGCTCCTGATTCGAGTCCTACCTCCCGCTGGAAATGCCTTGTTGATGGAGGGTTTAGGAAGCAATTGGTGTAAACCCTTGACTGAAACAGTGAGAGGCCCTCTCCTGTCTGAAGGAAACGTATGTTTTCAGATGCTAAACACCAACGCCCATCCCATCAGGGAAAGGAAGAAACAGCTTCTGTCTAGAAGGAATCACACACAGGCTGCGGTAGGGACATGATAACAATATTTTAGAACAACACAAGCATAATATCAGCTACTTTTTGGGAGACGGGGACAAAGGGAGGTCCCCTTGTACCAGGCATGGCACTGGATGTCTTAGCCATAAATCTAATTCCTTGCTGACGCCAGTCCCACAAGGCTGGTCTTGTTCTCATGTTAAAGCCAAGGAAAAGAGGATCAGAGGGATGCAATGACCTGTTCAAGATCTCAGAGCTGGGACCCAAACTTAGAGGCCCCCCTGACTCCTAAATCCATACTCTTTCCAGAGGACCAAAGTGAACAGAACTCAAAGATGACATGCTCCACGTTGTGTTTTGTGTTGTTGCCTGAAAATTAAAAAAATTAAATAAAAATGGAAAGACCAATATACTCCAACAGATCCTGGGCCATGTTCTCTTTCCTGTCCTCCCTCGCGGCTCATCCTCATTAAAACTTGTCCCAGAAAGTGGAAACCTTAGAGGTCTTCCTAGCATGGAGGTCAGAGGAGGCGATGTCTGGCTGGGGATGCTGAGGGGGGTCATCTGCTTAGAGGTGGGAGCTGAAGACGTGAGGAGTTGAGTCAGAGAAAACGTGCTTTGTAGAAGCAGTGGGTGGGGGCTGGGGCTGCAGACATAGGCTCCTCACAGGCCAATGGTTTCCATTCTCTCCACTCTCAGGATTCACACTCACAGAGAGCGGCGTCTTGGTGTGTCTGACTGAGGTTATTTCTGCCCGGGGACCAGGGACATTCTGCCACCTCTCATTGGGGGCATGTTTGGCACATGAAGAGAGGCACAGGGTACCCACTGATTTGGCCTGGGTGGTGGGAGACGTGAGTAATCCCCTGATTAAGCTAACTCCAGACTGGATTGAAATCTTAAAGCTAACTTGGGATTTTTTTTTTTTTTAAAAGGCAACTTCTGTCTAGCCCACGCTCCATCTTCTTCCCAAAACCGAACGCCAAGAGATGTGGTTTTGTGACGGAGCCCACTGTTAAGCCCCAATGCATTCTGGCAGGCACGGAGCATCCAGCGAGAATTTCAAACCAACTCGGAAACACTAAACAGAGAAAGGAACGTATGTTTTCACTTTGCACTGAGGCCAAATGGGAATTGTTTAGCTACAGGCAGGTAATACCTACAACGATAAAAAGTGAACGTTTACTGAGCACTTACTGTGTGCTGAGCACTATTCAATTCATCTAATCTTCCAGCGGCCCCACGAAGGGGTTACTCTTAGGAGTCCTATAGCGCAGATGAAGAAGCTGAGGCACAAAGAGGTGAAGGCCCTTTCCCAAGGCCCCCTGGATTTAAAAAAATATATTTTTATTGATTTTTAGAGTGAGAGAAAAGGAGAAGGAGAGAGAGAGAAACATGGATCGGCTGCCTCCCGCACATCCCCTCCTGGGGATCGAGCCTGCAACCCAGGCATGTGCCCTGACTGGGAATCAAACCAGCAACCTCGTGGTACAAAGATGACGCCCAACCAGCTGAGCCACGCCGGCCAGGGCAGGCCCCCTGGCTTTTCATTGGAAGAGCCTGGATTTGAACTCAGTGGCTGGTTCACAGAGCCTGCTCTCTCTCTTTTTAAAAAAATATATTTTATTGATTTTTTACAGAGAGGAAGGGAGAGGGATAGAGAGTTAGAAACATAGATGAGAGAGAAACATTGATCAGCTGCCTCCTGCACGATCCCTACTGGGGATGTGCCCGCAACCAAGGTACATGCCTTTGATGGGAATCCAACCTGGGACCCTTCAGTCCGCAGGCCGACGCTCTATCCACTGAGCCAAACCGGTTTCGGCGAGTCTGCTCTCTTAACCACTGTTCTGATTGACAGGGGCCACTACCACCGGAGCTGGAGGAAAGAGGCCTGTGTGGAGGAGGGGCCTGATTGGTGAGGCTCTGGGAGATGCGCGCTGTGGACACGTTCCCAGAGGGAGAGGGGATGCCTGCAGGGCGGTTTCGGACCCCCTGCCCCTGACAGGGTGGAACTATCCTCAGAAAACCCTGGGGTTTTCCAGAAAGAAGGGAACCTGGGAACCACTTAGCCTAGCCACTGGTTTACAGCTGGGGAAACTGAGGCCCAGGGAGGCAGAAGGATGGAGCCAAGGAGCAGCAGAAGCCGGGTCAGAGGGAGCTTCGTCGTCCAGGAAGCTCTCCCTTCGTCCTCTCCTGCTTTTCCTTCCCGTGAGGATTCTGCTTCCCCCAGCAAACCCGTCTCCCAACCACCTGCGTGGCGCATTCTGGATGAGCAGGTATTTATGGTCTAACCCCCCTACCCCTCGGAGGGTCTCGGGCAGCCAGAATGAAATGCAGATGAGACTCAAGGAGCTGGCATCCCCCAAAGCTGCCTTCACAAGGAAGCTACCCTGCACTACCCAGACCTCCCTCCGCCGCCCCTGCCCCGCCTCCAGAATGGGCAAACCTGCTCTTCTGACCTGACCTAGGTCATTTTTTTTACCTGGAACTGGACCCGCTCTATGAAATCCCATTTCCAAGATTCCACCAGGGTCTCAGGTACCTCCTCAGGCACATGGTTCCGATCTGGACCTCTCCAGTGAATTTCTGGGAGCTGGGCAATCCTGATCCCAGCATCCCTCCCCTCCCCCACCCCTGCGCCTCCATGGAAGGAGGCAGTGCCCACCCTCCCCCCACTAGGCGGTGATGGCCAGAGGGGAGCTCCTCCTCTCTTTGGCGAAGGGAAGGCAAGTCTTACCTTTCCACCTGCAGGTTGACTTTGGAAGGCTCCACGTTGGGGTTTTCCCACTCCATTTGCGGGCAGTGCATGAAATAGCAAAGGGTGTACAGGGCCTCCGGCTCCCAGTAGAGCGCCCCCTGCTTGTGGTGCAGGGGGGTGCCGTTGCCGTGGTGCTTGGCATGGAGGGGCTGCAGGTGATGCATTGCTCGGGACACCAGGTCGCCTGTAGACAGAAGTGAGAGTTCAGATCCCTCAGGCAGCAAAGACTTGCAGCAAAGATGTGTCTGCAGATCCCTGAGAAATCCTGTTTCATTGACAAAGGAAACAGAGACGCAAGGTGTCAAGGGTAGTTAGAAGCAGAGACAGATTTCAACCTGGATATGCGTGACTCTCATGCCTGAGGTCTTCACCCTCTTTTTCTGAGACACCCCAATGCCGCCTGCTCCAGCTCCAAGTCCGCCTTAAGGATATCTGGCATTTTGTAGCCAAGGTGTTAACAGATGCCATTTACCCTTGATATTCAGTAATTCCATTTCTGGGACTCTGTCCCAATGTGGGAATCCAAAATGCAGCAAAATCTTCATGCACAAGGATTTTCACCCAGACCAATGACAGGGCCCAAAAGTTGACAAAGAAACAAATGTTTAAAAATAAGAGTGGAGTTAAATAAACTCTGGTACATCCACATGATACAATCATAAGCTTATGCAGTCATTAAAAATGTTTACATAGAGGTGCAATGTCACAAAAAATCCTTATGTTAAAATGGTGAGTGGGAAAAGAGTGAAATTCAAAACTGTATACAGTGTGATTAGGATTATGTGATTAAAAAGTATGTACTGAGTAAATATTAAAAAAAAAAATCAAAACGCTGACCACGGATTTGTCTGCCTAGTGGGATTGTGGGTAATATTCCTTTATATCCAACATTTCTGTAGTTTCTGAGTTTTGAATTATGGAGTGGGCTACTTAGTATTAGAATAACAAGCTTCCTGAAGTAGTTTTTTTTTCTTCTTGTACCTTCCATCTCAGGGCAACTTGGAGTACACTCACCTTTCCATCTGTTTTTCTTATGAGCTCCCATAGAAAAAGCTCAAAACAAGAAAAATCAAAAGGGAGTGGAGAGAAGAAAAGGGTCCGTGTTTAGGGCCCTGGCACCGCCCCTCTATCCTCCAAGACACCGGGAAGCCTTTTGCTTTGGGTGGGCTAACCATCTCCTCGAGCATCTTTCAGCTCGCCCTGCACTTCCAGGTTCCCTGCTTTTGTTCTTATTGTCTCACACCTTAGAGTGCCCATCCTTTCATTCTCCCAACTACTGAAGACCTTCAAGGCTGTGATCAAATGCCTCTTCTTACATGGAGCCCTCCAGAATGCCCCCCAGTCAGAATCAACCTCCCCTTCCCCTGTGTACCTGCAACACCTGCTAATACAGCTAAAACATTACCTGTTTAATTTTGTCATGTTTCCCAGTTAACTGTCCACACATCTGCTGAGCCTCCAGGGCAGAGACCATGACTTATTCCTTGTTCTGTTCCTGAAGGAGCAGTGTAGTATAGTGGCTAGGAAGGTGCTCTCTGGACTCAGACTACCATCATCACCACCATCATTTCATCGTCATTTCCATCAACATCATCATCACCACCATCATTTGATCATCATTTTCATCACCATCATCATTTCATCATCATTTCCATCAACATTATCATCATCATCACCACCACCACCACCACCATCATTTTCAACATCATCATCATCATCACCACCATCATCATTTCATCATTTCCATCATCATCATCATCATCATCATCATCATCACCACCATCATCATTTCATCATCATTTCTGTCAACATCATCATCATCACCATCACCACCATCATCACCATCGTTACCAGCCTAGTCCTTGGATCAGAGGCCCCAAGTATGTCTCTGAGCAGGGCTGGCCGTGGGAGATGAAACTGGCACAGGGATTCTGCAATCACTAGCTCCACTTTAAACCCTGGTTTATGTATGTGCTCTCTGCTGCCTCACCTGCCAGCTTCATGACCCCCAAACCATAAATCACTTGGAACGAGCTGCCCTGAGTTTGGGCAGCGGGAGTTTGGCTCTAGGAACCGACTTGAACATCCATGTGTAACCATGTGGGAATCACCATCATGGCTTCCCTCGTAATCTGTGTGCCGCAGGTTCAATTTATTTACTTAATATTTTCTTTAAATTGGCTCATTCTTTTCCCACAAATAAATTCATTTGAAAAGGAAACCTCCTATCAGTGCCATAAATGGAAAACCACTATTTTTCTAGTACTCATAAAAAATTCATGCAAATTAAAAATTTAAAGTGTTTTCTGTATCACCTACAACCGTCTGCCGTGCTGCTGTGTGGGAAACGCTGCTCTAACCCGCCAGACTCAGGCTATCAGCGCATCTCCGACTAAGCCACCCTCCTGCTCGCCCGACGTAAGTGCCCTGGGACAAAGGGCCTCACGTGCCAGCAGTCCTGTCTCAGCCTGAGCTTAGGCAGCACCTTCACGTCCTCCCCTGCTCTTCATTTCATCCACAGTCCGCTACCACTCACTACAGCACGTTTTCAAACCTCCCACAACCCTGGGACTGGAGGCAGCTAGACTCTCTAGTTTAGGAAGAGTCCATCAGCATTTCAAACAAGGACAGAGACCCCTTTGTCCAAGCAATTAGGGCTGTTTTGTTTTGTTCTCCTCCCTCCCCCTTTTTTTCCCCTGGTGGCCCATTGGATAGACAACTCAGAAACCCTTTTTGCACACAGTTGTAAATTAATGGCCCCGTTGTGACTGCCTCATTGAGTGGGGGCAACAAGTTCATGGTTAAGTGTGAAAAGATTATAGGAGGAGGCATTTTTTAATGAAGTCCTCAGTTTTTCCCTTTAAACAACAGGAAGCAATTACTATAATTAATGACTGTCCAATGGGCGGTTAATTGGGAGCTTGGGGGCAAAACTGGGCCGTTCCCCAGGAGAGTTGAGGCAAGATCTCAGAGGACACGGATATGGGATGGGGCAGGACCAAATGCAGAGTCGAGTTGGTTCAAGAGTGAGAAAACCCAGGGTCTCTGCTTTCCCCCTGGCTTCAGTGGGGAGACTGGGTGGACCCAATACCCCCAGACATTCTAGCTGGTTCAGGGAAAGAGACCTGGACCGCCCGCCAGACTCTACGTCACCTGTGAGGTTCAGTACACCGCCTAGCAAATTTCCTAGGGCTTCTGGTTAAAGAATCACCAGCCTGTGAATGCTTGGGGACCTTTGTGGTATCTTGATTTAGCTTCTCATTCAAATATTTTAGACATACAGAGGTTCAAAATTCTCTGAGTTCAAAATTCAGTTCAGTCGAGTATTTACCATTTTACTGGCGTTTCATGAAGAGTTCCCCTCACCTGTAACATTTTTTTAGCTTCAGTTATTTATTTTTTTTACAGACTAGTTCACTGTGGGTCATTCATTTATTCGTTTGACATGCAATGGATATTCCCCAAGCTATGGGCAATGTGTCAGGTGCTGAGAAGGCAAAACTGAATTGGACACAGCACAGCAGAGTAGAAAAAGAAAAAAACAACAACACCTGGGTTTGAATTATGACTCTGCCTTGGGGCAAGCATTTATCCTTCCAGGTCTCAGTTTTCTTATCTGTGAAATGGGAACATTAATACCTTTAATGTATTTAAAGCACTTAGCACACAGTAGGGGCTCCAGAAATAGTGGGTGTGTTTTCACCCCAAGCCATAGAGGGTCCAACCTCCAGCCCTTCAGCTCACAGGTGAGGTTGATCTAAGACAAGTTGTTTATCCTCTTCTCACCTCCACTCCCATGTCAATGTGGACAGTAACAGCTGATATAGGAGATAATTCATATAGATTTTTCATAGTTTCCTAGTTCAACAACATCAGCTGCTGCTGATATGATTACTGACTATTAAGAAGGCCACGGTCAGGGGCTCTGCCCTCCAGCCTGGACGACAGCCGGATTCAAGAAGAGCCGCGGCGGCTGGGAACAAATTCTCTCCACCTCGTCTTTGCTGGAAAAACAGTGGTTTCTAGAATCCACTCTGGCAGAGTAACCTCTGAATGTGAAGAACAGGTCTTTGTACACAGAGAGAGCAAGGCTGTATTGATTCAGACCACAGTGCAAGCACGTCTAAATCACAGGCAGGTCGGAAAAGAAGGCAATTTCATTATCTTCTGTCGCCCACGTGGCTTACCAACGCGCTTCCTCGCATATGTTCCGTGGGGCCACGCTTAATGAATGTACAAAACCCACTGGCAATTAGCAGCACCCATTTGTGTGCCAACAATTCATATGCGAAAGTCAACATTCAACCGCAATGACAGCATTTAATTTGCAGAGCAAATTGTCCTTAAAAACAATTTATGCCGCAAGCTGCTCCTGCAGACTGCCTGCCTAGGTGAAGTGAGGCTATTTTAGCAAATCCTTTCTTCTTCTTCTTCTTAAAACAATATTTTTAGTAATTTCAGAGAAGAAGGGAGAGGGAGAGAGAGATAGAAACATTAACGATGAGAGAGAATCATTGATTGGCTGCCTCCTGAGGGGTCCTAACGATACCCCAGGACAAACCTTTGAGACCACAGAGATCAAAGTGTGTGGGCCAGAGGAGTGGTGCCCACGTATGCCCACGCAGACGTGACCACACTGTGGCCAGGCACTGCATTTCCAGGGTCCTGGCCTGGGTGCATCTTAGCATTTCTTCTGAGAGTGATGTCTCCCCGAGGGAGCTGCTTGGACCCTCTACATCTGAATCCCCGGGGAGCTGTTAAAAGCAGACGTTCCCTCATCCCGTTCCAATGGTTGCAGATGTCTCAAAATATCTTCGCACACATCACCACCTCCAACTAATGGGGTCATCAGAGCTGCTGCTAGAACTTGCTAATGTGCTACTGTAAAAGCACGGAATCACTACACCACAATTTAGATGAAAATGTTAGTGTAATTGGTTTCTTTTGTAAACGTAGGCACTTCATTTTATGCATTTAAAAATATTCTGAGGCAGGGTCCTTGGGCCCCACCAGATTGCTAAAGGGGTCCAGGCGCCCAAACGTTTAAGAAAAATTAAGTGAATGATGGGTAACGGGGAGCCCCTTGTGACTTTGGGGGTTTGGTGAGAATGGAAATGCAGTTTCCAAGTTCAGGTGCCAGGAAAGTAGATTTAGTGACCGCAAGGACCCTCTACGGCTTGAATCAGAGATTGCTTCGCTTCACAGAGGTTCCACGGGCCTGTCCTGGTGTAGGGAATTCCCACGGGAGAAGGCACACGTTGCTTTCTGGATCCTGAAGCTTTGAACAGTTCCGGGATTTTCCAGACTCTCACATCCATTCATACTTCAGCATAAGCCACGTGTTTCTGAGCTCAAAGCTCTAGTCCCACCAGAAACTAACACACAGCTAAGTCACTGACAATCAACGGGATCCCAAGTAAGTACGGTTTTACTTCCTTCTGGTTGGCGGGGTTCAGAGAGCACAGCCCTAAATTAGGGGGGTGCAAGCATGACATGCCATTGCTCAAACTGTGGCATCCCCACCTTCTTGACAATCCCTCCCTTCTCGCCACCTCTCTCTCTCTTCTTCTTCTTCTTCCTCCTCCCCCTCTCCGTCCCCCTCCCCTCCTTCTTCTCCTTCTCCTTCTCCTTCTCCTTCTCCTTCTCCTTCTCCTTCTCCTTCTCCTTCTCCTTCTCCTTCTCCTTCTCCTTCTCCTTCCTCTTCTTTCCTGCTCTTAGTATTTCCCGAGGACCTACTATGTGCCAGGCAGTATTCTTGGTGCTGGGGTTACATCAATGAACAAAACAAAATCTTTACTCTCCATGAGACTATATAGTAGTAGGGAGAGGTAGACAATTAAAAAAATAGAAGAGTAATATAGGGTTTGACTTAGGGAAGGGAAGTGACTGCTAATGGTTCCAGGTTTTGGGGGCAATGAAAATGTTCTAAAACCGAGTGTGGTTATGGTTGCACAGCTCAGGAAACATACTAGAAATCATTGAATTGCGTACTCTAAATAGGCGATTTGTAATTCAATTTTATCTCAGTGAAGCTGTTATTAAAAAAACAACAAAGACAAAAACTAGAGAATGCTGGAGAGAAGACAAAAACTGGGGTAACTGCTGGAGAGAAGGGTAAGGCAGTGAAGGGGGATAAAGGTCCTCAGGGGGTCATAATTTTATCCTTACCCCAGGACATGCCCATTGATTTTAGAGAGAGAGAGAGGAAGGGAGAGGGAAGAGAGAGAGAAACATCGATCAGCTGCCTCCTGTACTCACCCCTACCGGGGACTGAACTCGCAACCCAGGTATGTGCTCTGACTGGGGAATTGGACACACTGACCCATGGTGTATGGGATGATGCTCCAACATATGAGCCAGCAGGCCAGTCTAGTGTGTGTGTGTGTGTGTGTGTGTGTGTGTGTGTGTGTCCTAATTTTAAACAGGATGGTCAGGGAAAGCCTCCTTGAGAAGGTCACACTGAGGTGAGACTTGAAGGTCATGAGGGAGTAAGCCATGTGGATGTCTGGAGGAAGAGTGGTCCGGGAAGAGGGACCAGGAAGTGCAAAGGTCCTGTGGTATGCCTGCTGTGTTTACGGAACAGCGTGGGGCCAGGTGGCTGCAGTTCAGCGGGCCAGAGGGGAGAGTGGAAGATGTCTGAGTGACATGGGTGGGGAGCCTGGAAGCAATTCTGAGAACCTTGGGTTTTCCTCTGGATCAGGTGGGAACCAGTGGAGGATTCTGACTAGAGGAGAGATGAGATCTGATACATGCTTTAAAGGAATCCCGTAGTGACAATCGAGTGAACAGACACTATTCATAGAGCCTCGCTGTGTGCCAGGCACGGGGCAAACTCCTTTATGGGCATAGCTCATAGAATCACCCCAGCTACACTCTAAGGGAGGGACTATTATTCTCTCTGTTGTGGGAAACTGAGGCTCAGAACAGGTTAGGCACTTGACTCACATCAGCGGCAGGGCCAGGGCACTGACCAGGTTTGCCCGACTGTAGAGTCCTCGCCTGCCCCGCGGCCATTGTGGCACTGTTTTGTGCACACGGCAGGTGTTCCCTGGAAGGTGCCATCTGGCTGGCTACCAAGCACTGCCCTGCGGCGGGGGCACCTTAGGAACGAAGAGGGCGAGAGAAGGTGCATCCACTTACTCAGTTCCGCGATGCTGCCCACGCGGGTGGCCAGCAAGGACTGCTCGATGGTCCTCAGCTCCGACTGGCTGAACATGGGCATTTCCCCCGGCTTGTTGGACCGCTGCGGGTCCCTGTGCAGATTCAGGCTGTCCGGCAGGCACAGCACTCCTGCAGGCCGGGGAAGAGGGAATGAAAGGAGAACGGATTGTTACTTTTTGGCTGACGAAAGGAGGGGCGTCAAACTGTGCGCAGCCTTGAACCACACCAGAGCTGGGACCACAAACCCAACGTGACAGCCAAGACTCCCTTCAGAAATGATATCTGGCTATTTTACCAGGAAAAGCTTTCCTCAAGGCCCTGGCCTGCTAATTTTTAGCAAACACGCGGGCATTGGTCTGTCTGCACGTTTCCACAGGACACAAAGCAGAGCAGCATTCTGTCTGCTCAGAGATGCCTCCTTCTCCACCCCAGAGGCAGCTGCCGTCCCTGGGTGTCCTGGGGGGACTTCTGAGGACCTGCTTTATTTGCCCAACAAATGTAACTCCCCTGGCGGGGTGGTTATCTGTCAGACAAGGCTCTCGCTTTCTCTGGAGAGCTCAATGTCAGGAGGGAAAGAGTCCCACGGAAATCCCTGGAATCTAAGTATTCTCTTCCCTTCCTCCCCATTCCATGGACACTTAGCGAGAACCTCAGCGCGTACGCTGGGACTTTAGTCAGAAGTGTTACCCGGTCCCAGCCTCCAAAGGCAGAGTGTGCTTCCTCACTCCTTGCCTTTGGGCTTGACGACTCACTCTGGCCAAAGGTATGTTCATGGACACGGTGGAACTCAAGGCCTGCAGAGCACCTGTGCAGCTGAACTTGCTCTCTTGTGCCTCTGCCATCATCATGAGAGAAACACGCCCTGCCTAGCCTGCTGGTCTAAGGAGGGGGAGAGAGACACAGAGCAAATCCAGTGCCCACCTGAAGCTCAGAGCTGCCCTACAAACACAAATGCTAACTTGGTATGTCTTTGAGATAGTGGGGGTTGTTTGTTACTCAGCATTATGATGGTGATAACTAACAGATACACCTACAAAGTGCCAATCGCTGAGGATATGAAGATACAATGAACAAGGCAGGCACTGTGCTGTGTTAGGGGCTTTGGACACAGTGATAGACAGGATACATACACTCCTGTTCTCGGTGGGCTCACAGTTTAAGCAAAGGAGGCAACTGATACACACAAAGCCATATGATAAATTCTCTATCGTAGGAGGAAACGAGGAATGAAGGCATGGGACCTGAATAATGAGTAGTTGTCAATAAGTAAGAAGCACTTATTGAATACCTGCTATATTCCCAACCATTGTTAGGCATTTTGAAGATGCAAAAGAAGCAGAAGGTGCATTTAAGTAGTTTATGAACCCACTAAAGAGACAAGACTGGCAATGGCATAATTTAGGAACAATAGGACAGTATCAATATATAGGTGCTGAATTATTTAAGACAACTGGCAGGGCGAGGGGAAACAGAATGTCTGTAGTTCAAAGGTCAGTAGTTGAAGTCCACTCCTTATTCTGCTTGAACCACAAAAGCTCAGCAAACAAAGGTTCCTCCTCTGAAGATGGGCGGACGTGTGGTGGCACCTGTCACACGCCTCTTCTGGCCCCTGCTGCCTCATTAGTGGCTCCAGCCATCCTGAGCCAGTCACTTGTTCCCGAAGGTTTCACCTTCACATCTAAAGGCTGATACAACGGGGAAGGTAACTATAGAAGACCTTTTTGGGATGAATAATGAATGAACAGACAAATGATGCAAATGATGATTCAGTTTCAATGTTCTTATAATCAGGAAACTGGTCAAGTACATTTCTTCCTAAGATTATTCTTTAAACCATTGTTTTTCAAACCTTTTTGACCGTGACCGGGAATAAGAATGTATTTTATATCAGGACCCAGTACACCCATCACCACCACCACCACCACCACCACCACACACACACATACACTCTTCATGTTCTCCATGAAAAACAAAAACAAAAACAACTTCATGGAGAATAATACTGACCCTTACTATTATTACATGAAGCACTCTCAATTTTTAAAAATACATTTTTATTAATTTCAGAGAGGAAGCGAGAAGAAGAGAGAGACAGAAACATCAATGATGAGAGAGAACCATTGATCAGCCGCCTCTTGCATGTCCCCCACTGGGGACTGAGCCCGCAACCCAGGCATGTGCCCCTGACCGGAATCAAACCCCGGACCCCTCAGTCCGCAGGCCGATGCTCTATCCACGGAGCCAAACCAGCCAGGGCTCAATTTTTTTCTTTTTACTTCTCTTCTATTTTAGTAATTGAAAAATGCTATCTGCAGCATCAGAAGGGATTTTTTTCTCTGAAAAACACTGTGGACTATGGTGGCACACAAATTGGCATTAGCTGGACAACACAGAACCACCACTTATTGGACATTGCCTAGAGCCGGGCAGGCTCTGCAGGGGATGTGGAGATGACCGAGAGGTGATCCCTGCACTTCAGCAAACCTCGGCTTTTCAGGGAAGACAAGGCCTTCGCAGAAATTCCCATCACCCAAGACTGGCCTCCCGCCTGTCCCCTTTTGCTGAACAGCTGAGTCATCCTCCTGATGACCGGGGATGCCCTGAGTCATCCTTGCTTCCTCCTGTTTGTTCACCAGCCTAGACATTTGGTCAGAGGCCAAGTCAAGTAGACGTTGCCATGGCAACAGTGTTGGGCCAATTCCTCATCTGGTGCCCTTGATGTCCTGACTCTTAGTCAGAGATTTCCTACCCTTGGAGAGCTCCCTGCAGCGGGCACCGGATGATCAGGACCCAGTGTGACAAGGGACCCCAGGTTCCTGGTGGTAGTCACGGGGCTTCACAGCAAAGGAGACCCGAGAGAGAGCCCCGAGTGCTGTGAGGATGAAGTTACCTAATCAATAGGAGAAATAAGCCTTATGTGCTCGCGGGATTGCTTTCTTGGTATTTGCCTGATGTTCAGCAAGTTCCCATCCCTGACCTGCATCTGAAATGTTGCTTCACACGTTGGTTGAGGCATAAGCAAAAGGGATGTGGAGCCTGGAACCCGACTTTCAGACGTGGCTGTCAGTGTCCCCCTATGCTTAACCTCGGGCAGGTCACAGGGCCACTCTGGACCTCATTTCCTCTTCTGTGAAAGGTGACAGTTCCGTCCTTGTCTCCCTTACGGGGTTGCTGGGGGTGAAGGGATAAAATGAGATAACGTATACCAGAATATTTTGCATGTGCTGAGCAAACAGTAGGTGCTCAGCATATGTTAACTGAGATTAAATCAGTTAATGTGTACAAACCCAGCTTTAGACTGCTTTATGCTTTGTCACAAGAATAAACAATTTCCCTTGGGATTATTCCTCCTTCTTTTAGAGGGTTCTGACATTTAAATGTGAAAACATAATTACTCAAAGAAGCTGTGAAAGCTAGATTACTGAGATTTGAAAAATCTAAATTGAACAATTATGCAAAGATTATATACTGGGGCCCTGCCTGGGTAGCTCAGTTGGTTAGAGTATCATCCCCATACGCCAAGGTTGCAGGTTCGATTCCGGTCAGGGCACATACAAGAAGCAACCAATGAATGCATAAATAAGTGGAACAACAAATCTATGTTTCTCTCTCTCTCTCTCTTTCTCTCTCTCTCTCAAATAAAAAAAATAAAAAATAGATATATAGGATTTATTTTCTTCCTCCCTTTTCTTCTTTTTTAAAAAAATTTATTTATTGATTAAGGTGTCACATATTTGTCCTCATCCCCCCATTCCCATCCCACACCCCTCCCCACGGATGCCCCCACCCCCCTGTTGTCCTTAACCATTGGTTAGGCTCGTATGCATGCACACAAGTCCTTTGGTTGATCTCTCCCCCCTACCCCAACCCTCCCCTCCCCTCCCCTCCCTCTGAGGCCCGAGAGTCCGATCGATGCCTCCTTGTTTCTGGGTCCTCCCTTTTCTTCTTGAGGACTCTAGATGGGGTAGCACATAAACTAGAGTTGTTTTTTGTTGTTGTTGTTTTATTTTATTTTATTGTCTAAAAATCAACCAGGTCAATAAAAGGTTCCCAACATCCTATTTCAGTGTCAGACGCAGGCCTCAGTTGTGGACTACTCATCAATTTCCATTATTGGAGCCAAGGACAGCTGCAGCCTGGGGATTTAAACTCAAGTTCAAAGACACTTAGAATGAAGGTTCAAATATGACTCTGATTGGACCTAAAGAGAATAATTTCTCTAGAGAGAAGGTGATCATCAGCTATGGTCCAGAGGAGACTGAAGAGGTCATGGCCTCCCCGAAATGCTATTACTCTGGAGTGGGTTGTGCATCTTCTAAGGGAGAAGTTCATTCACATGCTAGTGGGTCTGTGGGTCCTAACAGCTGATGAACTGGTGCCTCTGAGGTCCACATTCCCAGCCGCCACCAGGTCCTCTGCTCTGGGACTGACCGGCCATAGGTGGGACAGAGTGGGCTGGGCATGACCATGGCCCTGACGGAGCTGAGCTCCAATCCTGCCGCAGCCCCTTGTGCAGCCGGAACAAAGACCTTCCCAGATCCCCAGTCAGCTTCCGTGTCTGCAAAGAGAGGTTAAAATATCTCCATCGCTTTCTTGTGGTGGTTAAACAAGATAATATATCAAAGCCTCTGCTCTATACATACCCTGTGCTCGCAGTTTCTTTTATTTAATGCCTGGATTCTAACAGTCTTGAGGACCATCTTTCCAAAATCTTGTGCAAACGGAGACCGACAGCGCTTTGGTTAGGCCACTCGGAACGTAACACAAGAGAGCTACTCCTCTGGGTGGGCCGCTGGGCCAACCACGTCGGGCATCTGATGGATGATCAGGGGGCACCGCTGCCTTGCTAGATGCCTACCTTCCCATCTGCATAGGGTGAGCCCTTGGCAAATACACCGCCCTGCCATCCTTTCTCTCCTTTCAGCTTTTCTCTGCATCTCCATCTATGACTAGACCTGGATGCTATTTACTCACCAAGCGAAACCCAAACAAGACAGCCGTCAGCACTCACCCATTCTCCTCTCATCGATGACGGTGATGGAGGAGGAGGAGACTGCGTACGTCTTGGCGCCCGGGACACAGGCTTGGGCTGTGCCTCGTCTGTCTTTGGCTGCAAGAGCAGTCTGCCTACTTCCTGCCTGCCAAGCTACCCCTTGGTTTCTGCTAAGTTAGCCCCAGAATTCAAGTGGGGGGTCCTGGCAGCTGTCCCAGCTTTAAGCAATGGGAGGGAAGCAGCTGGGGTGCAGCAGGCCAGCCCTGGAACAGCCACCAGGCAGACCTGGCAGGTTCCGATTCCCGCCCTGCCGTCTCCCAGCTGTGGGCAGGGCCTTGTGCCTGGGCTCCCCCGAGCCTCCCTTTCTCCTTCGATGAAATGCTTGATGCTATCTGCCTCCTAGCGTGACGGGGAGGCCCTAATGGGATAATATATATGGACAACCTGGCACCGGAAAGGGGGTCGATAAATGTTTGCTAATAGTCCAAGTGAAGTTCTTCGAAGCTGAAGATTTAGGAATTCAATAATACCACGATGCCAGAAGGCTCTGTGTTACCGTTCAATTTATTAAGAAACAAAATAGGAAGTTATCAGATTTCCCCCCACTAATGTTTGCACAACCATTTTATTTTGAGAGACTTGAAGTGGGAAATAGATTCAGAGCTGGCTCGGTGAACCCATTCATTCGTCTGTGAAAGGCATGCTGTACTCCAATTAGGACAAACCCAGACCATGGTTCATCCCCTCCACTTCCCCAAATGAATTCTACTCCAAGAAACAAGTTCTTCGGAAGCCTGCAACCAAATCATCAAAATAAACAAGAGGCAGAAAACACAGCCATGGAGAATGGTCAGAAATCGGTTTGATGACGTGCCCCGACGTGCGGCCTGAAGGACACAGAGGAAGGAGCGTGCTGACCTGAAAAGAACATGACAACACTCTGGATCCTCTTCAGCCTCAGACACTGAGCACCAACCACGGACAACAGGACGCGTTCCTGCCCTCAAAGGCTCCCACTTGGCCGGAGAGACAGACCCACCAACTGAAATACTGTGGGAAGAAGACTGGAGGGCAGGTGTGCGTGGGGTCCACGTGGGAGCACAGCAGGGCGAGCCCACGTCAGCCCCGGAGCTTCAGAGACGCTCCCCAGGGGGCTTCCACGGGAGCAGGAAGAAGGTCTTTCAGCAGAGTTCAGAGTGTGAAGCCCGAATGAACGCTCAGGTTCAGTGGGAGCTGTGCTACTTCCCAGCCATGTCACCTGAGGCATGCCGTCTGGCCTCCCCGTAACTGCCCTTCCTTGCAAATAATATGGGAATGGTCACAGCATGATCCTCAAAAGGCGACCGGAAGATCAAATGAATTAATACATGTCAATCTTGGCCCCTATAAATAGCGCAATTAATGACAATGTGTTTGAAGGACGTTCCAAGGAAGAATGTGCATACGGGAGAGTGGCTGGGGCGGAGGGTGCATGATGGGAGCGGAGGGCAGAAGGTGGGGGAAGCTGGATGGGGAGGCAGGGTGAGCCATGGGGAACCTTGGGCTTTGGGCCAAGAAGGATTTGGACTTGAAAAACTGAACCTTCACCTTCTAGGTACTGTTATCTCTCTATTCCCCCTTCCCCAGCCAAAATTCTAGAAAGAGTGGTCTGCATCTTCTATTTCCGTTGCTTCCCTCCTCACTCTCTCTATACCATGTTCTCTCCATTTTTACTGGGTCCCCAGCAAGTTCATGTTCATTCTCCAAGGCCCAACTGAAATGTCCCCAGACTCAAAGAAGCAAAAGAAGCAGCAGGCTCTGTTCCTAGGGAGCTGGCGGTCCAGAGACAACAAGAAAAGGGCACCAGTGTGCCCGCTGGGGGCTGAGATAGAGAGAGGCGGGGACAAGGAAGGGCGGGGTCACAAAAGAGGAAATGCCTCAAGGTGACCTCACAAGCCGCCCTCCCCACAAGAACCACAGGCAGCAGGTTTCCTCGCAGTCAGCTCAGGAGCCATGGCAGCGAATTAAAACTTGGATTAGAGAGTGTTCATCCTGCGGACAGGACACAGAGGCGGCCGCACTATTATTAAGGCACGGTACATGGTACAGGTGCAGAGACAGTGGGACGACAGTGTGGCTCTAACACCAATTGCATAAATGAAAAAATCAACTGTTATAAAGCCATAAAGAAACAGAGGGCAAAATAGTCTATTCATTTGCTTCTTCAGCGAGCAGTAGCTGAGCATCCACTAGGAGCTAGGCGCGATTCTGGGTACTGGGATCCAGTAGCAAAAACACTGAATATCCTTGCCATCTTGGTATATGCGTTCCAAATACATAATTAGAATATGGAGCTGCTTGGATGGTAAGTGCCTTGGAGAAAAATAGAGCGGGAAAGGAGGATGGGGAGTGCTGGGTGGGGGAGCAGTCACACCGAGAAGGGGCACTCAAGGAGAGTCTTGAAGGAAACGAGTGTGCAAGCCACGCTGGTATCCTGAGGGGGAGGGGTTAGGGGAGAAGGGGGAGGGGATGCAGGCCAGCAGAGGGGACAGTAAGGGGAAGGGCCTGAGGGAGGTGGGCTTGGCTTGTTGGAGGAAGGAACGGAGAGAGTGAGGGGAAAAGCAGTAGGTGAGGAGGTCAGAGAGGTAGGGAGGGCAGACTGGGTGGAGCCCCATGGTCAACTGTAGACTTAGGCTTTTACACTGAGCGAGATGAGAGGCAGCGAAGTGTTCTGAGCAGGGGAGGGATGTGGTCTGATCTTTTCGGAGGGTCACTCCAGCGGGTGGGTGGAGAACAGACCGGAAAGAATGGGGATGAGCCCGCAACCTGGTCATGTGCCCTGACTGGAAATTGAACCATCACCTCTTTGTTCATAGGTCAATGCTCAACCACTGAGCTACATATATTGGCTGCCTTGTGTTTCTAAAAGACACATTGAGGCTATTTTTAACTGTTTCTTCTCCAGATTAATTTTAATTCTGAATCAGTAGGCATCTGAATATGGTTCAAATGGTGAAGGTGATCACACTAGAAAGGGAAGGAAGGAGATGAAGGGCAGTAGGGGAGGTAAGGAGGTATATGTCCATTGAAGAGCACTCATTATTTGATTACATTATGTACATTATGTGCCCTTCCCTGTTGCCAACTCTCCAGTTCCACTGTGTCCCACTGGGACTTGCTTAACAAACACAAGTTGAATTAGTGAATGACTCCTGAGTAGAGTTCTTGGTGGAAAAAATAGATTAATAAGTTTTTTTAAAAAAAGGTGTTAATAACACATTAACACTCCTACTGAAAATTTCTCCCTGTTAAAGACAAGAGGGCTGAGATTTCACACCAGCTGTCGGAGCATTTTATGCCAAAGACAAATATTCACTGATATGTCACCCCCAGGGGACCGAGAAACCATATCCAGGTAAGAGTGAGCGTCCCCTCTACAGTGGAAGCCCATGCACCTGGCAGGCTTCCAACTGGAAATCTCCTTCCGGTGGAATTTCCCCAGAGTAAGAGCATGGGGATCATTAATATTCATAACCCAGGCCCCCAGGGCCTGTAAGATCTGGAATCATCCAAGGAAGATTAAATCATATTGAACCAAGCCTTAGTGTTTTCAGTATATCTAATTGTATTCTAAGTCTTCAAAGACTGATTATTTTTAATTACACGCCCTGGTGACTAGAACTTACCACGTATTTGATAGGATATAGTGGGGAACTCTTCCGCAGGATGTCTAATGCGTTGAAATACTCTATGGCTGACCGCATGGAAGGCCAGGGGCGTGTGTGTCTACAGGCGTAGAGGAGATTAGGCTAACATTTTGAGAACTAGCTAATGCTGCTGTGAACATAGTGTAGATTTTAATGACATGTAAAAGCATAAATCTGCCAGAGGCAGCAATGCCTGCATACGCTGATAGGACCCTCCATTGAAAATACAGCAGGTCCTCAAATAATGTTGTTTCGTTATAATGTTGATGAGATGTGGTAGGAACTTAACTCTTGTCTCTATGGTAAAATTGGTTTTGTTATTTGGTTATATGTCCTTTGGCTGAAAGTCACAGAACCTATCGAGGACACTAAGTGAGGATTTACTGTGCAAAGATTACGAAATTGGCTTTTAAAAACATTAGGATCCCATTAGGCTACATTCAGCAGCTGATTACAGAGCAACAATAAACTACAGGAGGACTCTAAATTCTCGTTCGTTGTTGCTGCTAAAAGGTACTGCACTTTGGACAAGGCCACGGGCCCCTGGTGAAGCGAGTTCACTGTCCTTGCTGGTGAAGAGGGCCCCTCCCCCCTTCCCTTGCCTCCCCACCTGTACTATACTCACCATGTATTTTGCTTTCTGTATTCGAATATTTTAAAAAATATGTTTTTATTGATTTCAGAGAGGAAGAGAGAGGGAGAGATAGAAACATTAATGATGAGAGAACTGATTGGCTGTCTCCTGCATGACCCCTACTGGGGATCAGCTTGCAACCTGGGCATGTGACCTGACTGGGAATCGAGCCATGGCCTTCCGGTTCATGGGTTGATGCTCAACCAGTGAGCAACACTGCCAGGCTGAATTGAGATGTTTTCACATCTGGGCCTTGCTGACCCTATAGGGGCTGTGCATCCTGGGTTAGCCTGTTCCCACAGATAGCAAACAACTTGCTGATGAGTGCACTTCTCAGATGCAAATCAGCCATCCCTGGGCCTCCTTAGTCAGGTTCTCAGCTCCAGGCCACTATCCATCTGCCCTAATCACCCAGGGCCAGGCACCAGACACCAGGGACAAGGTCCAAGCCCTGGAGCCCGCTGAGGTGATTCACACTAGTCAACTCTACATCTGCTCACCCTTCCTTGCCAGTTCCTTTGCATGGAAACCACAGTCTCAGGGGAGAGGACCCAAATGGTCTTCCCTCACCAGAGGCCACTCAGTGCAGGGGGCCAGGCCTCAGCAGCAGCCGGCTCCACAACAAAGCAATGGTCCTTGTCCTGTCAGGGCGAATTCATAGGCCAATTTATTAGAAACCTTTGTTCAGGGAGTCCAGCTGCTAGTTAGGTGAATATTCTTGCTATCTGAAATTTGTACACACACACAGGTATGGATACACACACACACACACACACACACACACACACACACACACACCCATTCAAAGTGCCATCCATTTACCATATGTACATGTGTGTATAAACAAGAGAAATGACACACTTTTAACCTGAGAGAAGTTTCTCAACAGATGTGAATATCCATTTTGAAAGTTTGTGTTCTGTCATTTAGAACCAGTGAGGCATGAAATCACGAACCTCGGAAGTGGGGAAGGGTTAGCTGCCACTAAACCTAGCTCCCCCCTAGTCAGCACAAATGTTTCCTGAGTGCCTACTATGTGCCGTCCCTGGGTGAAGCGATGGTCCCTCATTACGGACGCTTACAGCTAAACTCTTTATCTTAGGCATGAAAGGAAAGCAAAGGGCTTACTGAGTGAGGGCAAGCTTCGTGTTCTGGCATGGGAGGGGGACCACTCCTACCCACAAGGGTCAGAGAGTGCAGGTGGGAAAGAACCACTTCCTGGAGAAGGAAGGATGTGTCCGCAGTCTTGGGGGAGGGAGATGGGCGGCAAATGGCTTCTCCGGGGACTCAGGGAATTAGAGCATCGATTTTCTGACACTGAAAAGCTCTCTCCTGGGAATGTGAGTGATTTTGAGACATGCTTTGTCATTCATTATTGAACAAAATATTCACTGAAAACCTTCTTAGTGCTGGATACTGTACAGGGGACATAGATGATGATGATGATGGTGGTGGTGGTGGTGGTGGTGGTGGTGATAATAGTTATGATAATGGTGATGATGAAGATACCGATGATGGTGATGATGGTAGCTAACACCCCCTATGTACCTGGCCCTATTCCAAGTACCTGCCATATACTCTTACATTTTATATCTTCAGGTGGTAGGCATGAAATATTTGCTGAATTAAGTGAGTAGAGGGTGACTTTGGTTTCTACCACCCTAAGCCCACAACTGGGGACCTTGGTGGTGGGACAGTGGATAAATCAGAATGAAGGGAAGGTGGGAGAGAGGAAATAGAAACAGTGATGTGATACAATAACACACAGCAATGGTGTATGGGGCTCTGGAGCCGAAATTCAGGCTTTGTTACCTATGACCTCTATTCACTCTCTGGCCAAATGAATGAACCTCCCTGTGCCCCAGTTTCCCCACCCATAATGGGGGGCGGTGGTAGGAACAGCATAGGGTTGCGGCGTATATATCCATACCTGAACAGTGTCTGGCACATACGAGATGCGCAATACCAGTGTTTCTTGTGATTATCAGCTGCTCAGCGGGACTCAGCTGAGCCACTCCGAGGCAGAGTGGGCTGCTTCAGCTTCCTAATTCTGGCTTTTCCCGCAGACCAGTTCTCAGATCTAATTGGCAGTCTTTACAGCCTCCATTCTTGCTGCTATCCTGGATGCCCGAATCCCCACTTCTGATTAAACCTGATTTCCTATTTTGCATCTTTATTTCTCCCCAGCCAAGGAAGACTTCATCAAACAGATGACATTTGAGCTGAGTCTTTAGGAATGTGTAATTGTAAAAAGGGAGGGAGTTAATAAAAAAAAGGAGGAGGAGCTGGTCTGGCTGGAGGGGGGAGGAGGGATGGAGGGGTGAGGCCTGGTGGGAACGCAGGCGCAGGAGGCAGGGGGCAGAACTATCGTGTGCACAACCTTGGCCACCAACCACATCAACGTTTTAAAGTTCACTGGGGAGCCATTCACACTTCCAAAGCTTTATAAAGTCATAATTGCTATGTACATCCTGGGGGGTGGCGTTGATCCTAGTGGTGGTATTAGTACCAGCACAAATGGGACTTGTAGTAATAATGGCATTAGTAGTCATAGCCATGATAACAGCAGTAAAAGTAACAGTGGCTGCACTGTGGGAACGGAGCCATCATCATCATTATCCGCATCACCATCACCCTTACAGTTAACTTGCATTTAGTGCTTGCTATGTGCCATTCTGACTATTTTGAGTTTTATGTCATTCCATCCTCACAATAACGGTATGAAGTAGCTACTATTATTATCCCCATTTACATTTGAGAAAACAGAGGTAGGGAAGAGTCACATGACATGTGCAAAGCTGCACGGGGAACCCAGACACCCGGGACCTGCTTGTCAAAGGTGATGTTAGGCACAGTGAGCAGCTGCCTGGCTCACCCAGCGGATGACCTCAAGGATCAGCTGAAGACAGGGAGGCCTTCCCCAAACTGCAGGGGAGCCCCTGAGAGGTGACGGTGGGGTCCTGGCTGAGCCTGGGGAGGGGGCAGCCAGTTCTAGCCTCTCTGATGTCCCTCTGGCCCCTGTCGGGAATAGGGTCCTGGGATGGCTGCACCCCAGGCTTGTGACACCCAGGCCAGGGCCGATGATCAGCACACAGGGCAGCCAGGAGCGCCTCTCAGGCCTCCCGCCATCGGGGCTGGCCTGCCTGGCACCACAGGCTGAGTACCACTGCTGCTAGCCTCGAGCCTGCTACCTGCACAGCGCTGCACAGAGGAAACCCACAGCGCGGCTGAGCCGGTGTACGTGGGCCTGGCTTCCCCCGCGGCTGGTCCAGCAGGAGGCAGCGGCTAAGGCAGCAACGAATTAGCCTAAGTGCAAACTGGCTCTGCTGCCTGCAAGATGGCACGTCCCCTTCCACTCCCCTCCCCTGTCACCAAGGGAGTGAGGGTGGCCTTGCTGGATCCAGAGCAGCGACAGCCAGCCTGCTCCCTACTCCTGCGTGTCCCTGTACGTGACAGCTCCCCAGAGTCCCCCACAGTCCCTGCAAGAAGATGGAGCTTAAAATCCTGTTTTGCGGGCTCCAGGGGGACGGCAGTGCCATCTTCCGGTGCCTTGATTAGGAAAGACCCTCGGGGCCCGGCTGTGGGGAGGATGCACTCCCCTGACTGCGGGGGCAGGGAAGGGAGAGGGCGAAGGCTCCCACAGGCAAGGGAGGCGCTGCCTGGGGGCAGCTGCGGAGCCCCAGGGAGCTGCAAGGGGAATACTTGCGTATTCTAGAGCAGCGGGGGAGAGCCCCGGCTTTGAAGGCCCGCAGGACAACACCAAAGAGAGCGGAGGCAGCTGTACTCAGGTGTCCTGTGGCCACTCTCATGGCCTCTTGGCTCCTGGTCCCTGTGAGGCCAGGCCTTGCAGGTGGGGCCCCTTGGGTCCCCGGCCACATGCAGCCCAGGCTGGGTGAGGCCTCTGGTCAGCTGGCGGCGGGGCTCCCTCGGATCCCTGGTCAGCTCCTGACCCCTGACCTTTCCAGACCTTTCATCACAGCCCCCTTGGGGGGGGTCTTGGCTTTCCATCCCAGCCCCCTTTGTTGTGGGAGGGTGAAGGGACTCCCCAGGACTCATTATGTAGCCCAGATCCCAGGCTGCCCCCTGCTTCCCGGGGGAATCACACAACGCATCTTTGATCCTCTGCTTCCGACCAGGACCCAGGACTCGGTGCTCAGGCGGGTCCCACGCTGCCTGTGTGTGGAGCTGAGCAGAGCGGCTCGCCCCTCCTCTTCTCTTGCTTACCGGGTGGCTTTGGACAAGTCCCCGGAGCCCTCTGTGCCTCAGTTCCCACATCCGTGCAGTGTGGAGAACAGCACCTCCCTTCGCAGGCTTGCTGTGAGGTCTAAGAAGGTTTCCCAGCGCTGACATGACAAGGACCACAAACTCAGCGGCTTAAATAACAGACCGTTATCGTCTCAGTTCTGGAGGCTGAGTATCTGAGTTCAAAGCGTTTCAGGGTGGCTCCTTCGGGGGGCTGTGACAGGCCTCTCCCCAGCTTCTGGCGGTTGGCGAGCAATCCTCGGCATTCCCTGGCACGGAGAAGCCTCACCCCCATCTCTGCCTTCATCCCCACATGGCATTCTCCGTGTGTGTGTGTGTGTGTGTGTGTGTGTGTGTGTGTGTGTGTGTATGTGTCCAAATTCTTCCTCCCCATCTTTTCTTTTTTTAATAAGGGTACCACTCGTCTTGAATTAGGGACCCACCCCCTCCTGATCTTAACTAATTACATCTGCAATGAGCCTGTTTCCAAATAAGGTCACAGCACCGGGGGTTAGGACGTTTGAGGAGGGACACAGTTCCACCCAGAACATGTACATCAAGGTTCTCAAGCAACACCAGACCCTTTGGCTTCCCTACGGAGGAGGAGCTGGCCCCCGGGGCTGAGAGAAGGTTCCAGCACTTGGGCTGCTCTGTCGATGGGCGCAGGCTCCCTTACTGGGCAAACGCCGCCTGCAGGTGCCATGAGGTCCGCCCTCATGCTCTGGGCGGGTCCCCACCCAGGACGCCCTGCCCCGGAGAACGCCTTCACGTCCACCCACCGGAGGCTGACCCCCGCCTGACAGCTCCCCCTGCCTGAGCCGTGGAGGTTCAGGCCACGCTTGGCGGGGAGAGGCCATCCCGCTCTAGGTCTTCCTTGTCCTTCCCTGCGGGGACCCCAAGAGCTGCCCCAGTCCCAGGCGGCTCCTGGGGGCTGCAGCATGGCCTTTACTCTGTGCTCTATTACGGAGAGAAGAGAGAAGTCTTTTCTCTGGGGCTTGGCCCTGGGGAAGCTTAGCTCCTCTCTCCAGCCTGGGGTTCACGTTTGTCTAAGCCATTCTGCACGGACAGCCGCGGTGCACGCATACCAGATACCACCAAACACTGACTCGGGGTGGCTCTTGTGAGCACAGAGCTCCGCCTGGGCCCTCAGCTGCCTCTCTCCGGCAGCTGGAGGCCCCAGGTCGGTCGTCTCCTAGGAGGACAGGTCAGTGGGTGGGATGGAGGAGCTAACAGTGATAAGACACTTCATCCAAGAACCGGGGAGAGTGGTGGGCTGGCCTGCTGGGCTCGGGGCCAGGGGAGAGGGTTATGAAAGGAGCCGTTCTCTGGGGAGACGTTATAAAACGATGTCTCTGGAGACCTGGAATGAGCATTTAGGTTGTGAGAGCCGGAAAGACTCCCCCCTCCCACCTCACCCCTTTCCTGTTAGGTGTTAGTTTCACCTCTGCAGGCTGAACCCGCCTAATCGTCCTTTATTGACCGCACACCCCTTTCTCACCGGAAAATGAGGGTGCCAGGCTCATAAGTAAGCGGGGAAGTCGGCACAGGGTTTTCGCTGCGGCTGTCCCCAAAAGGTGCTCGTGGGATCCACAACACCGCTTCCTTTGCTTGTGTTGAGTGTGGTTGGCTGGCCTCCTTCTGGAAGAACTGGGCCAACCTGGGGTTGGGAGGATTTGGGGGAGGGGAGTCCCTTCCAGGGAGGATGGAGAGAGGAAGTGAGGGAGGCAGTGAAAAGGTGGCCAGGTCAGATTAAACGCCAGTGAAGGCGGTAGGCAATGTCCTTCCCTTCTCTGAGGAACGCCTCCCAGCCAAGGGAGACAGTCCCTGGCACAGAGGACGGCGGGTCTCCCCTATGGCAGCCAGCCCGGGAGGCGGAGGCCTGCGCCTCAGCCGCCAGTACCAGGCAGAAGCCCAGACCGAAGGGCTCCCGCTCCAGGGAAAGTTCCTGCCTCCCTGGCCGGCTGGCTGAGCCCACTTCTGTGAGGCAGGCACAGCGCTGGGCACGGGGGATCTGTGATAAATGAGGGGTTCCCAGTACAAGAGGTGAACCCCACCTTAGCCTTTAGCCCCTGAGCATCTGCTGTGTGCCAGGCGCCAGGGTGTGGGTGAGGAGAGTGTGCCTGCCCCCCAGGGAACTCTGGGAGGAGGCAGGCCTGGGTGCACCTGATTCTATCACCACGCAGTTTGTGCTGTGTGACAGTCCTTGCTTCTCAGCTGCAAAATGGGGATCATAACAGCACCGAACGGCAAGATGGGGAATGAACTGGCCTCTGGAGACAGACTCCCTGGGTTCAAACTCCGGCTCGCCTGTTTTCCAGCTGTGTGACTATGGAAAGTTACTTAACCTCTCTGTGCCTTGGTTTCCTCATCTGTCAAATGGTGCTAGCAAAGGTACCTCCCTGCTTAGAGTTGCTCTGAAGGTTACCAGTTAGCCCATGTGACATGCTCAGAACAGTGTCTGGGACACAGTGAACTTGAAATATCAGTGATTATTTCCTATTCAGCATTTAAGAGAGTCAAATAGATATATGCAGTCATTTCATTTTTCAGATCATCCATACATTTTTTTTTTTACTGTGAAAAGAATTCCGACCATAGTTTTATGCAGGCCTGGAAACGCTGTTTCCCAGAGAAAGTTAGGTTGTGTGTCAAGAAATTATGAAAGGAGCCCTAACCGGTTTGGCTCAGTGGATAGAGCGTTGGCCTGCGGACTGAAAGGTCCCAGGTTCGATTCCGGTCAAGGGCATGTACCTTGGTTGCGGGCACAACCCCAGTAGGGGTTGTGCAGGAGGCAGCTGATCGATGTTTCTCTCTCATCGATGTTTCTAACTCTCTATCCCTCTCCCTTCCTCCCTGTAAAAAATCAATAAAATATATTTTTAAAAAAGAAATTATGAAAAGAAGGAAAAGAAGGAGAAGCAAGAAAACCATGGTCTCACTAATTGCCCTGCAGGTGGAGTCCCTCTTGGGCTGGTAGAGGGGCTGATTTATTTGCAAGGCTGGGTTATTCGTTTCACAAGTTCGAACACACTGCTGTTTCCATGATCCCAGTCTATGGTGTGCAAACAGACACACAGGCACACACGGACAGACGTTCCCAGAGTCCCCCAAAGAGCTCCCTCTCCAGTAAAGAAAGCGCGTCTGCATGAACCCGACGGCCCGTTCCCCTGCCTTGGGAGTGGTACCTGCGCCCCCGAAACCAGGACACAGCAGCAGCAGGGAGGACCTGGGCCTCAAGGCGCAGACAGGGCTCTCCTCCCTCAGCTGGGGCCGACAATAACATGCCCTGGTTATCCATTTCCCCGTTACTTGGTTAATCTCTTGGAAAACTACAGGGAGCAGCATGATGGTCAGGGAAGTGGAGATAGGTTTGAAATCGGAGGGGCTGGGCCTGCTTTGCCGCATATAAATCCTGTGACCTTTGATCAGTTACCGGTCCCTATGACCCTCAGTTTCCTCACCTCTAAAATGGGTATAATAACGTCTACCAGCCTATGGTTCTACGCATTCGAGGAGAAAACGTTTATGGAGAGCTTTCGGTAAGCCCAGAGTACGCTCCCCCTGAAGCCTTCTCCAGGGTAACTCGATGCCCAAAGGCGTTTCAGACATAACATGCCCCACACTGACCTGCTCATTTGTGCCCCATCCCAAACCAGCATCTTCCCCATCTCTGTAGACAACCACTCCTTTCTTCCAGGCCCAAATCACCAGAGTCGGTTTCGATCCTTCATTCTCTCACATCCCACAGCTTTTCCGCCAGCCAATTCTGTGGCCTCTTTTCAGTATAAGCCCAGAATCCTAACGCTTCTCAATACCCCTCTGCCAGCACCAGTCTGCCATCCTCATCACAGGACGCTTGCCGTAGCCTCAGGAGCTTCTATCCTCGCCCCCACCCTCAACGGGGTCTATTCTCAACACAGCAGCCAGAGTGATTCTGTCAAAAACTAAGTTCGATCAGGTCCCTCCTCTGCTCAACACTCTCCAATGGCCCCCATCCCACTGGGGTAAAGCTGAAGTCCTTACCATGCCCGGGCGGGGTCGAGGGGTGGGGTGGGGTGGGAGGAGCATGTCACCTCTGGGGTCCATCGGCCCCCTCCCTCTGGGCTCGCTCAGCTCCGTGCCCCTGCCCTCTGGCTGTTCTTGGACGCTGCAAGTATACTCCCCCTCCTTTAGTCCATCCTCAGGCTGCGACAGGGACTCATCGCTCTGCCTGGAGCCTCCCCAAGACGTCACCAGGCTCTCCACCTTGCCTCCTGCAGGTGGGCATGCACATGTCACCTTCTCAGGGGCTTTGGGGCTCCCTGTCTACAGCATCTACCCCCAACTCTGCTTTTCTCCACTGAGCTGTTCCGACCGGACACACTATCATGGTCAGCTCTGCGAACGCGCAAACGGTGGTCTCGTGTGCTTCCTTCTCCATCCCTGTGCCTAGAATAGTGTGTGGCCCAGAGTAGTGCTCAACGGGCTCGCGTGGAAGGACGTACAGAAGTTTCTTTAGGCCCACTTACATTCCTGGAATGCACTGGATTAAAAGGCGTCAACCTGGACCTGTCTAACCAGGGCCATCTCCTCTGTATCGGGAGAGAGCTTTGGGCAAGCTCTTTCAATCTGCTTGTAGCTGATGCCAATCAGGGAGCTGCCGGGGGGGAGGGGGGGGTGGCTGCTGGGGAAGGGGAGGGGCTGCAGGGAGAAAGGCTGGGGGACTGGCATGTGGCAGGGGGTCCGGGAATGGGTCTCACAACCCACTGGTTCCCAGGAAGAACAGGAACCAAGAAAACCGCAGAGCAGGACCCCTCCCTTCTCCGTCACCTGCAGGTGAAAATGGATTAGAGCGAGCATCAAAGCAAACCCCGGGGGGCCGGGAGAAGGCGGTGCGCCTGCGATTCCTATTTCCTAGAAGGAAGTGAGAAGGCGGGACAGGAGGGAGGAGGGCTCTAGATCACTGGTAAGTCATTTCCAGGTCCTGGATGTGGGCCCTTCCTGTCCTCTTTCTCCCCGAGTCACTGCCCAAATCAAAGCCACCTGCCTCCACTTCGTGAGCCTGAGGAGAGCAGGGCCAGATGGCATGCCCACTGGGCTGAGGTCTCCTCCCTGGCCTGTCCTCTCCCACACCTGTTGCTCCCCTGAGCCAAGCATCAAAACTGTGGGGCAGGGGCGGGGGCAGAGGGGCCTCGGAGGCAGCAGCTCTGTCTTAGGGGCAGTGGCAGAGACGAAACAGCAGCCGGACGCCAGGACACCTGGGCTGAGTGGCTGCTCGGCCACTTACTGGCTGAGGGTGGCGACCCTGTGTCATTTGGGTGCACTCAGGGTACACGCCCCGTCCCTCTGTGACAGCATCCTCAGATTTCCTCTGGAGGACCATCTCCTGCCCGTGGCCCTTCCTTCTGCTCCGGCTGCTCATTCAGAGCATCACTTCCTCCAGCATCAGGGGTTGGATCAGGACTGGACACTTTCTCTAATTCAGAGCCCAGAAGAACGCTCTCGGGGACTGCTGAGAGCGGCTGTTACTTCCCTCGCTTGAAGCTGCGAAGGTGTAGCCTGGAAACCCAGCAATGACCTTGGCTCTAACAAGGGAAAGACCTGGAATGCCCCAGGGAGAGAGCAGAGCCAAGAGGGGCCAGAGGCAGGACCTGACATCGTCAGGGTCCCTGGATCCAGCTGTGCCTGAAGCTGGAGCCCTGGATGTTCTGGGTGTTGAAGAAGACACTTGGTTGACTCGGATCCAGTCGGAGCAGGATGTCCTGCCCCGTGCCAGGCATTGTTCCTGCAGGATTCTGGGCTCCCCCTTTGTCTGTGACCCTTGATGCAACACAGTGGCTCGTCACTGTTTTTATGGTCGTGGCTTCTGCTAAGGAGCTGATGCAATGATCCATCTCCCAAATCAAATGCCACCCATGCAGGCAGTGCGCATACATACACACACACACACACACACACACACACACACACACACACCGCCATTCTGTCCACCATGTCAGGGAGCCCTCAGAAACCTATTGTTAGTGCCATGACCCCTCAGAGTTCATGGGGTACCATCCTCTCAGACCTCTAACAGGCTCTGTCTTTGCCTGGCAGAGTACAATGAACACAGCCGAGAGTCAGAAGACCTGGCTGGAGTTGGGGCTCTACCACTTTGTAACTTCAGACAAGTCATCTGATGTCGCTGAGCCTCAGTTCTGAAATATTGGGGACACCTCATTGGTTCAGAGCTGCAAGGGAAATTAGGCATCATCCAATCCAATGATCTCCCAGTGTCCACTCTCTCCACCTGTCATTCCACCTGCCGTTCCTCCGCCCGGTTAAGCTTCCTGGAGTACAGCTGTGGGTGCGTTCTCCTCTGCTCAAAAGCATTCTGTGGCTCCCTCTTTCCTGAAGGATAACATCCCTTTTTGTCATCCATGCCCTCCCTCATCAGGTCCTGTTTTGGCGTTCTACCTACCTACACGCGAGCTAAAGCCAACTACTTGTGTACTTAAACATTCTCTGGGGCTTTTACCTTTACATTTGTATTAATGCTGTTCCCTCTGCCTAAAATGCCATTCTCTATCCTCACTTCAATCCATCTTTCTAAAGGCTTCGCTCAAAGGACACCTTCTCTGGCTCAAAGGCCACCTCCTCCAGAGGTGGATAAAATTTGTTCCTACCCAAGTTCCTACAGCACCTGGCATCATACCTCCTGCCTGTACCCCACATCCGTGGCTTCTCACCAAGGACCCCCACCGTGTGGTGGTTGAGAACATGGGATCCGAGGTTGACTATCCTGGATCAAGTCCTGGATACCACTTGCTTGCTCCGTTCCCCTCTCAGCCTTCTTTCTCGGCTGAAACATGGAGCTAATAACAGTGCCCACTTCCCTGAATTACTGTCTGTTTTACAGCCTCTGTTAAGTACTGAGCCAAGCTATAGGATCTCATATAGGCTCTATATGTCAAGTGTTTATCACAGTGCCTGGCACAGAGGAGGTGCTCAGTAAATTTCAGTACCATCATCACCATTATCAATCCCTGGGGAGACATTAGGAGAACAGACTTGCCCACAGCGCTAAGGTGAATTGATAATGACCAATTAAAGGGCACTAACCAACTTCTAATTCCACAGTGGCCTCTAGAGAAGAAGGAAATGAGGAGCAATAACAGCAAACATCTACTTCATGCTGCGTATGTCCCAGGCACTGTCTTAAGCATTTTATGTAGCTGCATTAACTCTGCAATTCTCACTACAGCCCTATACGGTGGAGACCATTAGCTTTCTCTTAGAGATGTGAACACTGAAACACAGAGAGGGCAAATAACTCACCTGAGATCACACAGCCAAGCTGGAATTCAATCCCAGGCCACTCGGCCCCTCAGCCCCTCTACACTGTCCTAAAGACTCTTGTGCCCTAAGAGGGTGTGTTTGTAATGTCTCTTTCAAACAGAGACCTGGGGAGCTCATCCAGGGGCTTCCTAGAAAAGGGGAAGCCAGTGTCAAAGGCCACCAGGGAATCTGAAAGGTGTCTTTATGCACCCCTTTCCGCTGTTTAGTCTAAGCTCCGTCCACACCACCTGGGACTGCCTACCTTTGGCAGGGCTGGCAAACATCTGGAGTCCAGATGCACCCGCCATTCCCCGGGCCAAGTAAACATATGTGCAGTTTTCAAAGCTGTGGGTCCTCTAAGCATTTTCAAATACGTTGTGAGGAGGAGGGAGAAGGAGGTTGGGGGACTAGAGTTCGAAAGAACATCTTCAGGAAGAATCTCAAACAAATCCCATTTCCCCCTGTGAGTTTCAAAGCTTGGGAGGTTCAGGCAGTTCAAAGGCTGCTCCTGGTTCAGTGCGTATGAAGGAAAACCTAGAAGCTGTTTGGGCCCTAGGTCATGTGGCGGGGAAAAGTGGGGGTCAGAGGCTGAGAAGGTGGGAATCTGGGGCAGCCAAGGCAGAAAACTACTCTTAGATTCTAGATGACGATGATGAGACCAGAGTCCTATCTTCGAAAGGTGAGGTGAGAGGGGTGCCAAGCTCCCAGACATACTAGTTATAGAACATTAAATATGGGGGGGGGGATGAGACTGCATTATTACCTGAGATCCAATCCTTCCTGAATTTGTCGTCTCCTTACTCAAACCGTTCAAATGATAGAAAATGAAAAAAACGTTCAGCAATTTTCCACAATGACTGTCTTAATGTGCCTCGCTTAATTAATTATTTCCTTTAAACTGTTATCAAACTTCTGTTCAAACCACATCCCAGCCCATTCATTCAGCAAACACTTTTTATGAGCACCTACTGCATGCCACTTGCCAGACTAGGCACGGGAGGCTCCGCAGTACACCAGACCCATGTGGCCCTCGCCTTCCTGGACCTGACCACGTGGCTTGGCTTGATAGCCTTCCGGCCCCTCTCCACCCAACAGTCACAGCTTTTGAAACTCAAACAAGATCATGTGTTCTTCGGGAAAAAAAAGAAAAAAAAGATGACATACAATTAAACAGCAATTG
The DNA here is from genome assembly GCF_951640355.1 of Cnephaeus nilssonii. Classification (NCBI taxonomy): domain Eukaryota; kingdom Metazoa; phylum Chordata; class Mammalia; order Chiroptera; family Vespertilionidae; genus Cnephaeus; species Cnephaeus nilssonii. Next base: position 10,493,484 of record NC_137077.1, read on the forward strand.
AAACATAACTGTCATAGAGTTTCAGCTCTGGGACAAGCATCCCTGTGTGAAACCAACCCAAATAGAGCGGAGCACCTGGGCCATAGCACATGCTTCTGATCTGTGCCCTGAGGAAGGCCTATGCTGAGCTTACCATGTGCCATGTGGACAGAGCATGTCATGTGACCTGGGCTCTCTGTAGGGATTTTCCCAGGGAGGCTGTTCTTCACCGCACTGGGTCCTCTCCACAAAGGGCTCAGAGGAAAGGCCCTCAGTAGCAACTGCAGCTTTTCTTCTCCTGACGAATAGGTTTGTTTGATGGCCACTGGGACAGTGTCACTGACCAGGTTTCCCTTTCTGTAATGCCTCCCTGGAAGCTCAGAGCCCTGTTTACCATAGAATGACATAGCGTTCATGTTTACATTCATCTCATTTCTGGCTCCTTTTTTTTGTCTTTTATCTCTGTCACTGAGTTCCCATTTAGTTTACCCAACCATGTATTATCTAACCTTGAAAGCAAACTTTAATCTTTTTGGAACAGGCTGAAGTATAACATGGAATGAAATACATTAGAGTAAAATAAAAACAGTTTTGAGCTTGAATAATAAAAAAACACAAAACCTACAGGTCTACTCATATCCCAGGATGACATACCTCCAGTATTCACACTAAAACACACAGAGTACATCCTGGCATCTTTTCTCCAAAGGCCCATCAGCACTGATCGGTTAACATTCCCCTCTCAGCTTACACACCTGGCAGGAGCAAGTTGCAGAGCCTGTGTGTCTGCTAATCCACGGGACCTGCCCACCCCGGGAGAAAATAGCTTTCATTGCATTTCCCTACTAACGAGTATGAAGAGGTAAGTGCTTTCCGTTCCTTTGTTTTTCACAGTGATGTCCTGGCCTACCCATCGAACTCTGTATCATGGACCCGAACTAAAGGCAGCGGCAGGAGAGAGGCCCTCTTGCTGTTACTTTGGCCAGAGGTGAGAGATGGAAGTGGCCTTTTGCAATCTTTCAAGGCACGAGTGCCAGCATCTTGATTTTGAAGCATAAATACAGGTTTATGTGAATGCCCCTCCTAAGCCAGCTCAGAGCACGGGGAGGCCTGTGGACACAGCTGGTGCAGGTTTCTTGCCAAAACTGGACCCCCAACTAGAGAACAAAGCTGCTTTTCTTTAGTTCAAGTGGATACATATTTACCGAGCCCCTACTATGTGAATGCACATTAGATATGAGTATAGAGACATCAAATACACAAGGAGTATGTGTGTGTGTATGTGTGTGTGTGTGTGTATTGCACAAATAAACAAGTTAGCAAGCAAGTAAATCCACACACATGGACTTCATGCTTCCCTCATACGCACATGTCCCTGCCTTCAAGGAGCTCACAGTCCAGTTGGGTGTGAGGGGACAGACACTTGCCTATAATCCTGCCTCTCTACATTCCACTAATTTCTCTGGAGACTCGAGACTGTAGCCCAGGCATCCCCTCCACATGCCTCCCCAAGCAGGTTGGGTGTCTTACAGGTCAGGAGGCAGTAACGATGGTATGGGATACACCTGACATTCAAGTTATCCTATATAATAAAAGCGTAGTATGCAAACTGTCCCCTGGACCCGGAGTTCAACCAGGGGGCGGGGCCGGCTGGGGGAAGGGAGGGAGTACCCGGCTGGCTGGCGGCCACCAAGGACCCTACCAGTACACGAATTTCGTGCACTGGGCCTCTAGTGCTTAATAAATACCTGCAGCAGGAAAGTGAACGAGGAAGTGAGTGAACAAATGAGTGAGTAAATAAATGATGTTGCTATCATCTCTAGTAAACTGAACCACAACTTGCTTTTGGGCAGTTACTGTGAGTCAGGCATGGTGTCAAATGCTTTTCACATATTACCTTACTTAATTCTTACTTATGAAGTAGGAGCTATTATTATCTGCATTTTGCAGATGGCAAAACTGAGACCCTAGGAGATGGTCTGACATGTGCAGTTTTCACCTCCAGGCAAAGGAGGAGCCAGGACTAAATCTGGGCCTCCTGACATTCAAAGCTGAAGATGATTTCCAAGGTGCTTACCTTCTTTGGCAACTTTAGGTCCCATGATTTTTCAGAAAACAGAAACCTACAGATCACAATTTAGAAGAAGGGTGTGGGGCAGTTGACCCCAGCTTGGCAGCTCCCAGCTCACATCTGACATCTCCCTGTGCCCCTAGGAGGCCTCACCAGGGAGGAGTGGGCAATGGGCTGAACAGCCTGAGCACAGCTGGCTTGGTCTGAACAGCCAGGGCACCCGTCCAGACAGTGGGCCAGCCAGCCAACCCCCTCTGCCCTCCCTCTCACCCCGCGGGGCCCCTCTCTAGCTTTCTCTCTCCAGCCTACTGAAGGAAGTGGTGGTTTGACACTGCAAAATAAGCAAATCAGGGCCCCAGCTGCTGGGGGACTGTTTGCATCTTGCCCTATCCTGCAGAAATAGGATCTATCACTTTAATCCCCAGCCACCAAGAACCGGTATCTCAGATGCCAACACAGTGGGCTCCAGGGCCTGGGGAGCTGTAAAGATGTCCTCTGGCCAGGCTGGAAGTCCTACCCTCAGGCATTTTACCACCTTCAGCTGGCATGGCATTCTCTGCTGTCAAATGTCACCCACAGTGAACGGGGCACCCAGGCGAGGGCCAGGGGACAAGCTGGTACAAAGAAACGAACATGGGCTTTGGTGTCTGAAGCCTTGGGTGCAAGGCCCGCTTTATTGTTGGCCTCTTTGTGCCTCAGTTTCCTTGTTTTTACAAACAAAGATAATGCCATCTGCACAGGTCAGCTGTGGAGAGGAAATGAATGAACCCATGTAAAGTGTCTAAACCACTGGGCCTGGCGCAGAGACGCTGTGGGGTTCACCCTAGTTCCCTGTGGGGCAGATCTAGGTTCGATTAGAATCCCTCTGGGAGCTGAAGGACTGGAGGGGACAGGGATACCAGGCAGGAGGATAGTGCAACAGACCCTGGGCAAAGGAAACGGTTTGCACTCACCCTTGGATTCTACCCATTCCTCGCTGCTCTGACACCCAAACGATCACTTGAGTTACGCTCAGCATCTGACGTTCACTGTATCCTTTGGTAATCACAACGGCACAATCTAGGTCTTACTATTCCCAGTCTACAGGTGAGGAAACAGGCCGAGAAAGGCCAAGGTGGATTAGACTTCCATCCTGAACTCTTTAGCCCACAGAAACCGCTTCCTGATCTTGGGCCTGAAGAGATACTGCCTCTTAAAAGGTGCAAAAAGAAGGTCAACATGAAAGGGTGTGACTTAAAAACAGCCCGAGGAAGCTGTGATGGGAAGGAGTTTTCACTGAGTTGAGTGACTGATGCATCCAGATAGGATGCATAGTCAACAATCACCCTGATAGTGAAGGGCAACCTCGGTGTTAGGAGAACCAATAAGGTCGGGGAGCAGGAAGGCTGTGAATGGTGAGTTGGAAAAACTAAGCCCTTTTTTGATCGGGCTCAGTGTAGGCCAAAGGGACCGGCCCCTTAAAGCAGTGTTTTCCAAACCTGAAATTAGAATCACTATGGGGTCTTCTACAAAAATACTTCTCTTCTGGCCTCATCCCAGGAGAATGTGATTCAGTGGGAGGAGGTAGACCAGATGTCTGTGTGAAACTCAACTCTACGGGAGCTTCTGCAGACCCGGGAGGCTGGGAACCGAGTACAGTGCTCACGGTTGGTAAAATACGGTAACAAGTGGAGGTTCACATTATTATCCTCTTTGATTCAGTGCCTATTTGGCTGTCCCTTCCTAACCTGTCCTTCCAGGGCCAAGGGCATCCTAAGCTTTAATGCTTCTGGACTTCTCTCTAATGCCCCGCCTTCCCGTGTGGCTGACCACTCCCCTCCCCAACACCACTGGTCCAGCTACAAGTCCGTGGTCCCAGTCTGTTTGCTCCAGAGCTGAGCCATTTCAGAAAACAGGCTCTGATTTCTTAATCTTTGCTCAAGTGTCCCTGCTTCCCTCGGCTTTTAATCATTCCGAAAAGGCCTACTGTTGGAGGAGTACTCCCTTAAATGTGTCGATGTCCTGTTATAAATCTTCCGTGCTGCTCGCTCCCAACGGCCTGACTCACTAGTCACATACTCAGTAGAAAAACAGTGAGCCGAGGTGGCTAGGATGAATGGCCGAGAGCCCTGCCCTGGGTTGCGCTCAGAATCAGGCCCAAGGTCAAGGGCAGAAGCCTCAGCTATCCCACTCCCAGGAGTACACTCAAAAGGCCTGCCGACAAACCGCTGCCAAAAACATGTTCTCTAGAATGTTCACTGGCAGCACCATATGTGGTAGCCCCAACTGGGAAACAACCTAATGCCCATTAACAGTAGAATGGGTAAACCCAGGTGGCTTTTCTCCAGCCAAAGCAATAAACACAGCTACACAGAGCAACGTGGGTGAAGCAAGCGAACATAACATTGAACCAAAGAAGCCAGACACGAAAGAGTAGTTACTGTATGTTCCAAACCGGTGAAAGGAATCTATGCTATAGGAGTCAGGACTACATTTCACAGGCGTGATCTGGTGGTGACGATACACCGAGCAGTCCACGTTTGATGTGTGCACTTTCTGTATGTCCGTTATATTTCAACTGGAAAAGAAAATCTTGCACAAAGGACCCCAAAATCTGCCACGCAGGACTCCCCTGTCCTCACTGGCTACTGGCTTGTTGTGGCCTCCCCTGGGTCCCTTCTTCATCTGTAGAGCAGGGGCACTGGAATGGGATGACCTCTGTTCTCTGGTGGGGACTGTCTCTGAGGATGGTGTTAAGAGATGTCAAAAGGCTAAAGTCACACTCCAGATATTTCCGACTTCTGATAACCCCATGAAACATCCCTGGAATCAGCTAAACCCTATGGGCCTCTTGATGCTCAATTTTGTCATTCTCCGCGCCCCCCCCCCCCCGCCAGCCTGTGAATTCCCCCGTTTTTGCACCACCCACCTTTGCACCATGAGGGCCAGGCCCAAGTGTAGGACAGATAAACATCTGTTGAACTGGACAGCTGACATTCCCACTAACAGCAGCAGCCAACATTTACTCGGCCCTTACTATGCTTGCACCAGGACTGGTATAAGCCCTTTCCAGGTAGTACCTCATTGAACCATCAGAGCAGCCCTTCAAGGAGGTTCTGTCTACCAGACCACTTTACAGTGGTACTCACAGCTAGTGAACGGCAGGGCAGCGTTTCAAATGGAGGGAGTTTGGCTCCAGGGTCCATGTTTTCACCCTCGCGCGAAAGCTGGCTTCCTTGGCTTTGTCCTGGCTTCCGGCGAGCCCAGGATGTCTACTGTCCTGTTTGCTCTGCCACCCCCGCCCCTCGCCATTTCACAGGCCTCCATCGCAGCCCCTCTTGGCCTGTAGCGGTCTTTAAGGTGTGTCTGTCTTCACCCACGGAGCCGCTCCGAGCCCTTCATCTCCGAGACTGCCCTGCTCTGGACTTCTCCGCTCCAAATCCGTCTCCCCTGCAGGAACGACGGGGATGGATGGAGAGGTCGTGCTCTGGGCTCTGGCAAACCAGACATTACATGAGCTCTTCGGTGTTTTCTCTCTGGTCTCCACTGTCTTTCTGATAATGAATGACCAGCTATTTTTTTCTTTAGGTTCAAGAGGCATCAAAGAGCCCTAGACACCACACTGGGCTGGGAGCCCTGGGATCTAGTCGCCCCCAGAGCCTCTGTCTCTGCATTGGAAAAGCGGGGAAATGATGCTTACTCTTAGCGACTCCAGGGGGCGGGCTTATAACCAGGTCCAAGTGGAAGGTCCGTGGCCAATTTGCAGTCGTACAGAAAGCTTCAGGGAGAGGAAACTGACATTTCAGAACTTCAGTCACACGTGGGGGGCGAGCACCCCCCACATCATTGAGCCTCACAGCTCTGTGCAGGAGGCATTCTCAGTCCCATTTCATACACAAGGGTCCTGAAACAGAGAGCTCACCCGACCATGGGTGTGAGGATGGAGGAATCCAGGGAGCCCAGTGGTCCATCTTACAGCCTGGCCAGAGGGAAACCCATGTCTCGTTCCCCGAGACTCTGGGAACATCTGCGATGTGTCCCATCTGTTAAAGCAACACGCGGAGACAAAACTCACACCAGCCTCAAAGTATTACCACTCCAAGGAGTAAATAAGATGAACATCTCAAGGGCTCAGTACAGAATTAAGCAAATAAGGGCTCACTATCTACTAGGTATTACTTTCACTACAACTATTTTTTCTCTTCTCCCTTTCTCTCCCTTTGACCCGCCATGGGAGTCCCCACTTCCGTTCCCAATCCTAGGATTCCAGGGACACGAAAAGCAACTTTTTTTTTTCTGGAAAAAGATCAGGTTCACCCAGATAATCCCTCCAGAGCTCCCAAATCTTGTGATCTTTCAATGATCCCCAATACTTCTTAGTTGTATGACTTGGCGCTGGTTACTGAACTTCTCTGTCCCTGATTCCCTCCTCTGTCTAACGGGCCAATGATCTTTCACAGAGTTCTTGTGAGAACCCGTTAACACACATAAATGTTTAGAATAACACTCGACTCAAAGCACCACATAGGGCTTGCTATAACTTATGTTAAAGACACTTACTAAGCACCCACTGTGTACCTATAGCCCGTCCACCCATGCACCCAGCCATTTCACAATTTATTATTCATTAAATGCCTCCTTCGTGCCCGGTATGCTCGGTAGTTCACATCTGTTCTCTCTGACGGCAACAATTCCCAAAGGCTATTCTAAGGTGCTGGGACACCTCTGGGAATAAGGCGCCCGCATCTCGCCCTCCCTCCCTGTCCGTCCCTATTAGACCAAGATCCCATTTCACCCAGGTGGCCAGTGAGCTAACCCCGGCTTTCCAGATGGCTCAGTGCTTTCTCCCTCGAGTCTCCATTCTGGGTGGGTCTCCTTCCCTCTGGCCACCATCCCAAGTAGCAGGGCAGCCCCTCCCAGCTGGGGCCCAATCAGCCAGAGCCAAGCGCTGGGAGAGGTGCCACCAGACCCGGGTCGTTAATCTTGCCTTTAATTAGCAGACGTGCTAAGTGACGAGGCCCTGGGGCAACCCCGCAGATGGCAGCCTGCTGGCTCCAGGTGATAAATTAGGAGTGTCCAGTTCTGCAAAGGGCCCTGTCGGAGCTGGTGACTGCACTTCTCGCACCTGCTGTCTGGGCAGGACAGCCTCAGGGATGGGGGCGGCTCACCCAGGCCCTCCGCAGGGCCCCGGGCCAGGGCTCCTGACCAGCCACCAAGGCACCCTGGGCTGGAGTGGAGGGGAAAGTGGGGAATCTCAGCTTCCTCTGGGGCCCCAATCAGATTCTTTTAAAAATATATATGTATTTTTATTGATTGCAGAGAAGAAGGAAGAGGGAGAGAGAGATAGAAACATCAGTGATGAGAGAGAATCATTGATTGGCTGCCTCCTGCACGCCCCACACTGGGGACTGAGCTTGCAACCCGGGCATGTGCCCTCACCAGGAATCGAACCACAACCTCCTGGTTCACAGGTCAATGCTCAACCACTGAGCCATGCCGGCTGGGCCCAACCAGATTCTCTGGGAAAAAGGAATAGAACATTTACAGAGTCCCAACCATAGTACCTTGCTAAGAAATGATAAAAAACAATAACTATAGGGTTGAACCATACGCTGTTGCCATTTTTGTAGGGCAAAAAGAATTGAATATTGACAATCTCATATGGTTCAAGCTATTATTATTGAATAAGCACTTCCTATGTGCTGGACACTGTCCTCATATTAACTGGTTGAATTTTTACTACTACCCTCTGGGGTCGGGTACGACTTGCTGGTGGGGGGAACCGCCTCTCCCTGAAAACAGGCAGCCTGTTGCCTCACCCTCTCCACCCCAGTATGTGCCAGGCCCTGTCCTAGGTGACTGACACGTCACCTCATTTATCCCTCCCAGGAACCCCATGAGATGGATGCCAGTGTTGTTCCCATTTTAAGGATGAGAAAACTGAGTCCCAGAAAAGTTGAGCAGCTTGTTCAAGGCCACATACCTAGCAAAGGGCAAGGCCAGCACTTGAACCCAGTCTACACTGTATTGGTGGGTAAGCTGATGAGAGCGTGGGAAGAAGCTGAGCACATGCACAATTTTCAGTTCCTTCCTCCCTCTTTTCTTGTCTGTTTCTGGGAGCCAACTGCCAACAGGAAACACATTCTGCTTACGGAACCCCTCCACGTGGAACTTCACAGAGCACCCTGTGTCTACATGGCTGCCCAGAGCTGCCAGGTGCTGGGTCCAAGGTTAGGAAGCCCACTGTGGCCCCACAGAAAAGCCACCTCCTTTAACCCAGCCTTTCCCCATCAGAAAGGAGGGACTGTTATCCTTGGCTGCCTGCCTTTTGGGTCTCTCTCTCTCTCTCTCTCTCTCTCTCTCTCTCTCTCTCTCTCTCCTAATCCCAAACTTAGGGGGCATAGGAAGAGAGGTATTATTTATCAACCCCCTAAAATCCCTACACTTACCCCCCCCCCTTACAGATGAGGAAGCTGAGGCACGGAAAGGTTACGTGACCCGGATGAAATTCTCAGAGGTCACACAGGCTGCTCAAGTCTGCTGGACCATGTTTTAGCCTTGTCATTGGAGCCCAATGGCTTTAAGCCTCAACTGCCCAAGGGTGACAGAAAGGACAACATTCGGATCACAGAGTGGCTGCGAGGATAAGTGTTAAAAAATCACAGGCTTTAGACTCCCAGAACACTGGCCTGGTGCAGAACAAACACTCAATTATTGTTAAATATCACAGCTAGAGCAATAGGAAGAACACCCCCCCACACACCCCCTTCCTACCCCCATATCCGGATGTATTTTTCCATAGCACTGACCTACATCAGAAAGCAGAGTACTGATGGATTTATTTTTCCCCCTACCAAAAGTAAGCTCTGAGAAGCAGGATCCTCATGATCTCATTCATCTCTATATTTTCCTTGCCGAAAACAGTGCCCAACACACAGTAGGTGCTTAATAAATACGTGTAGAATAACCTGTTATCATAGTAAGTGGCTGTTCCCTTCCCTTCACGGAGTATGAAGCACCACTCAGCTCATAGACCGCAGCCCAGAAGTAGCTCATCTTTATACATGGCCCTTTCCCATCCAGCCTGGTCCACAATGGGCCTTTGAGGAGATGCTGTTGGTTTTCAAGTTCACCCTGAAGGGCCCCCTTCCCAGCCTGCAGCCCCCCCACCCCCCACCCGCAGCATGTTGCTCACACCCCCATCCCTGGCTGCCGGAAAGTCCCATGGCGCTGGTGGTCCCTGCCGGAAGCCAGAGCCCCCTTCAACCCTCCCCGCTCGCAGGTCACTGCTGGGCCAGCGCCCCTCTCCCAGCACAATGAGGGCCGGAGCTCCTGCCGCCCGCCAGGCCCACGGACGTGAAAAATAAACACCCACGCTGCCTGGCTCCGGCTCCACCATCACGGCTGCCAGGGAGCGCCTGGTCTTCAGATTTCCCCTTGTTTGCTTGATTAATACCACGCCAGTTCCTGCGCCCGGCCTTCGGAGGGGCACCTCTCGCTTTGAATGCAGCTGACCTCAGCGCCCACAGGAAGGGTTCGTATGTGCAAAACCGCGGCAGAGGACGGGTTTGGCACGTCCCGGTTATGAAAGGCACCGATGAGTTCTAGCAAAGCCCAAGAGCCTTTGAAGTCAAGACAAAGACAGGGGTCTCTGCAGGCGCCTCCTCTACTCCTTCCCACACACACGAGTGGAGGGCGCTTCTGGGCCTTCAGGCAGCCCACATCTGGAGGGCCCCTGGGCGCCACATCTGGAGCCCCCTGAAGCCAGCCAGCACGCCTCCGCTCTTTGTTTCTAGTGGGCAAGCAGCTCCAGAGAGAGAAAAAGGGAGAGGAAACTTCATCAGCAAAAGGAGGGGCTACCTTTGATGTGAAACAAAGCATTTTCTCCCGCGCCTTCCTGCAGTCCCTTTCTCCGATAGAGGAAAGCAGCAGAAACACGAGTGCCGCTTCCAGAAACTGGTTTCCCTGGAGCCCTGAGTGGGCCAACATACAGGCTGGGTCTGGACGTGTTTGTTTGTGTGTATCTGCATGCATGCGTACATGCATACATGTACGCGTGTATGGTGTGTAGGTGTGTCGAGGCTGGGGAAGAACACAGCCTCCTAAGCAGATCTCAGTTACCTGCTGCTGAGAGCCAAAGAGATGGGATTCAATTCAGTAAATAATTACCGTGCGCCCCAGCTGGCACTGAGGACCGCAGGGCGACAAGCCGGCCCTGGCTGCCAGGAGCCCGCAGGCCGTCGGTACCACGCCAGGCTGGCTGGGCTCGCTGCGGGCATGGAACACCCACTGGGAGCGCTGGCCAGATTGGGTGTGACTGCTGTCTCCAGGCCAGCACAACACCAAAACGTGCTTTCATGTGGCCCTGGCTAAGCCGAGACTGGCTTTCCTACCCCACCTGGCTGTTCACGGCACCCCAACTCTGCCGACTATCACCATCATCACCATCATCGCCATCATCACCACCATCACCATGGCAAGCTCCCCATGAAGTCTGCACAGCGCCAGGCCCACAGACCCGCCTGTTGCCTGATTTCCACATCCCCACCCCTTGGTTCCCAGGGAAGCTTTTATTTCTCCCAAAATACCTGCTTGGAGGATTTCGCAATTCTCAAAAAACGGTTCTGAATACAAGAGAAATTGCAGGCAGGCTGAAAATGCACTCACCATAGTTATATTCATCGACTATGAAACTACTATTACAATCCCACCTCTTTTAAAGGCAGTAATGAAAATAAGACTTTAATTTTTCTGCAAATAAAACGTCAGTGCAAAATTGACGACGATTCCCCAGGTCTGGGAAGCCCCGCCCCGTCTTCTGCTAGAAGGATTTCTGAACTGAAGCTGATTAAAGTCTCAAAACGGTCCCCAGGGACCCCGAGGGAAACTGCCAGTCAGGAAGGGCTCGGACCCTTCTCTGCCTTTGGACTACCTTCTCCTGGGGACACCCGCTTCGCTGCCCCAACCCACGCGGCACCATCAGAGGAAACTCCGGAGAAGCCCTGGTTCCGGCTGGCCCTCTTCACTTATTCATCAGCAGCTCGGAGTCTCGAGTCTCGCCATCGCTGGGATCAGGCCAGGAGGGGACTCTACTTGACTCTGAAAGCTTCACACTCAAGGCGTGAGGCTCCGGCCGGTTTATCTTCTTTCTCTGCAGGCTTCCGGCTGCTGTGAATCTCGGAGGTTTCGGTTTCTGACTCCAGGCTTATCAGGGTCCTTCACCTCCCCAACTTCCTCACCCTCAAAACTGTCTTTCTTCTTTTCAGGGCAAATCTGTAAGAGCGGTCTCCAGTAGAAACGCTGATTTTCCAGAAGCCACGAGAATCAAAGATTTGGCAAACAGGGCTGCCGTGACGAATTCCTACACACGGGGTGGCTGAAAATATCAGAAATCTATCCTCTCCTGGTCTGGGGGCCCGAAGCCTGAAATCAAGGTGCCTTCAGGGTTGGTTCCTTCTGGAGGTGGGGGTGGGGTGGGGGTGGGGGTGGGGGAATCAGGGAGGGAGGCTCTGCCCCAGGCCTCTCCCAGCTGCTGGCGGTTCCCAGCACTTTCTGCTGCTTGGCTGGCAGCGGCATCACTGCAGTCTCTGCCTCCATTTTCACAGGGGCTTCCTCTCTGCATCTGTTCTCTGTATCTTCTCTTCTTCTTTTTTCAAAAAAATTTTTATTGATTTTTTTTTTTAAGAGAGAGAGGAAGGGAGAGAGAGAGAAACATTGATCGGCTGCCTCCTGCACACCCCCTACCTGGGATCGAAGCCCACAACCTGGGCATGTGCCCTGACCACGAATCGAACCAGCAACCTCTGGGAGCACAGGACAATGCCCAACCAACGGAGCCACACTGGCCAGGGCCTGTTCTCTTCTTCTTCTAAGGACTGGCCCCATTGGATTAGAGGCCCACCCCTACTCCAGTATGACTTCATCTTAACAAATTACCTCTACAAAGCCCCTATTTCCCAATAAGGTCACATTCTGAGGTTCTGGGTGTACAGGAATTTGGGGTGGGGGGGGTGGGCGGGGACACAGGGCACTATTCAACCCAGCACAGGGAGCAAGGAGTTGAAGTAGATCCTTTTAAGAAACTCGAGTCAGAAAGAGAAGTAATACTGTGGTCCCTCAGTCGCGGAACTTGGGAATTTTCACACCATTTTTCCAGCCAGCATGCCAGTACAACCTCATAATGACCATGGAAGGAGAGTGGCCTTCCTCATCTTCCAATGAAGAAACAGCTCAGAGAGGTTAGGTCATTTGCCTAAGGTCACACAGCTGCCAACTGGAGAGCAGGGTCTAGAATCCAGGCCTTCTCCCCCATTCCAAGGCTTTTTCTGTCTCCCCATTTTCTTACCAGGGAAAGAACAGGGCGGGTAAGTTTGCAACAGAGAACAGGTGGCTTGGAAATCTGTTGGGGGTTTGGGGAGAAAATGCCTCTTAAGAAAGTAAGATGGGATAAGGGAGAGCCCCAGAACACCGTAGCAGGGTCCTGGTAGGGTAGAGGGAGCCCACTAGTTTTCCCTTAAAAAGACAGACAAATTGCCCTGGCTGGCTGCTCAGTGGTTAGAGCGTCGACCCTTGGACTGAAGGGTCCTGAGTCGATTCCGGTCAAGGGCACGAACCTGTACCTCAGTTGTGGGCTTGATCCCCACCCGCAGTCGGGGTGTGTGCAGGAGGCAACCAATCGATGTATATCTCTCTCATATCCATGTTTCTCTCTCTGTCTCTCCCCTTCCCTTCCACTCTGTCTAAAAATCAAGGGGGAAAATATCCTCGGGTAAGGATTAACAACAACAACAACAAAAATCAAGAGAAGCCAGAGGTTGTTGGCTTCCTATTGCTCCCTCAGATAATCTCTCCTCAGTATCCTGCTGTAGGTTTCTATGCTAATTCCCTTTTTACCCACCCCACTTCCGGCCCAGCAGTGCAGCTTTAAAATCTTCAGAGATGACAGTGAGGGACTGATGTGTGTCTGGATGGCTGGAGGGACGTGCTCAGCCAGCCTGCAGGGAGCGCTCTGGAGGGAGGGCTGCATCCCTTCAACACCACATGGCACAGGGCTGGACCACAAAGGGCCCTGTGCCCGCCAGCCAGCAAGCCGCGCTTCCCTCTGAAGACAGTGCAGGCATCATCCTGTCCCTTTAATAATGGCTAATAAGTTACCGTTTGATAACTGGCTTCTTTGTTCTCACCTGCCTTGGGGTTGCTGTAGCTGCCGCCCCCTCCACCAGGAATATTCTTCCCCAGACAGGCACATGGGCGTTTCCTCACTTGCTTTAAGGCTCTGCACAAAAATCACCTCATCTTTGAGGCCATCTCGGACCAGCCTTCTTAAAACGACACCTCCAGCACTCCCTAGTTCCCTCCCTGCCCTTTCCTTCAACACCTGTGTCTTGTGGTTTTCAATTTTGTTCATGGTCTAGACCTTACGATCCACGAGAGCAGGGGCGTTGCTGGTGCTGCTCACTGTTGAGTCCCTAGTGTCTGCCATGACCCAGCACTCAACAAACAATCCTATATAATAAAAGCCTAATATGCAAATCGACCAAATGGCGGGACTACTGGTGTAAGACCGGTCGCTATGATGCGCACTGACCACCAAGGGGCAGACGCTCAGTGCAGGAGCTACCCCCTGGTAGTCAGTGCGCTCAGCCAGAAGCCGGGCTCATGGCTGGTGAGCACAGCAATGGTGGCGGGAGCTTCTTCTGCTTCCGGGGCAGCGCTAAGGAGCAGCGAGCCAAGTGGTAAGGAGCGAGGGTCCTGGACTGTGAGAGGGCGCAGGCCGGGCTGAGGGGCCCTCCCCCGCCTCCCAGTGCACAAATATTGTGCACCGGGCCTCTAGTTGCTCAATAAATTGATACATGCATGGAATGAGTTTACTACAGGATTCAGTGCGGCAGTGTGAGGCTCTGGATTCAGATTCTCTAGAATTGAATCAGCTCCTCCCTGTCCAGCAGGTGACCTTGGGCAAGTTAATGTCTCTGGGCCTCCGTTTCCTCATCTGGAAAATGGGGATAAAATAGCACCCACCCCATAGGGTTGTGAGGAGGATCAACTGAGACGCACTGGAAGCACCTGATCTACTTGCCAACCCTCCCATAGATATCGGCTATTTTGATTATTATTAGATTTGTACTGTTATTTGGGGGAGAAGACTGTAAAGTTCTGCCAGAGAGAATGAGGTGAGAGAGAAATACCCCGTGTCCTCAGGGGTCTCAGCATTTCAAGGCCTCCACCAAGCTACCAGCCCCTGCCGGAGTGTGGCACAGCGTGGGCGTGCAGGGCTGGCAGGTGCAAAAAGAGGAAATGTTTCACTCCCCAGGGCCTGTGACAGAGGGTGGTTTTGTATTTGGGTGGCAGCAGATAACTCCATAGGGAGGGTATTTTGGGGGGAGGGGTGTCCAGATAGAGTGAGCTGCCCGCTGGTTTTCCCTAACCCTACAGGGCCCTCCTGGCCACAGATGCATCCTCGGACATCTGGGGTTCAAATCCCAGCTCCGACGCCAGCTGGCTGCGTGCCTCTGGAACAAGTCACTTGACCCTTCTGGGTCTCAGTGTCCCCATCAGTCCATGAGGGAGGAGAGCCCCCTCTAGCTATGGTCCTTGGTGGTCTCCATGGGTCTGATCATGCCACCTCTCACCTGGAAGAATTTCAGAAGGAGACCCATCCCCTCAGATTCCATCCTGACCCATAAAGCAAGAGTTGATGGGGCGGCTGTTCGGGGTCCCATCCTACTGCCAACTGCACAGCGTGTAGACCTCGGTCTTGGTATGGACGAGGCTGCAGTCCCATCCCTGCTCCTGCTCACTGAGTGACCTTACAAAAGTCACTTAACTTCTCTGACCCCATCCTCTTTCCCTGTCAAATCACAATAAAACCTCTTGATCCTACAGGGAGCTGTGACAATGAAATAACAGAGCCAGCATGCAGGGCCTGGCTCACACTAGGAGCTCAGTGCACATTCCTTCCCTTCTCATCCAGCCTGGGAGGAAGGGGAGATCAGACAGCCTCAGTGATGATGAAGAGGAGGGGGGGGTGGGAAGAAGGGAAGGGACATCACAGTGGTGAACAGTTACTGGGTTCTTACAGCCAACCTTGTGCAAAGTTAAATGTATCACCCATTTCAATCTTTACAACATTATTCCCATTTTACAGAGGAAGAAACTGAGGCTCAGCAAGGTCACGCAAGCTGCTGGAGGTCACATAGACACTATTGGATAGAGCAGGAATGCAACCCAATTTCCTTCTGTGACTAAAGCCTTCCTCTCGCTGTAATGTACTGACGGCCCCTCACGGACTGAACACTCGGCCCAGCAGGAGGTACATACAACAGGAGGAACGGGGCACGAGGAACAGAGCATGAGGCTTGGCACCAAGAGGCAGCTGTGCCGTGCCTCGGGGGCCACGGGTGACTGCTGCTTTTTATCGGGCTGAAGAGGGCCATGTTATCGCTGTCTGCCCTGAAGGACTGATCCTGGGCTGGGAGCTGGGACGGCTCTGAGCTGCAGAATCATTTCTGCTCTAACAAGATGGAATGCCGTGAATCTGTACCCAGAGACCCCATCTATTAGTTGATTAAAAGCCATAGATCAGCCTGCCTGGGACCCGCCAGTGCCATATGAATAAGTGTCAGGAAACCTTTCGGCATAACCAATGTCTTTGAAACTGCCATGTGACAGTTAATAAAACTTCAGAGTCTATCTTTCGGCAAGCCGGCTCCACTGCCAGCAGTAAAATTTGGAATCGCCTTTGAAGCAGTTTGTATTTAAATGAACCGTGAGTGCCATATTTCAAAGCGCCACACCCCTGGATTGAAAACAACCACTGCCATCAAAAGTGAGCCTGTCACCCGGCCGAATAGGCTCAGTGGTTGAGCATAGACCCATGGACCAAGAGGTCACTGGTTCGATTCCTGGTCAGGGCACATGCCCGGGTTTCTGGCTCAATCTCCAGCAAAGGGGCATGCAGGAGGCAGCCGATAGATGTTTCTCTCTCATTGATGTTTCTATCTCTCTCTACCTCTCCCTTCCTCTCTCTCTCTAAAAAAAAATCAATAAAATATGTTTTCTAAAAATGAGTTTGTCAATGATTCCAAGCTAACATGAGCAGGTCTGAACAACACGAAGGGAGATTATAGAGAGGCAGTAAGACTACTTTAACAGCCGCATACATGGTCGCTGAAGCCAAACTGCCCAAGTTCAAATCCAGGCTCCACCACTTCCTGGCTGCGTGACCTTGGGCCACTTACATAACCTCTCTGTGCTTCGGTTTCTTTATCTATAAAATGAGAATAAAACTTTGTGACAATTTCAGGGGGTTGTTGTCAGGATTAAATGTGTTAACACACTGATCTTAGTTTGTTTGGGCTGCTATAACTAAGAACCACAGTCTGGGTGGCATATAAACAACAGATATTTACATTTCACAGTTCTGGAGGCTGGGAAGTCCAAGGTCAAGGTCCTGGCAGATTGTGTCTGATGAGGACCCAATTTCTGGTTCATAGGTGACCGTCGTTTCACCACAACGTCCCACGGCATAAGGGGCAGGGGAGTTTCTTGGGTCTCTTTGATAAGGACACTAATCCCATTCATGAGGCTCCACTCCCATGACCTAAGCACTCCCCAAAGGCCTCATCTCTTAATACTATCCCATTGGGAACTAGGCTTCAACTCAATTTGGAGGGGACACAAGCATTCCACTTATAGCAACAGAAAAGGGCGTAGACTGATCCCCGGCACATGTTAAGTGCACATTCATTTACTTCATAAACATTATTTGGGCATCGTGACTCCAACTTTTCATGTCCCTCTGACCCGTACTTTCTGTTAGTGCCCTTCCATACTGACCCTGGGCTTGACCTTGTGACTTTGGCCACAAGAATGCGGTGGGTATAATGGTGCTCTGGTTCTGAGCCTAGATCTAAAGAAATCTTTTCAATTCCATTCCCTCTTTAGGAGTCCTAGTGTACCATGCGAATAAGCCTGGGCTAGCCTGCGGCAGAATGAGAGACTGTGGAGGAGAGCCCAGAGGAGTCTCCGGGCCATCAGATGCGTTCTCTGTGGCCATCCTAGACCAGCCAACCCTAAAACCTATAAGAGAGCCCTGTCCAGAAGGCAGAGCTGACTCCCCAGCCTACAGCTGATTGACGAGATGCATGAGGAATCCCAGCTGAGACCAGAAGAAGCATCCAGCTATCCCTCAGACTTGTGAGTCTTAATAAACACTTATTATTTAAGTCATTTTGAGTTTGGGATGGTTTGTTACGCAGCAATACCTACCTGATACAGAACCGACTCCATACAGAGAACTGTAGTAGGCTTGGAGGGAGCAGTGGCGAATGAGATATTGTTCATACTTTCAGGGTTTTGCTGTCTAGTCGGGGAAACAACACCCCTCTCCCCACTCCCATCACATCTAGGCCTTGAAGGACCCCCTGTGAGAAAGACAAGGGGCATTCCAGCTATGGGCAAAGGCATGGATGTGTGACAGTATTTCTTTTCTACCTATTGCCATTCTACCACAGAGCAGGGGACCTGAGCATCCCATTGTTCAACAGTGAAGGAATAGAGAGGAAAAACAAGGACCAAATGACCTTTGTCATATCAACACAAGAGCTTGGCACTGTAGATGGGAAAGTAAAATTTGAGATGGCATATGTCATCATCTCAACAACCTAAAATGGTAAGATTTTTTCAGAGAGGTAGGAGACTTGCCTCAGACCAAACAGTTTAGAGCAGGGACAGCTTCGTCTCCCAGCAGTGTGGTACAGTGCCCCAGCTGGAATCAGAGAGAGAGGGGTTCAAATCCCTCACTAGCTTTTCTTGGCTTCGTACTAGTTGTGGGACTTCAGGTTAAATATGACCCACCTGCAGATAAGGTGACACATACCAAGAGCTGGTTAATTAGCAGCCATTTGTTATTATTTATTATAATTCAAAGTAACCTGAGTTAACAGAGGTAGAAATATTAGAGGGAAAGGGGGAGTAAGGGAAAGGAGTGAAAATGTGTCCTCCCCCTGCCCAGTAGGTGGGCCCTGGGGTCTACGTGCCTTTGGAACCTGGAGTTTCTAGAACAGGGGCCACGGCCTCCTCCTCCTCCTGCCCCAGGAAGGACACCAGCCACAGGAGAGTTGGCATTTCCACCTCCAACTGGTCTACTGCCCCCAAGAGGCGGGAGGGCGCATCATCAAGGAGAGATGCATGGCTGAACTGTTCCCCAAGACACACAGTTCACAAAGGCTGTCCCCAATGGACCCCTTCACCATCTGAGCCCCTTCTGCTGCTTCCCAGGAAAGCGCTGTCTCAGACTGTATCTCAGAAGCTCTGGATGAACCCACATGTGCCCTTGAGAGGTTGAGTTCCTACTTAGGAGCAAGGCCAGCTTCGTGGGCCTGTGGCCTGTGCACGGCACCTCGTGCTTAGTTTAATGCTCTCCTGTCACCGTCTCGAATTTCCCAACAATTTTCCTCAAAGGACCCTGCATTCTGATTCTGCACTGGGCCCTGTAAATTACACCGACTGTCCTCCTTGGGGCCTATTCAAAGAAAGATCCTCTGGGTATCCCCAGATTAGAGCTGCATCAGCAGGGACCAGAGCTGCACCCCCGTTGCCCAGGTAGACTTGGGTATGAAACCACTCAACAAGTACTTATGAGCACCTGCTGTGTGCCAGGTTCAGGGCTAAGTACTGAGGTAGGTGTAATGAGTAAGACAAGAACCTGCACACCCCCACTGCCCTCCTGATTTCCCTTAAACCTATTCCTCCTTCCTGCCCTTGTACTTCTCCAGCTCAGAAAAGGGTGCCACCATCCTCCCAGAGTCTCCAGTTAGAAACTCAGGAGTCATTCTGATTCCTCCCAACCCGACAACCCTTTAAGCAGAATAGTAGCAGGTCCTCTGCGTCTTATCGTCAGATCTTAGCCCCAATCTGTGCATCTCTCTCCATCCCTGTGGTTCCCCTCCTCCAGGCCACCATCCCCTCCCATCAGGGGTTCCAACAGCCTCTTTAACTGCTCTTCCCACTTCCATTCTTGCCCCACCCCATTCATTCTCTCTTACTAGAGGAATTAAAATGTAAATGAGATCATATCACTCCCTGTTCAAAGCCCACCAGTCGCTTCCTATTGCCCCTAGTATAAAATCTCAGCTCCTAACCTTGGACTTTGAGGCCCGGGGAGAATTTAAAGCAAGACATGATCGGTTTTGGGTAGTGCATTGTGGTGGTTGCGCAGAGGATGAATGAGCAGGGGCCAGGCAAAGATAGTTATGTATGAACTCCAGGGACACGTCCATCCATTTCACGCAGCCCTTCGGAGGGCTCAGGAGGGTGCAAGGGAGCGGGAGGGCGGCGGGGTGTCGCAGACAATCCTGCCTTCAACATGCTCTAATCGGGCTCCCCTCTGGAAGCTCAGCATCCAGCTGGAAAAGAAATGAGGTTTCCACCCCGTGTTTTACAAGGAAGAGAGGGGAACAGAGCTGTCACAGCGCACCAGTCCCATTCAGATGAAGTCGTGAGCAAGAGAAGGAAGAAACCCAGCCTCTATGGAGCCATAATTTCTCTCTTTAACGCCACTTCTTTCAAAACGATCAAAGCAAAACGTGCTGTACACGGCAGGCAGGCAGTTGCGTGTCTCAGTGCTGCTGTGTGGAGTCCATCCACCCTGCGAAAGGGCATCATTTCTAATGATGAATTCCTTGATCTGAGAACCTTTAGAATTATTTGACAGGCTTTCTCTTTTTAAAAATTATCTTAACCCAGAGGGGGAATTCTAATTGTCTTCTGCCCTGTTATAGGAAGAAAAGAAAGTGGCAAAAAAAGAAAAGAGAAAGAAAGAAAGAAAGAAAGAAAAAAAGAAAGAAAGAAAGAAAGAAAGAGAAAGAAAGAAAAGAGGGAGGGAGAGAGAACAGGGAGGAAGGGAGAGGAAGGAATCAGTAACAATAAAATAGACCAGAGACCAGTGATCCCCAAGAAATGCTTCAAATAACTTCCTAGCTGTCCCTGTGGACTGTTCATGTCTCAGGATTCCAGCAACCACACATTCAGCATTTGGACAGTAAAGATTTACTATTAAGGGAAGAAGAACACTGACATTTATTGAGCACCTACTGCACACCAGGCGCTGCTCCAAACTCATCATCTCCGTTGAACCTCACCTCTTTCCTTCAGGAAGGCCTCCTAGTTCCCTCATTTTCAGAGGCACACGCACAGGCCTGAAAGCTTCAGTGAGGTAGCTAAGGGTGTGCAGACACGACACTGTTCCCGATGCTGTTAGGCTCCACGGCCAGCACAGCGAGGGATTCCAAAGAAGCGAAGGCCCGGCCCTCCCCGCGGAGCTCAGTGCCTTCTGGGCCTGGACGGAAGGTTTGGGCAGGGAAACGGGAAGCGGAGGAGAGGTTCCCTGCAGCTTTACAGTTCTACAGTTTGGGGTGCCCATTCGTTCCTTGTCCGTCCCACATGCCATCTGGAGATAGGATGCTGACGTGGGCAGCTTAGATTTCAAGAGCACTGCTGCATCAGAGCAAAGCTGGCCTGTCCACACCATGGAGCAGACCCACCACAGGAGCAACGGAAATGCAACTGCAGAGACTCGCCCAGCACACTGCGTCTGAGAGCTCTGGGGTCAGCCTGCCCCATCTGCAACTTTTACAAGTGGGAAACCTAAGGCCCAGACACATGACTGCCTTCCAGACACATGACTGCCTTCCCCAAGGTCATACAACTGGCAAGCGGCAGCAGCTAAGGCTTCCTTAATGCTTCCCCACACGTCTTTCTCAATACTGAGCTTCCTCATGCTTCTCTAAATACTGCTCGGGTGGGTTCGTTCATTCATTCATTCATTCAATAACTCTAGAAACCACCACGAAGCTCCTATTCTGTGTGGTTCTGAGGCCCCACAATGAAAAAAAAAAATGTAGGTTCTGCTCCAGCTCAGGTGCTCCTCACAGATGGAGCTGATGGTGGTGCTTTGCAGTTCTCATCTTGGGCCTGGTTTGGAGTGTTGCTTTAAGTTTAAATTGTTTTGTTCCCGTCTCTTCTCATTTCTTTGGAAAGTACCCTCCTTAGTT
This sequence comes from Cnephaeus nilssonii, assembly GCF_951640355.1. NCBI lineage: Eukaryota > Metazoa > Chordata > Mammalia > Chiroptera > Vespertilionidae > Cnephaeus > Cnephaeus nilssonii. Next base: position 10,514,568 of record NC_137077.1, read on the forward strand.
TCTGGGTGCCATTTACAGTACGAGGAGTCAGCATTAGAGCTCAGACTCCGAATGGCAGCCCCCTGAGGGCAGAGCATGAAACCAGTGGTCAAAGATGCCGGTGCCACCCAACCCTCCCTGTGCGATTTAGACACATCAATCACGGGGCTGCCACTCACGGGATTTCCACAGTAGTTAATTACACACTTCCATTCATCTACTTCTCACAGCAACCCCTCCAGTCAGTAAATGATCCCCATTTTTGCAGGTGAGTAAACCAAAGCTGAGAGGATCAGCAGTTTGTGCAAGCCTTACAGCTTATCTTAAGGAGTGGAGCCTGGTTTGGGAGATGGATTTCCCTCTCAGGTCAGTCTGATTCTCACTCCCATCTGGGCCTCATTCTTCTAATCTCTAAAATGGGAGTGCAGAATTGACTTGCACGGGGTGGCTCTCCAGTGCAATTTAGACAGTTATGGAGAAGTCCTTAGCCCAGGCTTAGCCATCAGCACCTTGGTAAATATTTGGGAGGAGGGGACACTATCTCGAGCTTGGACTGAGCGCTAGGACCCCTGGGACCTGCCCTGGTCAATATCTCTGGCTCCCCCTGGATGTGGGTCAGAGATAAAGGCTCAAGTTCTCGCTTGTTCTTCATAAGCAAGTTCAAAATCATGTTTTTATCTTGAAGGAGACCTTAACAAAGAGGCAGCGCCTGGCACTCTGATCTCCCTCTCTTGGCGGAGGAGATGCAGGGAGGGCTCCATAATTCATGGGGACAAAACCATTACATGGGCTGACCCGCGAGTTCTGTCATGAGCCTTTCTCTCTGGTAATTGTGAAAGTTAATACAGTGCAGGGAAGCGCTGCAGCTATTTGAATTTCAAATGTGGCAAAGCTGCTGGAAACATCCTGGTGTGCAGGAGAGAGTATATCTCACTCTCTCACCACCCCTACACCTATCACCAGTGTGGGGTGCAGGCTTAAGGGATTCCTGGATTCTTAGGTAACCACCCACATGAAGACCCAGTCAACCTAAGGGTCTCCATCTCCTCTTCTTAGCCAGGGAGCACATGCCTTGGACCATACATCCTGTTCCCTCATAATGTTCAGAAGCAGACTGCTCTGGAAAACAGAGTGTTCTGGTTAATTGAGGGAGCTATGAGGTCCAGAGTGGAAAATCACCTTTCAAAGAATTAGAATATGCATTAAAAAGCCCTACTCTTTTAAAAATCATAAAGCTGCTATTCAGAAGGCATGCTCCAAAGCATTACAGCACTGAATCTTCCCATCAGCCCCTCCCCGGAGTGGAAGTTATTATCTTTACTTCTAGTTGAGGAAATCGAGGTTCGGAGAAGGTAAGTGACTTGCCCAGGGCCACACAGTTTGGCAGCAAGACAGCTGGGATCTGGGATCCTTGGGATTTGAGTCAGACCTCTTCCTGCCACCCACGTCTACTGGACACTCCATTTGACAGAAGGTGATTCTTTTCTCTGGGATAAGAGATTTTTGTTGGCATCAGTGGCCACTCTGGGGACAGACACAGAGGCCACTAAAGTCCAGGCTGAAGCTCTGCAGAACCCAGGAAGGACCCAGGAGATGCTCTGATCTCCTCAAGGTCACCTAGGGTGTGCCTCTCAGCCCACATGGTGGGGACACGGGTAAAGAACGATCCTGGTCTTTGAGGTTCTTCATTTACTGAGTCCATGCTCTAGCACACATTGGATTCCAGTCTCTATCTAAATATATAAAAGGCTAAGTGTACCGACTGTACATCTGTCCGACCGACCGACCGGCCGGTACATATGATGTGCACTGCCAACTTAAAAATAAAGATTGACTCGTGCATGTGTGATATATATAAACCTCTCGCTGGCGCCAATTGCACGTGATGCCAGAATGTATCTGAAGACCAACTACTGGCACAACATACCTCTGAAGCTGAAAGAAAGCACGTCGTCGACAGAATATGTTTGAAGACCAACTACTTTGACATGTCATTTTTTGCAATTACTGTGTGAATCTTTCTTCTAATTAATTTCCTTTCAATGTGCACAAATCCATGCACCAGGCCACTAGTAGTTTATAAAACCTGACCAAAGGTATACCCATTCCCCCTCCCAGTCTGCAGGGTGCTGTGGTGCTAGGCCCTCCTATCTCCACACTGTTCTACCCCCTTCAAGCCACCACAAGTAAACACACCATTCAAGTAAAGACAACATACTTGTTAGGGAACATGGTAGCTTCAGGACAAATTCCATGGATTACCTATCTACCCAGACTAAGCCCCAGCACCTCCTATCTAGGAAACTCAGAGCCCAAACCGCCTCACCTAGGAGGAGCTCCCTGCCCCCCAAAAGCTCCGGTTCTTCTTTATTCACACAGCACTTAGCACTGTGTTTATTATGTCTTTAATACCTTCCCATCTGTAGAAGGCAGGATAATAGTCCAAAGATGGGGTGAAAACCTGTGAAGCTGTCCCTTTACATAGCAAAAGGGACTTTGCAGATGTGAGTAAATTAAGGATGTTGAGATGGGAAGATTGTCCTGGATTATCTGGTTGGGTTCGATGTAATTACAAGGGTCCTTAAAGGAGGGAGGCAGGAGGATCTGAAACAGAGAAAGAGATGGGATGATAGAAGCAGAGGTCAGAGAGACAGATGTGAAGATGCAATGCTATTGGTCTTAGAGATGGAGGAAGGGGCCACAAGCCAAGGAATGCAGGTGATCTCAAGAAACTAGAACAGGCAAGGAAGTAGATGCTCCCCTCAGGCCTGCGGAAGTCAGACCGCTCTGCTGACACGTCGATGTTAGCGCTTCTGGCCTCCAGAACTGTAAGATAATACATTTCTGTTCTTTTAAGCCACTACATTTATAACAATTCTCCATGAGAATCTCTTTCTCAGAGCTGGGTTCCTGGGAACCTAACCCCCACCAAGGTCTTTGCTCAAATGTGACCTCCTCAAGGTGACTTTCCCAGATTGCCCTATTAAATGGCTACTTCCTCTGCCCCAGCAACTCTCTGCCTCCTGTGCTCTTCCTTTTTCTCCATAAAACATTGATACATCCAACAGAATATGATTTGATTGATCGATTGCTTTTCTGTTTTCCCCACTAGGATATAAGCTCCAGGAAGGCCAGGACTTTGCTCATGACTGTAACCCTTGTAAGTGCGGAGGCTACAACAATGAACAAAACATGGATAGCAGGGGTTGGATAAATAGTGGTTGAATAAACGAATGAATAAATGAGGGAGTGGCTTATCCTCCCAGTCACACATCTCCCTTGTTGACCCCTCTAGTTTCTGGCTTCCTGACTGCAGGCTTCTCCCTGATGGGCAGTTTAGGGCTCTCCAGCCCCTCCACTCTGCCGGCTGCGTGGTCTTCCCAAGTTTCTCCTTTGCTCCTGAGAAGACTAAATGAACAAGTCATGTCATTTCGTTTTCTCCAACTATTCTGACCAAATGCATCCCACTCCTCTGTGGTGTGGGCTGCCCTGGGAATCGTGAACACCATGCGGTAGAGAGAAGGTTCCAGGACAGCAAGCAGGCCCCGTGCCCTACCCCCACCCTCCCATGCTCTTTACTTCAGAGTCCTCTTGGGCCTCCAGAAATCACAATGATCTCATAGGATTTACATGAGCTTTTAATGAGTCCCTTGTCCCCTATCCTGGAACCACTACTAACTGGGAGGAAAAGAAAGGAAGGAAAACCAGGGAAAGAAAAAAGAACCCACACAACTCTTTATTTACCACTTCATTTCCTAAAATTTTGGAGCCCCAGGAAGAAAAGTGAGTAGGTACTAGAACAGTTGGCAAAATAAATAATATCAAATAAGCCTTCAAAATCAATCCTTCACAGTTAGCAATACACAATGAAACAACCACCCCCCCAAAAAAGTTTGGTTTCCAACTGGCAAAAATGGGAATGAAATCTACAGTCTTCTCTACTTTTCAAACACAAATTAGGTGATAGCTCAGAAAGGAGGGAAGCGATTGGAGCTAATACTCTATTACATTCTAACAGGACCCGAATTACTTTCAAAATTTCTTGCTTAATTGGAAAAAGGATCCAAAATGATAACATTCACTCATTCGTTCATTCCCTCATCTTCCCATTTAGCTAATGTTTACTGAACACCCACAATGCACCTCATTATGGACCCTGGAAATGCAGAGAGGATGGCCCCTGACTGTCTTCAAGAGTAACAAAAGTGGTAGACCCACAGTGTTTTTTTAAAAAAAAATCAATTCCAGGGGCCCCATTCCAGACCTACTGAAACCAGAACTTCCAGGGGAGAAATCAGAATTCTGCAGTTTTACAAAAATATTTAAAATTTTTTTTCAGCCCTGGCCAGTTTGGGTCAATGGATAGAGCATTGGCCTGCAAACTGAAGGGTCTCAGGTTCGATTTCTGATCAAAGGCACATACCTAGTGTGCAGGTTTGATCTCCGGCCCCGGTGTGGGGGTGGGGGGCACATGTGGGAGGCAACCAATGGATATGTCTCTTTTTTTCCCCCCAGATTAAAAAAAAATTCTTTATTGTTTAAAGTATTACATATGTCTCCTTTTCCCCCCATTGACCTCTCCCCGGCCATCCCCACCCCCCAACACATGCCCTCACCCCTCTAGTGTCTCTTTCATATCAATGTTTCTCTGTCTCTCTCCCCCTCCCTCCCTCCTTTCCACTCTCTCTGAAAAGCAATGGAAAAATAACCTTGGATGAGGATTAACAATATATTAAAACTTTTTTTTCAATTACAGTTGACAGAGGTAACATGGATGGACCTAGAGGGTATTGTGCTAAGTGAAATAAGTCAGACAGGGAATTTTGCATTGTAAGTAAACACAGCAGGTGAGTCTCAAGCGTGTATGGACCTTAACTTCAAGATGGAGAGCCACTGACACCCAACCCCCCCTGCCCCCCACCTCCTACTCTCCCCTTCCCACCCCCCACACACATACACACATCCAACCCAATGATAGTTTTTAGACTCTGTGAGGCCAACCGAACCTTTGGAAATCTAACAGACGCTACAATCAGGAGCAGAGGCTGGTTCTGGCTCCCCCTCAGCGTTCTGCTCAGGAGCCAGCAGAAGCTGGAAGGCATGTTAGCTGGTCGGGAGACATCAGACTGAACCCTCACCTCAACACGGCCTACCTGTGTGATTTGGGCAAGTCCCTTCCACTCTGCAGCCTCATTCTCATCTACTATACACTTGCAAAGGTGACGGTGAGAATTTAAATGAGATTACACTGGCATGCCCTTGGCTCAGGGTCCAGCTTGGTGTAAGCATTCACTCAACGCAGCTGTCCACTTAGCTGTTTTCATACTGCTGGGGGCTCAGCCCTCCACTCACTTCCACTCCATCTTTCCCTCATTCTCCGTCCTTTCCCACTCTCCCTTTCTTTCCTCCTTCCATCATCACGGGACTTGGAGGTTCCTGGCACTGTGTTAGCAGTTGGGAAGTTCAAGTGTGGTCATTACAGACATGGTTCCAGGTTTGGTGGAGCACATGTTCTCATGGGGAAGGGTTTATAAAAACATGTGAACAAACAAACAAAACAATCAAGGCTTGGCTAACGTCTATGAATGAAATAAAGGAGGCACAGGGATAGAGAATGAGGGAGGACCCTAGCTAGAAAGTATGGCAAGGAAGGCCTCTCTGAAGCGCCAGCAGTTGGACGGAGGCTGGGAGGATAACAAGGGTTTGGAGACTAAACCTTCCATTCATGGGTGAATGCTCAGGAAAGCAGGTGTGAGCTTGAGGTGTTTGTGGAACTGAAAGAGCTCAGCGTGGACCAACGCAGGAGGCAGAGGTGTGAACCTGGAGGGGGAAGCTGAGGTCAGATGACAGACTTATGAGCTGGGTGATGGGCAGAACAGTTACCAGGCCTTCACAGCATCAGGATGGGTGCTGACCACAGTGCTGAAGCAGGGGCCTGGAAACCCCAAACAGGCCAGGTGTTACCCCTTTGCTGCTGGACTATGAGAAGCCAGGGGGATGGGGAGGTGGGGGAGGGGTGGAAGGGCTCCCAGGTAATGAGCCAGACAAGACTCCGAATAACTGGTGGTGTGACCTCACCAATGAATACCAGCTAAATATCAGGCCATCAAATAAATCACATGAAGGCATTTAGATTTTAATCTAAGCACAACGGGAAGCCACTGACGGGTAGGGCAACAGGGAATAATGCCAGCAGGATGACATTTTAAGAAGCCCACTCTGATTTCTGTGTGCGGATAAACAGCAGGGGCCATAGTCGGGGGAGGTCTCTTTGCTGGACCAGGAGAGATGGGGGGGGGGGCAGGGAGGAGCAGTGGAGGAGAGGTGGAGCGAGTTGGTGGTCTCAGCCCTGCCCATACGGTACCCACAATGCAATGGAGCCCACCCCACCAATGAGCTTCCGGCGTCCACAGGGCTCACCAGAGGGAACGTGTAGCCTGACCATTCCTGGCCAGCAACCGGACAGACAAGGGGTGAGGTTTCTGACCTGCAGATGCCTTCCCCGGAGTAAGAGGCCTTAGTTGAGAAAGGAGAGGCTAATTGGCCTGAATGCCTCCTTCCACATTCCGCACATCCCCAGGGCTAAAGTTCAGACCCAGTTCATGTCTGACCGAGACAGCCAACCTGATTATTACGCCAGGCATGTCTGGCTAAGGTTAAATCCCGGAAGAAGAGAACGCACAGACAGTTGAAGGGCTGCTATCTCTGAGTTACAGCACCTCTGAAGATGCGCAATTATTAGCACTTTGTATGTGCGGGTGACTGACTGTCTTTGTGTTCCAACAACAAACAAACAATTTGTTCTTCAAGAAACAGGTGTTAGCCACACTGCCATAGCTGCTGACAACCACGAGAAGAAAATAGAACGGGTGACGCCTTATGTGTGTGCAAAACACAGCTCCGTTTGCTAACTGCCTGATACTGGCACACGCAGGAGTGCTTTCCCCAGCTAAGCATATTCAATAAGAAATGTCTGAAAGAAATGTGGTGCGATCGCTCGGCATTCAGAGTTCTTTCACCTGGAGCAACCGCCTCTGAGAGGCAGGCGGCTGTAGCCTTCTGATATTAGAATTTATTTCTCCATCAAGATAATCCTACAAAGGATCTGCTGCTCATGTGTCACTGTGTTTCATCTTTGGGGGCGCTAAATTGAACTGGCTCCAAGAACTCAAGGAGGGGAGTCGGGACGATGATAGCAGATTATTGGTTACAAAGAGAAAGAGAAGAGAAGTTCCCAGAGGGCCATGCCTTTTATTTGTTGGAAGACGTGTTTCCCCAAAAGCACAGATATTTGCATTTCCGGAGGACAAAGCATTAAGCATAGAAAGAATATTCTAATGTGTCTCCCGGCTGCAGCTGGGAAAGGGCGGGCTCCATTGGAGTCTTCATGCACAGCGTGGAATTAAACACCACACCCTCCCGAAGGCATCCACCGCAGGGTTCTGCGCAGTTGATATAAGACAATTTTTTTCAAACTTAGTTAGGTGGCCTGGAAAGGCACAAATTCATGATTCTCCATCCTCAGGAGAATGGCTTATAAACAGTCCCCTTCACACCTGCCAGTGCATGAAAAGAGGGTGGCATGGGAGACCGCCCCCCCGATCAATCCCCTTCATGTTCCCAGAAAATAATAACATCAGTGTTCACAGTGACTGTCACCCAGAACAGAACCAGGGACATGAGAGTGACTCAGTGCCGTGGGGCCTGGTTGTGTCACCTTTGAGCTGAGCCAGGCCCACCTCATGTCTCTGGGTCACCTCTGAATGCTCTCCCCTCCCATCCCCCCATTAGAGAACATCCTCAGGAGAGACCAGCTGGGGCCAGAGGAAACAGGTAAAAGGCAAACCAGTCCCTCCCTGTGGTTGTGACTGAGCAACTCCAATCAAGGTCAAGGCTGTTTGGGGGTAGTACGGGGGTGATAGCAAGAAAAGGCAAACAAGCCCCACACCCACTATAGTAGGTTGAGTGGTAACCCCAAAAAGATACGTCCACATCCTAACTTCTAGAACCCGTGAATGTGACCTTATTTTGGAAAAGACTTTTTGCAGATGTAATTAAGTTAAGGATCTTGAGATGAGGAACCATCCTGGATCGTCTAGATGGGCCCTGAATGCAGTGACAAGTGTCCTTGTAAGGGGAACGCAGAGGGAGATCGGAGACAGACAGAAGAGGGGAGGTAACGTGACCATGGAGGCAGGAACTGGAGGAATGTTGCCACAAGTGAAGGAATGCCCACAGCCCCCAGAAGCTGGACGAGGCAAAAGAAGTAATTCTCCCAGGAACCTCAAATGAGTACTTCTCTGCAGACACCTTGATTTTGAACTTTTGAATTATGAGAGAACAAATTTCTGTTGTTTTAAGCCACCCAGTTTGTCCCAATGCGTTCCAGCAGCCACAGGAACCGAATACACATAATCTGAGGACATGACCCAACGGAGCTGAGCACCATCTAGATCAGGGGTCCTCAAACTTTTTAAACAGGGGGCTACTTCACTGTCCCTCAGACCGTTGGAGGGCCGGACTATAGTTTTTTTTTAAAAGAAACTATGAACAAATTCCTATGCACACTGCACATATCTTATTTTGAAGTAAAAAAACAAAACGGCAAAAACACCCGCATGTGGCCTGCGGGCCGTAGTTTGAGGACACCTGATCTAGAGCCCAAGCTTTCCCAAGAAGGATCTATGGACCCCAGGCGCCCAGGGAGGGCTTTCCACCCCCAGGGTCATCCACAGAGTTGTGTGACTGGGCACTCCTGCAGGTTTGAAGGGGAAGTGTCCACAGCTCTCATCAGATTCTCAAGTGAGACCAGGACCCCAAAAGTATCGAACTCCACGGGGTCTCCATGAAGGCCGAGAGCTGTCCAGGGTCACACAGCTTATCGTTCATTCACTCACTTGTTCTAGCAATCACTCCACAAAGATTTATAAAGCACCTATTATGCGCCGGGTGCCAGTTGTGCACTAAGTTAGCAGAGCTAGATGTTCCACCACACGCTGGGAAAATATGGACAGAGACAGATAGGTTCGACTGGATTTTCCGCCCACCAGGTCCAAATTCCTTTAGGCCTTGACTAATTGACGCATCTGGAACAGTGTGGCAGACAAGATAAGCCTCCTGGAAGCTCAGAGTCAGTCATAGTCATGTGAAGCCCTCATAACCTTAGAACAGTGGTTGGCAAACGCATTAGTCAACAGAGCTGCAGTTTGCCAACCACTGCCTTAGAACATTCGAGAAATTCCAATATGGCAACCATATTTCTGACTACCTGTCTCACCCAGAAGTGTCCCCAAATCCTTGTTTACACCATGTGACCACATTCGTGGTGTAGAAAACGTACTCCCAACGTGTTCCTGGAGGACAAGGTAGCCAACTAGGGAGAGTGCTGGTCACACTCAAGAGCCAACTTGCCACCTCCTCGATGTCCTGTCCTGGGCAGATTTCATTATCTTCCCTTTCAGGTGCCCAGTGGCCTGCATTCTAAGCCAGATGTGGTTCTTGGACATTGATGCTATCTGTCTCCTGGTCTGCTTTACCCATATGAATGAAGCACCTGAGACTGACAGAAGCTGGTGTATAAATACCCCAGCTACCTACCCTGCAGGTAGCATAAGTCTGAGATACATGTTCTATGCTGCCAGTTTCCCTGGTGCAAATAAGCTCCCGGCACCCACCGGGGTAGCTGGCTGGCTAACACACCCCTTATTGGTGGTCTTCTCTCCTTGACTCACGTTTCCACTCCTCTAGCTTCACCTCCCATTTAACCTCTAGCACTCAAATCCTTGCCTGGTATCTCCTTCTGGGGGAACCTACCTTAATACCTGGTTAGGTTAGAAACCTACCCTAGTTGGGCTGATTCAGAGAAGAGCAGGCATCATAAGCCAGAGTGACACACAGTAGATACTCAGGAAATAGGACTTCCCTTCATGGGGGCTGCTCCCATCCCAGTTTTTCTGTCTGTTCCCATTGAGCTCTGCAAAGCCTCCTGGGCTGCCCAGGTCAAGCTCGTCTATTCTCTCAACAGCTGTCTGGGCAATTACAATTTCTAATTATACCTCATCGTTATGATTTGTTAAATCCATTAGCGCCACCTCGACCTCTTCCATTGCTCTTCTCGTCTCGAATGTGTTAACCCTGCTCTGCGGCGAAGAGGAGGCAGGCAAATGGGTGTGCCTGTTAATGAGTGGGCCGAGAACAGGAGGCTTTTCGCAACATAATCTCATTAAGAGCGATCACCGAGAGCAGGGGTCTCAGCTGAAGATGCACCAGGACCTCCAAGAGAGCTTACTAGAATTGCATATGCTGGGCCCCTCCTGTTGAGATTCTGATACAGAAAATCTGCATGGAGCTCGGGATTTGGATTTTAGTAACTTCCCCAAGAGATTCTGATGCAGGGGACCCCCCCCCCCCGCCCCAGTCAACACCTGGAGAAACACAGTCCAGTGCCTGGAGCAGAGTGAGCGCCATCCATCCATCCATCCATCCCACATCTCTTACTGGACGCTTCCTCTTCCCAGCCACGAAACTGGCACTGGGACTTCCATAATATTTGAGAATAGGGTTCATACCTACCACTTTCAGCACATCGAGGACCAGCTTTAAACACACAGAAAGTCCTCAATGAAGAAGGAAAGCCAGGGTTTTCCTGGGATAAAAGACAGGAGCTGAGGGACCTGCCCCCTTGAGGACTCAGTAGTTTTATGGTGACTCAGAGTCATTACAAAATGTACCAGAGGATCTTTTATACAAAATCAGTTTATAACCCGCTTCCCTCATACTTTATTCTTCTCTCACAAACCTAAACAAATGGCTCTTTCCTTCTCTCCCAATCCCCATCAGTCTCCTCAAGGCACAGAGGGACCTTTGACCTCCAAGGCTTTCCTCCCTTGGTACCACGTGGCTACACAAGGGAGGGAGAAGCAGGTGCGGGGAGGTCATACCATCTCCCTGCCTGGCTACTGGCACCTGACATACATACTTGTTGCCCAGGAAAAACAGATCACTTGGCAGTTCTTTGGGTCAACTTTTTAAAGCACCTACTATGTGCCAGAACTCCTAGGAGTGCAGAGGTGACTGAGCCAAGCCTATTTATGGAACAGAATGAGCCTTTATTCTTTGTGCATTGCCACACACTGGTCAGTGATGAACAAGAACAGAAATCAAACCAAGTGAGTAATTTTTTCAGCACAGAACCATAACCCACCCCCCACGTCTGACAGGTGTCACCTTCCATTCCTCCAGGACACGTAGACCCTGATTCAGTGACTGGCAATATTTGGAGGGAGCATGAGCATGTACGTGTCCCCGTGTTTATGGTGAGAGTTTCTGGGAATGGAGAACCAGGAAGCCCTTTCATTTACACTGAGTGGCCAGCTTATTATGATCTCTGAACGCATAATAATCTGGCCACTCAGTGTGTATCCTATATAATAAAAGGCTAATATGCAAATTGTCCCCTCGACCAGGAGTTCGACCAGCAGGCAGGCCGGCCAACCGCCCATGTCCCCTCCCCCTGGCCAGGCTGGCCGGACCCCACCCATGCATGAATTCATGCACCGGGCCTCATATACACACACACACACACACACACACACACACACACACACACACACACTGAGTGGCCAGATTATTATGCATTCAGAGATCATAATAATCTGGCTACTCAGTGTATTTTATAAATTTAACATCGCGTTAAAACAATACGCAGTGGTGTCTTCCAACAATCATTGTAATAAGTCTTGACTAAGAAGAGCTCGTTCTAATAATAAAATGCCATTCAACATTAGGAAAATAATAAAGTTCAATCACAGCGATTGATCCGAGGAGATAAACAAATGATTTTCTCTGTAGATGACAACAGGTGTTTCATAATCTGCTTTACGACTTGAAAAACTGAGAGTACAGGGCATTTTCTTACTGTTATGAGGAATGTCTCTCCAACTAATAATCGAGATCATATTTAATGGTGAAACATTTGAGATATTCCTACTAAATTCAGGCACACGGAAAAGTGGCCCATCACCATTGCTTAGCATTGTTCTGGAAGCTGTGGCCGATACACTGGGGAAAGGATGGAAGGGTGAATGGGTAGGTAGAAGGAAGACAAATATTAGAAACAAGAGGTCAAGTCCTGATTACATGCATGTGTGGGGACTGCCAACCTAGAAAGCAAAAAGTGTGAGCAAACGGGGACTCTCAAACACTCATCTTTAGAGTAGAAATTACACAGAATTTTCAAGTATAATATCGAAATAACAAACATAAAAAAGCAAAAGCCCTTTTTATACCTTTTAGCTCAGTAATTGCACATCTAGAAATTTGTCTCCAGGAAATAATCTGAGAGGCACGAGCAAATGCTATGTTCAAGGATGTTCATCATTACGCTATTTATAAAACCGCAAGAGGAGAAACCGCCTAAGTGTCCAGCTAAAGGGGACTGGGTAAATAAATTCTGATTTCCCTAGGTGGTGGGTGGAATATAAAACAGTACTTCAAAATTGCATTTTAGGTGAGTAATACTTACTGCAAGAAAGAGGGCATGCTATCCTGGTAAAAAAAGAAGGAACAATAACAAACACAATGCTTAGTATAATCTGCTTTTGGAAATCATAGGTATGAGCATAGAAAACAGACTAGAGAGATTCCCACACAAACATAAAAACTATTACCTTGATGTTTTCGTTTACCTTTTCTTCTTGCTTATCAGTAAGTCATTAGAAAACAAACACGCTGTTTAAAAATGTAGTTGGCACAGTGTTTACAGCGGTAGGTCCTATCTGCCACGCGTGGTAAAGACACGCCTGCATCTCAGGCCACATCTGCAATGGGTACCCGGTGCCAGGCATGGCAAAGCCTCTCCACGGGCCAGCGACAGGCTGACAGCTTTTCCTGCTTTATGGCTGACTCGGACTGTGATCATCTGTGAAATAAAACCAGATCTATGCAATCATAAACCAGACTGTCTTGTGCACTGAGCCCTGGAGAAAACCTAACCCAACTGCCAAATCTCTCCTACACCCCACAGTGTAACCCTCTCATTAAAGCATCCTGGGAGTTCCAAGAAACGCACCGTTTCCGTGGCGCTGACCTTGCGATTCAGACCCAACAGGTGAGGAGGACAAATGCCAGGGCTTCCGAGAGCCCAGCCCGCAGGGTGAGGAACCGTTTGGCCCGGGGGAGCGGATGAGACAGCTCTGACTCACCGCACACAGTTTCCCTGCCTCCCAGTGGAACGATCGGTGTGGGCTGAGAAGTGTAGTCGACCAGTTGTCCAGATGGACAGCAGGGCAGACTTCATCTGGAGCCCAGAGGGCTCTGGACCTGGGGCTCTGAGGCTGAAGGGAGGATAAGGGAGGGTGCAGCCAAGGGTCAGCTGGGTGGCTGGTCCCACCCGCTTCCACGGCCTGGCCCTGGCTGACTCAACTCAGAAGCAGAGCAGAGAAGGAGGCTGTGATGTCTGCCTGCTGGCATTGAAAGAAGACCAGCACGTCCTGAGCTTTAAACCGGAGAAGTGACCCCACGCCTCCCCCACCTCACCTCTGGCGACAAGTCCTCCTTTCAGGATGGTCCTCACCCCTCCCTCTCGTACCCCTGAGCCTCTTTTCCCTTCTGCCCGGCACGCTTGCACTGGAGGCCTGGTGAAGCCATATGGCAGCTACATGACGCTGAACAGTCTCCTCGCAGCTCTCAGCCTGTTTCCTCATCTAGGTCAGAGGCAGCACCCACCTCCGAGGGTTGCCGTGAGCATTAAACGGTAGGACAGTTGGTGGCTTATCCCAGCACCTGGCACCTTGTGAGTGTCCCTTGATTTAGACTTTATCCTTTAACCTGATGTTGCCGCTTCACTGTGTGATATTTTACTTGGATTCTTCCAAAAGCAGACCCCGAGGCAGGGATTTGGGGAGCACCATGAGGGGGTGGGGAGAAAACCCAAGGATACTTTAATGAGAGGGTTACACTATGAGCCACTGGGGCTCAGTCTTGGTGGGGACCCTCTGAGAGGCCGGGGAACACACCCCAGAACTGTCCCACGAGGATGCCAGGTGTTTATCCACTAATTCCCACCCTTTCCCGATGGAGGGTCGCTCCTGGGGTGTTGACTACCAACACTTCCAGCTGCCTGGGTGTAAGCTGAGCATGCCCAGCGGGGAGGGCACGCAGGGCAGGCACGCAGGAGTGCTGGCACACGGGTGGGGCCCTGGCATTGTGGGTAAAGGGTTTTTGAGCAATTTGATCCCTGGATGTCGATTACGCTAAAATCTTTGAGCCATTTCAGGGCTTTGTCAGGTAAACTGGTTTTCCTTATTTCATTCGTGCATTTGTTCATTTCTTCCATCCTTCAGCCATTCACCAAGCATCTATTGAGCCCCTACTGACTACTACGTGCCAGGTGCTGGGTGGGACGCTGCAAGAGTCACCGAGGAAGGAGCTGGGGTTTGAAGGGCAGAGAAGAGGAGGGCATTCCAGGCAAGGGACTGGCATGTGCCAGGAGGAAGGAAGTCCCCGTGGAGCTGGACTTGGGACACGAGATAGAGACAAGGAGGGCAGGTGGGTTAAGGCTGTGACAGGACTTCATCCCTCATGGGAAGTACTGGGACATGTCGGGCACGTGATGAACACGGAATCCACTTTGGAGGTCAGAGCTCGACTTGGATCTGATAGCAACTGAGAGCCATCATCGGTTTCTAAAGAGAGAAGCGGTAGGTATTTTAGGAAGACGGCTATGGTGGGCTGAGTAACAGCCCAGCAAGAGGATTCCCACTCCTAATCTCTTGAAACTGTGAGGATGTTACAGTACATGGCAAAGGGAACTTTGCAGATGTGATCAGATTCGGTAACTTGCAATGGGAAGCCTCCACTGGACTATCCAGGGCCCTTATGAGAAGGATGCAGGAGGGTCAGAGGTCAGAGAGAGGAAGGCAATGGGACAAGGCGTGGAGTGAGGCAGCCACAGCCGAGGAACGCTGGCAGCTTCTAAAAGCTGGAGGAGGCGAGGCGAGGGGCAGATTCTCCCTGGAGAAGCTCCAGAAGGCCCCAGCACTGTGGACACCTCGGCTCCGGCCCCGTGGACTCATTCTGGACTCTGACCTCCACAGTTGTAAGAAAACAGATCTCATTCTGGACTCTGACCTCCACAGTTGTAAGAAAAGAAAACTAATACACAGAAAGGATGAAACGGAGGGACAAGCAGGAGAGCAACGGCAGGTCACGGGGGTCGTGACGGAGCGGGAGGCCACCATGCAGCCCAAAGTGGATGGATTAGAAAGGTGTCACAAGGACAGAACCCAGGGCTTGACCGAGATGGGAGGGGGGAGGGGACAACATTTGGCTCAGGTGACTGGTTTGAGTGCCTGAGCAGATAGTGATGAGGGGGAGAAGGCCGAGTTCTGCCTGGGGGAGACCCGAGTTCCAGGCCATGTTACCCCCTGGGGTCAAGGTGGTGCTGACCCTTTCTCTCCATAAAGGTTGTCTCTCTTTGCAGTCTGGCCCTCAGCAAGGCTCAGACTGCCAATGAGCTAATCCAGAAAACGAACCTGGTCAAGATGTGCAAGAGACCCAAGCCGGGGTGGGGGTTGGGGGGCCTTCAGGGAGCAAAGCCTAGATGTCGCCTGGTGGCCAGGGAGGAGGGGGAGAGGTTGGATGTGGTGGGCAGGAAGCGAGGCCAGCAGTGCCCGCCACTGGAGCTGGCCTCACCTCTGAAGGCCGGGAGTCCACACCAGGCCTCCAGCTGGAAGCCGGCCACACGTGGATTCGCCGACCGTGTCTGTTGGGGATGCAGAGGCGGGTGCCCGATGGATTCTGCACTGACTCACAGCATGCCCACAGCCACCACGGCAGGCCCAGCGTCACCCCCCCTTTCCACATCCCCATCCGTCCACCTTCAGCCTGCCCGGACACAATGGGGCCAGCAGGCCACTGCTTGGCCCCGGTTGTGTCCTTAATCAGTCTAAACTGCTCCAAGAAGAGGGACGTGGCACCGCGGTGAAGTGCTGATGGCACAAAATTGGAGAGGATAGTAAATAAAAAGGAAACACCCGAGAGAAGAGCCGAAAAGACGATGCCAGCATTTATGCAACTAGGCCAGAGCTCTGTGGCTCCCCGTCGTGGGGCAGGAGGAAGCCCGCATTGGAAATGCAGATGTTTCCTGCCTCCTCGGAACAGAGCCTCAGGAAGCTGCATCCAGTGTCTAGTGAGGCTGTGATGGGTGGTCAAACCCAAGCGGGCGGAGGGCTCCTCCCTTCTCCAGAACCTGAGGACGGCAACCTCCCAGGAAGACAAGGCAGGTGGAGGGTTAATGCCACCTGAGCATCACCTTGAGCCTGGCCCTGTGCTCACTACAGAGGATGCAGGCTCGACGGAGCCGCTGGATGCTCTCAAGGGGCTCACAGGCCTCTGGGGGCGCAGACATGGAGATAAAGGAGTCCTGGGGTGGCTGATAAAAATCTAGACGGCAGCAGGTGGGCATGGGCGCCACATGAAGAGGGGCTGTTCCACCTGGGCGGGTCAGAAAGTCTATAGAACAGGCAATCCTTTCTGTTTAATTCATGTACATGTCCCATAACGTCACGTTAACCATTTAAAAGGGGTGCCTAGTACATTCTGAATGTTTTACAGACACACCTCCATGCAGTCCCCCAACATTTTCTGACCCTAGAAGGAAGTTCTAGACCCATTAATGCACCCCGTTGCCCCCATCCTTCTATCCGCCAGCAGCCACCCATCTGTTTCCTGTCTCTGTGGGTTTACCTTTCCTGGATATTTCATATAAATAGGGTCATACAGCATGTGACCTTTAGCGTCAGGCTCATTTCACTTAGCACAGTGGTCAGCAAACTCATTAGTCAATGTGGCTCGCGAGCTGCAGTTTGCCGACCACTGACTTAGCACAATGTTTTCGAGGGTCTACCTTGTTGTCACAGGTATCAGCCCTTCATTTCTTCTTAGGGCTGAATAATAAAGGAGGTGATTCTTTTTTTTAAAATTTCTTTATTGATTATGGTATCACATAATTGTCCTCATCCCCCTATTCCCATCCCAAACCCCTCCCCACGTATGCCCCCACCCCCCTGTTGTCCATGACCACTGGTTAGGCTTATGTGCATGCACACAAGTCCTTTAGCTGATTGAGCTGATCTTGAAAAATGAGTAGGTGTGTGCAAGCCAGGGAGACAGAGGGGGATGGCATGCCTGGCGGAGGAGGGGACACCGACAGCACGGAGGCAGGAGGCAGGGCTCCCCTGCGGGACCTGTGATGATGGAGGGGTGAGGAGCAGCGAAAGAGGAGGCTTGGAAGGTAGAAAGTGCCAGGAGGCTGAGGGGTCTTTACGTTTGGGTAATGCGAGTCGTGAAAGGCGAACCAGGGGGTGTGACATGGCCGGACCTGCACTTCAGAAAAGATGCTCTGGCTGCCGTGGGGACCCCCGAGGGGAGGAGACCAGTTAGGTGGCTACTGCGAGGTGATGGAGCCGGGATTAAGGCAGGAGCTGTGGGGACGCAAGGAGGGACCTGCTGCAGGTGTGTTAAGCAGGCAAACCTAACAGGCTGGGCCCACCCACCTTGAATGGGAAGGTGACAGGCAGGCAGGGGTTTCAGATGAGTTCTGGGGGGAGATGCCGTAAGGGGTTGGAAATGAGGCCATCTGCTGTAGGTGAGTAACCTTTTAGGGTTCTTAGGTCACCCAGGTGGATGCCCCAGCAGCGATGGGCTGGTCCCTCGGTCTGGGCCAGGAGAGGTATTTGGGCTGAAGGTAAAGGTTTACGAATCTTGCTCCATTTATTCCTTACAGCAGTCTGTATTGCAGAGTGGTGTGCTCCCATTCTACAGACAGGAAAATGGAGGCTCAGCCACATGCCCAAGGCCGCATAGCTAATAAGTAGCGGAGCTGGGGTTTGAGCCCATCCGGGGCTGATTCTCGAGCCTCTGAGCTTTCCAGTAAGCCAAGCTGCCTTTTCCATTCTTTCCCTGCAGCTCCCACTCCTCTCCTCAAATCCTAAACCCCCTCAGCACTTCCTCGTGAGAAGGAACATGGGCCTGAGTATAGCACAGAGCAGCAGTGCTGCCATCTTGATGTTCAGCTGTGATGGGCGGGGGGAGGGGTGGAGAAAGGAGAGGGAGGGAGGACACTGTTTTCCCTGTAAAAACACTTAAACTCCCCAGGATGCACAGCTGAACCCAAATTAGCCCCCAGCCCGGTGAGGGCGAAGCAGCCTCAGATAAGGTAACCAGGGAGACGTCCCTGGGTGGAGAGTCGGAAAACTGCGCGTACGTCTTTATGCCACTCAAGTGCCCGCTCTGGCCTCTCAAGGTAATGACATTAGCTGAGCCTTCCCATGTCACGTGGCCCAGCTGACGATGCCACGGTGGGGAGTTAACAATTTCATGAGCAAATTTGGGGCTTTGGGGAGCTTCTTAACGGGCAAGAATCAACCAGGCCCCGAGGCAAACAAAATCCTGGGGAGCGTAAAACTAACCCCCCCCCCAAAAAAAAATAAATAATTCGGGGATGTGATTAGGTGCCGTTCAAAGCAAGAGAGGCGATGGAGGAACCATTATCTTAATGAAGCAAAAACAGCATCTTCTCAGAATGTTGTTTAAAATGAATCCAGCTTGCAGTCTCACAGCCCGACAGCCCAGGCTGCTGAGGGCCAGGCGTGGCTCTGGGGCTGTCCCTGAACTTGCACCTGAAGAATTCAATGGGATGCAGCCACCCTTTCTCACAGGAAACCTGATGTTGGGGGGGATCATTAGGCTTCGGTGGCTACAGATCTGAACCTCCGTGCAATGGTTCCCCCATGGCTCTCTGGGCCAGCTCCCCTCCGGCCCTGCCCCCACCCCTCCCCTACTGCCTCCAGGAGCCTCATTCTCCCTACACAATAGCCCCAGACAGCGTTCTACCCCTTCTGAATGCAGGAAGTATCGCACTGCTTTCTGCTTTCGCTGGGCTCATCCGGTGGCTGGAGAGCAGGTGACTGTCAGCTTTCTAGGTTCAAGTTCCTTTTCTTGGCATGGAGACAGCAGGTTCTGCAGCTGGGACATGGGTGGGGAAGCACGTTGAGATCCGGGATCCAGCACACTGGAGTGCTCGTTGCCACAATTACTTTATTGTGTCTCCGGGAAAGCATATTTCGTGACACAAGAAAAATGAGAAGGCAAAATCCCCATTTATTAAAATACGTTTTTCTTATTATGCCTGGATAGTGTACATTGGTTCTTCTTGCCTACACAACATCCGTTGTCCCCTCCTCCTAGTAAAAACTCCTCGCAGTTATGTGGGAGGTGGGGAGCAGGCCTGTCCCCTGCCATCACTCCCTGATTCCAGGCTGGGCAGGTGACAAGAATTGCCAATAAGTGTATTCTGTTTCCTTGGACAGAGTGATTGAGTCAGGGATGTGCAGGGGACTTAAAGCAGGTGAAGCGTCCATTTTATTGAAACGATTAAGGAAGAAATAGCCTTTTCCCATGGCAGCTGCTGTCTGTAAGGTTCAAGTTAGCCTGGGGCTGCTGGGAGCCACCCAGGGAGAAATGAAGCCAAACAACTAAGATATGAAAAGAGAGAATGACTGAAACCTGAAGATAGTATTTGTGCTCCTGGAACGAGCTGTACCTGAAGTCCATTTTGGCTGAACTATTCCGTTTTGTGATCCAGTTTGAGTTGGGCTTCTGCCCAAAGGGTCCCAATTCCTATAACCTATTACAAGTGCTTTGCTCAAAGGAGGTGTAGGAAGTTATCTCTTCATTCGGCCTGTTAGCAAATCTTGCTGGATCTGTCTTTAAAAATCTATCCTAAATCTTACCACGTTTCACACCTACACTTGTCTTCCACCAACTTTCTATGCTGTTGTATAGAAAGGTCCAAGGCACCAATATCTCTCACTCAAACTACTGTGAATATTTCCCACTTGATTTGCCTGTTTCCCTTCTCACCCCTCATCAGCCTGTTTTCACTTAGCAAGAAGGCAGAAGGATCCTTTTAAGACCTAACTCAGACTACATCTCTTTTCCGCTCAAAACCATTCAATGGCTCCCATCCCACACTGGATAAAAATCCCACCACCTCCCACCACCTGCCGGGCTCTGCCATGGCCTAGGAGGCTACGCAGATCCGGCAGCCCCCTCTCTGACCCATGTCCCATCACCCTCCTCCTCACTTTCTCAGCCCTGGGCATTCTCAACATAGGACCTTCACGCCTATTCTCTCTTCTGTCGATATTTTCCTGCCTCCCTCTCATTGCTCCAACTTCACCTCTCTGAGGCCTTCATTGACCAACCCACCTAAAACAGCCCTCCTTGCCCTGGCCAGGTAGCTCGGTCAGAGTGCCGTCTGATACGCCAAGGTTGCAGCTCTGATCTCTGGTCAGGACACATACAAGAATCAATCAATGAATGCATAAATAAGTGGAACAACAAATGGATGTCTCTCTCAAATCAACAAATAAAAATAAAAAATACTTTATTCTGCAGCACTGTCTGCTACCTGACATTACATACGTTTTCCATTTGTGTACTGCCTGTCGCCCCACTGGAGTGCAGGTTCCATAAAGACAGGGATTGTCTCTCTGCTATAGCCCAGGGCCCAGAACAGTGCCTGGCACATCACAGACGCTCAGTGCATATTGACTGAGAGCCTGAGCCGGTGTGAACATATGTGATGCATGGCCTTGGGCAATTAGCCTCTTTGGTCATCCATTTTCCCATTGGCCGAGCTCTCTGGTTTTCAAAGTACGGTTCGCCTTCAGGCTGAGTGGGGGCGGTGGGGGGCACGCTGAGACCCTTCCCGGCTTCCACAGAGCCGCTCAGCTTTCACGTTTATATATTGGGGTTCCCTAACAGAAACAAACATGCCCCTGCCAAGCGCTGGCTTAGACAACCTGGATGATTTTTGCGCTGAACCCCAGAGTTGGCCCAGCACTCTTTACATTTCTTAGCAGAAGAACTTTTATGGGCATTTTCTCTGCCTTAAATTCTGAGAAAGTCTTAGCGGAATCTCCTTTTCTTTATTAAGAAGCATGAAGGTTACTGTCTTTTGGCATCGATTTATTGTCCGGTCAGCATTTGCTGACTCCTCTGCCCTGGAAGGTCCCAGCACAGAGGTCCTCGCGCTTTGGGTGTTTAAGGGAAACCCCTTCCCTCCTCCTCCCTTGGCAACAAATCCCTCCTTTTTCGTTTATGACATGGAGTTTAGAGAAATTGGCACATCTCTCTAAAACTTCGAGGATGTGAAGTTTGAATAGGGAGAGAAAATCGATCCATGTATGAGGCTAATTAAAAAGCGTCTCAGTAGACTGTGCTTCTTGCCTATTCTTGCATCTTCTCTGGGAGGCAGAAGTTTCCTCCACAGACTCAGCATATTGAGAAATGTGCGTAGAAAAGAAAAAAAAGGCTCAGAGTAAACCTCAGGCAATAACCTTAGTGGACGTCCGCCAGGAAAGGGGCTCTGAGACCCGACTTCCCTTTAACAACAGCCTAGGAAGTCGGTGGAAGACAAGAAAAACTGGGAACCAAGGCTCACGGCATCTGAGCAGCAGTGGTTCCAGCAGCCCCCTCGGAGAATACCTGCGTTTAGGGGCAGGAGGAGAAATGGAAGGAGGAGACAGAAGAAAGGGGGTGGGGGAAGGGAGTGACTTCTACACACTTCACACCAATCCCCAGGCAGGTCTTTTAATCACAAAGATAAAGA
Organism: Cnephaeus nilssonii; assembly: GCF_951640355.1. Lineage (NCBI taxonomy): Eukaryota > Metazoa > Chordata > Mammalia > Chiroptera > Vespertilionidae > Cnephaeus > Cnephaeus nilssonii. The sequence goes on from NC_137077.1 coordinate 10,536,223, forward strand.
GATGCTTCTGAAGGCAAGAGAACATGCCTGGCTCCCACAATGGAGACAGTGATGGAGCCACGATGCCAACCAGGGACCAAGGTCGGGCTTCTCTCCAGCACAGTGCACTGCCTCCCAGGAGCCCTAGTAGCCTGTCCGGGACGCCAGGGACACGGAAGGCTTAGGAGGGATGGCGTGGTCATCTGTCAGGTGTAACAGAATGGTCAAGAAGGAAGGACATCACCTGAAAACCCACCATGGGATTAGCCAAGCGGGGTCCCTGCAAGAGCCGTTTCGGCGAAGTGATGGGGACCCTTGCCTTGGGTTTGATCCTCATGCGGGGAAATGCTTCAGGGTGGTCTCTGCAACGTGCGAATCTGAACACAACTCCCTCTGGAAACCCTTCACGGGCTCCCCACGGCCAATGCCTTTGCGCATGCTGTTCCTCTGCCAGGAACGCCCTTGCCCAACTCTTCACCTAACTCTTGACCCTTGGTTCATACTCTTGTTCTTGTAGCATGTGTAGAGAAAAGCATTCTCTGAGGCCTCGAGTCGGGGATAGCAAGTCTTGGTTGGAAACAATGATGAGGGTGACAATGAAAATAAAATTTATCGAGCACCTCCTCTGTGACAGACTCTGGTCTACGTAGTTTTTGTGCAGAACTCATTCAATCCTCATAACCATCCCGTGTCATCAGGTCCCGTTATTTCACGGATGAGAAGCCAAGGCACAGAGAGTAAGGTTTAAGGAGCTGAGGGTAACAGAATAGAGAGTGGTGGGGTGTTGATGGGGCGTGTTAGGAACTGAATGCGTGTCTAGCCTCAAAATGCCCATGTTGAAGCCCTATCCCCAATGTACCTGTATTTGGAGAAAGGGCGTTTAAGGAGGTAATAACAGTTAAGTGATCATAAGGACGGGGCCCTGATCAGATAGGATTAGTGACCTTATAAGAACAAGTAAGAGAGAGAGAGAGAGAAATTCCTGTCTGTTTGAGCTATCTGCAAGTCAGGAAGATAGCTCTTACCTGAAACCAAATAAATGGAAACCTTGATCTTGGACTTGTAGCCTCTTGAACTGTGAGAAAATACATTTCTGTTGCTTAAGCCACCTAATCTGCATATTTTGTTATGGCATTCCAAGCTGAATAATCTAGGGAGCAACAAAAATAGAGTGCTTCAGGCAGTTCTCTTAGAGGAGGTGCTAGTAGCGTTTTAGATGGGACCTGAGTGAGGTGGTCGCGGGAATATTAAGGGAAGAACAATCAGGCAGAGGAAAGAGCAAGTGCTAAGGTCCTGTGCCAGGAATCAGCCCTGCATATTGGAGACACAGAAGTATAGTGAGCACAGGAAGACAAATACCAGGAAGGCCTGGGAGGCAGGCAGGGGCCAGGCCATGGAGGGCCTCTTAGGCCACAAAAAGGGAATCTGGATTTCATTCTAAGTGTCCCACTGGCTTACAAGGAGACCAAGCAGGTCGGTGCCTGGAGGAGTGAAATGGGAGAGGGCAAGGTCACAGGAAAACATCTCTCCCTCCCTGGCAGGCTGCTGCACACGGCCGTGCAGGCCAAGCTATACACTCCACTCCTCGGGGGGCCGTTCACCTGGGCTCTGCTGTGAATGTGGGCTCAAGGGCTGTGCAATCTGGTGACCCTGCTCACCCTGCCCTCAAATTTGTCTGTGAGAACAGGCGTTCTCAAAGTGCTTTTGTTTTTAATTAAATCCCAGTGACCTGCTCCCTGTAATGGCATTAAATTATCAGGCCATCTGCTACCTGGGAACAGAGGGGAGGGAAGCAGCTGAATCGGGGGAAGTGGAGCGCCAAGAGAGGGTGTAGGCACTTCCTCCTGGAGGCATTCTCCTTCTGCAAATCCAACGCCTGCCACCCAGAAACAGCAACAACCAATTAGGTAGGGGGGCAGATTTATCCCCAGTTCTGGTCAGTGTGCAGACGCCCGACCGACAGTGAGTGAGAGACGGGAGACAGGAACCTGGCTCCCACGGCTCAGCTGTCCCTCAGAAGGGGTGCCCCTCGAGCCCTGGCTGGGATTCTGCAAACCCACGGTCTACCTTCACGCCCGGGTGAGGTGCGGCTCCACTGTATGGATCGGGGGCTAGAAGAGGTGGCCAGCTCTTCAGTGTCCACTGGACCGTGGCCCTGCACCAGGCTGCAGTCAGTGCTGGGTTCAGGAGAGGATCAAGTCTCATTTTAAAGAGAACAGAGAGCACAGTCGGGGAGATGGCGCTTGAGATGACACTTGAAGGAGAGACGAATGCAAGAAATCCCTCAAATATTTGACTCTGAAAGACCCCGAGTCTCAAAGGTGCCCCAGTCTCAGCACTCTGCCTCCAAGGGGCTCACGCTTTGCCAAGGGGGCAGGACCAGACACCAAGGACCAGAACTGCAGGCGGTACCTGCTGTAACAGATGGGGCCCAATGCCGCGGATTAAAAAGGCGAGAGTCCTTCCGCCTGGAAAGCACGGGGGATGATGCTCCTACAGGAGGGGGCATTTGAAATGCCTATGAAGGACTCATTCAACGAATACTAAAGGTGGGTGGGATAAGTAGAATACATCGCCCCCTAAAGATGCCCATGTCCTGGAGCCTGTGAGTATGTTACCTTACAGGGGGAGAGGCACTCTGCAGATGTGATCACATTAAGGATCTTGAGATGGGGAAATCGTCCTGGATTATCTGGGTGAGTTCAATGTAATCATAAGAGTCCTTATAAGAGGAAGGCAGGAGGGTCAGGGCCAGAGAAAGAGATGTGATGATGGAAGTGGCAGGAGTTGAAAGTGGGGACGGTGAGGGGGTGATGTTGGGGTGTTGGGACAGGGTATAGAGAGAAGAAAAAGGTGGGGTGAGGCACTTGGAGGGTGTCAGTCCAGCTAGGGCCAGGATATGACCCCTTCTCATGTCCCCTACCCCTTCAATTGAGTCCATAAAACTCCTCGGAGTGAGGGGAATTCCTAAGAGAAAGGAAAGGGGCTGAGTTCTGCATTCTGATATCGGGGGAGGTACGTGCAAATGGGGAAGCAAATGTGGACACTTGAAAAAATCCTGGGGAAGCCACTGGACTCTCACAGGCAATAGGACTGAGGAGGGGGAGCCCTGAGTGGACATATGGATTCTGGGAAAGGTTTTAAAGCAGGTGTAGTGCTTTCAAAAAAAAAAAAAAAGTTTGAGAACTACTGCTGCAAATCAACCCCACTGACATCCAGCTGACTATCTGAGCCGTAGAGAAGGTCAGAGACTGGGCCAAGGTCCCAGGGAACTGCGAGCAGGACGAACACTCCCGCCAGCTCTCCAACAGGCCAACTCCCTGCCTGGCTGTCCAATTTCTAGGTTACAACATGTGCTCGCTGCTCTCCGACTGTCCACAGCCCTGCCATCTGTGGAATACCTATCAGGTGGTGGATGAGAAGTGTCCAACACTGAGAAAAGACCCTGGTGGCTGAGGTGGGGACAGGACGCGGGGCTGGAATGACTTCCAACAGCCAGGCACTGGTTTCCTCTGTCCCGACAAGCCCCCAAAAGGTAGTCTGAGGGTGAGGTGAGGCATTTTCTAGAACGGTCCCTACTGGTGAGACTGAAGGGTCACTCCACGTATATATAGGAAAACTGGGGTTTTGAAGAGTTGCTGGGCACTCACATAGCCGTAGGCCTTGGAGGCACATAGGAATTTAACCCCGGTTCTGCAGATTGGACCAGAAGGGGCCTGGGACTCAGCTTGTCAGGGGATAACAGTGGGAGCCTGGAGCAACACCTCAGCCCATGATGAACACTTGGTAAGTAAACGTAGGTGCCACGGTGGCGCATGAGCTATGCATGGCACTGAGAAAGCTTTCCACATCTTATCCCTAGGTGCCACGTGAGAGAGGCATCTCCATTTTATTTTATTTCTTAAAAAATATTTTTATTGATTTCAGAGAGGAAGGGAGAGAGCTGGAGGGATAGAAACATTAATGATGAAAGAGCATCATTGATCGGCTGCCTCCTGCACACCCCACACTGGGGCTCAAGCCTGCAACCCGGGCATGTGCCCCGATTGGGAATCGAACTGTGACCTCCTAATTCATAGGTCAATGCTCAACCACTGAGCCATGGCAGCTGGGTGGCATCTCCATTTTAAAGCTAAAGACACTGAGGCTCAGAGAGGTTCAACAACTTGTCTAAGGTCATAGCGTGGGTGGAACGGTGGGACCTGTGAATGTGACCTTATTTGGAAAAAAAGAGTCTTTGCCGATGTAATGAAGTTAAGGATCTTGAGATGAGATCTTTCTGGATTATCTAGTTGGGCACAAAATCCAATGACAGGTGCCCTTAGACGATACAGAGGATAAGCTAGAAGAGGAGGAGGCCATGTGAAAACGGAGGCAGAGATTGGAGTTACGTGGCCACAAGCCAAGGATCGCTGGCACCCACCAGAAGCTAGAAGAGCAAGGAAGGGTTGTTCCCTAGAGCCTACAGCGGAGGGCAGCTCTGCCGAGGACACCTTGATGTTGGATGTCTAACATCCGGAATCGTGAGAGGATCATGCCGATTGTTTTAAGGCACCAAGCTTGGAGTCGTTTGTTGTAGCAGCCTTAGGTCTCGAATGCAGGTCACACGGCCAGTGGGTGGCTGAGGCTGTGCTTTTAACTATGAAGGACCCATGCTTGGATGAATGAGTGAATGAGAGACTGAGGAGACCTCATTACAGCAGAATATCAATATTGTTTCAGTGACAGGATGGGGAAGAGGGAGATCCAGGCAGGAAAAATAAATCGCCAATTTTTTTTTGCCTTCGGGCATCACATTTGACACTTAATTTTGCCTGTTCACTCATCATTAGGGTTCCTGTGCTCATTAGAAAGAAGAGAAGGGGACAGCAGGCCTCGCATAAAGAGGCCATGGGGTGAAAATAAGACAGAAACACCGGCCCAAGCCTGGTGACCAAAGGCTCATCAGTTCAGATGTGAGCGGGTCCCTCCTGGAAAGAGAAAATGAAGCAATGCATTTGGAGGAGACAGGTTTCTGGAACATACCTAACTAGGCATCAAAACGAACCATTTATTCTTCAAAAGGTCAGAGCCTCAGGCTTTCATCTTCTTTCCTGCTGCCTCCTCCCCCTGCTATGTCCTTCCCCAGGCCTAAGGGATGTGTACAGTAACTGCAGGATAGAGAAAGGGCCAGCCAGGTGGAGTCCCAGAGCCTACGCACAGGTGCTCAATAGAAGAAAGAAAGGGAGTGTTCAATGCCTCTTCATCTGGGGGTCAGAAGGAATGGGAGGGGAGAGGGCGGGACTTTCTCCCTAGGTACCGAGCACCTTTCCTCTGATCCTGGGCTTCATCAGGACACACGGGCCAAGCCTTTCTCCAGACTGCGTTCACCTACTGCGGTTCCTGACCACAGACCTCTCCCACCTGCCCCGGGGCCTGCCTGGATTGTTTCAGACTCCCATTACTGGCTGGCTGTGAAACCCAGTAAAATGCCAGTCATCTATTTTTCTTTCACATTCCATAGCCTTCTGACATCAAAACAGATTTCAGATTCCAGTTGTCAAGGTCTGAACTCAAGCACCTCTCGGCTGGCCTCTGAAGGACGGTCGAGAGGCAGCTTGGCATGATGCAAAGGATCTTGAACTTGGGGTCACACAGGGTGGAGTTCAAATCCCAGTTCCACCATTTACTGATGGCACGGCCCAGGTAAATGTTCTAACCTCCGAGTCTCAATTTGTGTGTTCATCCAATAAATAGTCCCTGAGCCCAGGCACGGCGGCTGGCACGGTTCCTCGCAGCTGAAGGAGGCAGCCATAAACAAACAAACAAGAAAATGTAAGTGCTACTCAGAGAACTAAAATGAGCCGTGTCAGAGAAAGTGGCTGGATTGCAGTTTTAGATGGAGTGGCGTTGGAAAGCTCCTTAGAGGAGCTGACACTGACAATAAGGCCCGAGTGACAAGAAGCAGCCAGACGCGCAAAAATCAAGAGAAGCAACATTCAAAGAAGGGGGAACAGCAGGTGCAAAGGCCTAGAGGCTGAGCCACACATGGAAATTCAGATAGAAGCCAGTGGCTTGAGTGTAGTGTGTGTAGGGGGGGGGGGGGGGGGGGGAGGGGGGGAGGGCAGGGGGCGGGGGGTAAGATGGTAACAGATGATACAGGAGAAAGGCAGGGACCAGGTCATGTAGGGGAGCTAAACTGGGGTGCAATGATGACCAAGCGATGTGCAGGAACAAATACTGGAACTTCTAGTTACATTTATTTTTGAACCTAAAAATATCTAAAGAAAATCAAATTCACTTACTTCCCTATAGCTCTGCTGCTAGCACAGGTATTTTATTTCTAAATGAACATGCATATAATGAGAGTGCATGCTCAAAACTTTTTGGTGGGGGTACATAATACAAATGTTTGGACATCACTCAAGTAGGGCTTTGTGAAAGACTGGCCAGTGGGACGGGCGAGCCTTTGAAGAGCTTTAAGCGGTTGGTTGATGCTTTGAAAGCATCACTCCCTGCAGAATGGAGCTAACTTCCTCGGCCAGACGACCCACACAGCGGAGATGGAGCCCCCACCGATACAATAAACTTGTAACATTGTTTTTATTGCTTACAGAAATGCCATCTGTATGGCCTAAAAGGTATTAGAACTACTAACCAATTACCAAATCATCACCATTACTCTAAATCAGTATAACCAACACCACTTGTGCTCATTAGAGTTTAAAAATTCTACTGGCCTCTGAATATCACATTGCCCGCCCTCATCTCCTCTTACCAACACACACTCTCTCCACGTTTACCACAGGTTTTCTTTGCTAGCCACACAGTCTTTCTCCTTGTATGTCCCTGTCACCAGGGAAGGAAAATAACCTGTCCTTTTGGCGATGGACATTGTGTACTAAAGGCCCTGAGAAGGTCTGATTGGTGGTGTGTTTTTTTAAGCCGGTGTGTCTAACCCAGTGGCTTTCGATCTGACCGCACAGTAGAATCACCTGAAGAACTTTACAAATACGTGTTCTGGTCCTGTCCCTAAGGAGGGACCCAGGAGCGTAGCCCAGACAGTAATTGTCCACGCTCCCAGGGTGATTCCAACGTGCAGCCACGGAGCTCAGTGGCTGCCCAGCACCATACTGAGTGTGCAGTGTTAGCAGAGTGTCTGGCATCCATTAAGAGCTCAATAAATTATGACATATATTAGGGCATTAAATCCATGCAATCCTCCGGAGGTAGGTATTAATGTCTACGCAAAAGAAACACTAGAGCCAGGCAGGCGAATGTCTGACCCGAGGGGGCCTGGATCTTCTTTGTCAATGCCAGCTCCTCCTCCTCTACCAGGAAGCGGCCCCACGCTCCCTTGCGTCCTCGCCACAGCCGCCCCGTCCAAGAGAACTGTGTGCCATGATGGAACGCTCTCCATCTATACTGTCCAACAGGGAGCCGCTAGCCACACGTCGCAGCTGACCACTCGACATGTGGCCCGAACAGCCCAGGAACGGAAATGTTAAACTGTATTTCGTTTTGGTTAATTTAAATGTCATTAACCTGAGTGGCGAGTGGCTGTTGTACTGGGGAGCACTCCAGTCATTTCACCAGTCCTCAGGCTTCATTTTCCACCTGCACCTTGATGGACCCCAAATTCCGTCTCCAGCTCGCTACATCCAAATGTTTGACTGACATCTCTCATTATCAGAAGCACCTTTAATTCAGCCAGTCTAGAATGAAGCCCATGGCCTTCTTCCTCAAACCCCATTCTTCACTCCAGTTTTAAGAAACCGCCCCTCCATTCGCCTAGGGCAGTGGTCGGCAAACTCATTAGTCAACAGAGCCAAATATCAACAGTACAACGATTGAAATTTCTTTTGAGAGCCGAAAACCGACTTCTGCGCCTGGGCCACGAAGTTTCAATTGCTCTGTACGTGCACGCCCGCACGTGGTATTTTGTGGAAGAGCCACACTCAAGGGGCCAAAGAGCCGCATGTGGCTCGCGAGCCGCAGTTTGCCGACCACTGGCCTAGGGGCTGTGTTGTCCTTCCATCCTCTTTCCCCTCCCCCACCAGCAGCAAATCCTTCACCACGTCCTGTGAAATTCCATCATCAAAATCTGTCCAATTCAGCTCCATGTCCAGTGCCAACCGCCTGGTCCAGGACACGTTACCTCTCACCTTCAGCAGCCTCCTCGCTGGCCACCCGCATTCTCTCCGTGGGTGCTCTTATCCGTCCTCCATAGAGCACCAGAGTGACCTTTACAAAATGCAAACCCCGATGCGTTCTTCCCTTCCCCAGACTTTCCAATGGCATCCTCTGCTCTCAGGACCGAGACCAGGATCCCAGGTCTTCCCCTCTCTCTCTGGCCACTCTCCCCCTAAGTCCTGTCCTCATGCTGACTCCCACGTGCACTTCCAGCTGTTTGGACACGCCAGCCAAACATCTGGTCCAGCACTTTTGACTTCTTTCCTCTGCCCAGAACCCATCCTGCCCTCTTCTTTAGCCTAGTTGACTTAAAAAAAATTATTTATCTTTCCCCTTGCAGATCTGGAGGCACACTGGGCTCAGCTAGGTGGCTCTGAACCAGGGTCCCTCACCTAATTGCAATCCGACGATGGCTGGGCCTGGAGACACCTCACTCATATTGCGGGCAGTGGGTGCTGGGACGCAGTGAGAGCCAGGGCCAGCTTCAGGGGTGTGTAACGGCAGGTGCTCAGGGCCCCGCACGCAGAAGGGCCCTGTGTTTGGTTTAGTGCTCTAGTGTCCATCTTTAGCTTCTTAGTCATTTTTTTAAACAAGAGGCCCTGTACTTTCATGTTGCAATGGAGACTGCATATTCTGTAGCCAGTTCTGGCTGGGGCTATTGGTCTCAACACCTACGTGTGGCCTTCCTCACAGCAGCAAGGTTCCAAGTTCGAGAGTTTCAAGACAGAGAGCCAGTGCCTCGCTGCCTTTCACTCCGGTAGAGAGCCTTTCTAAAGTCCCTTGCTTGGGGAAGCCTGCCAGAGCCCCCACGTCTGGGTCCTGGCCATATATCCTTAGAGCAGGAAGTTCCTTCCAGCACCCCTGTTCTTTTGGGGGGCTACAAAGTGGAAGAGGCAGGAGCCTGGGTTATGTTCACCATTGTGCCTCTGGTGCCCAGCACAGCACCCAGCACATAGTACATCCTCAATCAACACTCAATGGATGAGTGAGTGAAAAGCCACAGAGCCCCATAGTAATTAGCAGAGCTTCGATGTGAACCCCAAACCATCTGACTCTGAGGCTTGTGGTCTTTCCCTGAGGCTGGGAAGAAGTGAGTGAGTCCAAGGCTCCGAAGTTAGAGTGCCTGGTTCCAGTGCCAGCTTTGCCACTTAGGAGCTGCGTGACCTTGGGCACATTATTGAACCTTCCAGAGCCTCAATGTCCTCACCTGCAAAATGGGAATCACAAGTTTCATCCTATATAATAAAGAGGTGATATGCAAATTGACCTTCACACCCTCACGTCACAAGATGGCCGCCCCCATGTCATCATAAGATGGCCACCCCCACATTGTCACAAGATGGATGGCAGGGGAAGGCAGTTGGGGATGACCAGGCCTGCAGGGGAGGGCAGTTGGGGGGGACCAGGCCTGCAAGGGAGGACAGTTGGGGGTGATCGGGCCGGCAGGGGAGCAGTTAGGTGTCAATCATGCCGGCAGAGGAGCGGTTAGGGGCAATCAGGCAGCCAGGCAGGCGAGTAGTTAGGAGTCAGCAGTCCCAGATTGTGAGAGGGGTGTGTAAACTGGCAGTCGGACATCCCCCGAGAGGCCCCAGATTGGGCTGAGGGTGCAGATTGGGCTGAGGGACACTCCCCCCTCCCCCAGTGCATGAAGTCCGTGCACCAGGCTTCTGGTGTAAGATGATATAAAATGCGTGTCTGACACTGAGTGCTCAGTAAATGTTAGCTCTTCCTAAATCTCCCTCCATCCAGCCCAGCTCCCCTCCCTCCCCTTCCCAGAGATGAGGCCTGTCACTAACAGTCAAGGAGCTCCGGGGCTGCGCTGTGTTTAAACCATTTCCTGACAATCTTTAAATTTGCAAATTAGAAATGTCAACACACGCCTTGAATGAGCTAGATAAGGATGAGACAGCAGACGCTGGGTTTTAATGCAGGAAAAATAACCAACAATATCAATTTTTAAAACGGCACCTGATGTGCAATTTCCAAATTACCACTCTTTGTATTTCTCTCCTCTCTGTGCATTGCAGTTAAATTACCTTTCTCAGAAAATCTCGGCCACACAGAGCACGCTCGTCTCCTCACAAAGCTGCACACATTTTCAGCATCCGCTTGGGGTTTCATTGTAGGGAGCACAATACCCAGTAAGAGACAGTTTATCATATTTGGTCGGCTTTCCTCTCATTTTTCCAGCCGACAGTTTTATTTATTTTGTTGCAAGGACAAGTTCCATTGGGGTGTGTGTGGGGGGGGGGGCATTCCAGGGCTCTGCAGTCCAGCCTTCCTGCACCCATCCTCCATATGTGCCCAGCATTCCTGGGAGGCAAACCCACACCATGTCCCGGGCAATCTGGAGCAGCAACCCAGCGAGTACTTCAGGCCACGGTTCAGTTGAAAAGACAAAGGATTTCTGAATCACTGCGCCTTACTGGAAGTTCTCACGTGGTCGTTCCCTTTCCGGGGGTTCTTGGGAGGCCGGGCAGATCCCTTTAATGTCCCCGATTCTTCACCCCCCCCCCCCCCCGCCGTCATGTGACTTGGCAGCTCCTTCCACTAAAGGACCAGAGTCTATTTCTCTGCTCCTTGACTTTGGGGTTGACCATGTAATTGTTTTTACCAACGGAATGAGGCAGAAGGGTCAGCACTGTCCCAGCCTAAGCCTTAAGAGTCCTTGCATGTTCATGCTCTTGCATCTCTCCATGGCATGAGAAGCGTGTCCCCTGGGGCAGCTCTCACGCGGTCCCCGAGGCGGGGCACACACGGAGCAGATCTGAGTCCTAACCTCAGCAAGGAGCCTCACCTCTCTGGATCTGTGGCTTAAAGCACAGCGGCCCAGTCAAGTGTAGAATATTCCCACGGTGCCCCCTGCCTGACAGATACGTGAGCAATTATAAGTAGTTGTTGTTTCAAGCCACGACGTTCCAGGGTGATTGGTTACACAGCAAGAATTAATCAATACGGGAGGGGAGAGAGAGCACCAGATCGGGGCTAAGCCAAGTGTTTTACATACATTGTCCTATTCAAGCCTTTCACGTTCCCTGTGCAGTAAGTGCTATTTTGTGCCCACATTACAGATAAGCAAACTGAGGCTCAAAGAGTGACTTGCCCAAGGTCATAAAGGGGCAAGCATGATTCTAAACGCTTTACAGGTATTACCTCCTTTAACCCTCATGACAGTCTTAGGATGTAGGCAATGCTATTTGAAAGATGCGGAGGCAGGAATGGAAAGGGTACGCTGCCAGGGAGTGGTACAGTCAGGGAGCTGGTCAGGGCGGAGCTGGGACCTGCCGCTGGATCTCTAATCACTCAGCTCATTCATGGGACACTCAGACAATGGGCCCTGGGAGGGGCGGGGAGCAGAGAGAGCCAAGGCCACTAGCCCCAGGTGGGCGGGCTTCCTTGGCCGGCGTCCATGCCAGGCCGTGTGCCAGTCGGCCCCCAGGGACTGGCTTCCCTTCCCAGCTCGAGCTGGCGGGTCAGGCGCCTGCCGTGGCTCTGGCCCGGACTCAAGGATTTCCAAGTGTCTTGCCGTTTACAGCTCCTGCAGTCGCTTAGCAGGACAACCCGGGCGGCCGCACCAGCACTGACCCCTTGTCTGCCCCACGGCGCATGTGGTGGCCGCCTTGAAGAAAGGATGAAAACACGCACCGATTTAAAGAAAAATACAAGTAAATAAAAATAACAACCATTTCAACCCATTAATGACTGTTTAGTATTCGATCCTCAAAGGACCCCGATTGGCTGCTGTGATCATGACCTCCATTCAACAGGTGTGGAAATTGAAGGGGAAAGCCAGGTCACACTGCTTAGGGAACAACCAGCACTTACTGTGGGCCTGGTACTGTGCCAAGTGCTTTTTGCATCTATTAAATCATCACAACTCCAAGGAGAGGCCCTACTGTCACGCCCCCTCCCCCCTTGCACAGAGAAGATGCGGAGGCTCGGAGAAATTAAGTACCTGGCCCACGGCAATAGACAGCAAGTAGAAAACCCAGGGAGCCCGATGTCTAACCACCGGACACACTGCCTCTTGTACCACAGATGCAGCAAAAATCATGGATCAGTATTCAAATACCTGGCGCTGGGGAAACACTGCCCTGGTCACTGTGGCCACTCTGCTGACTCCACCTCCTCATGGCCATCCTGAGATGTGATCTGTTCCAGCCTGTGCATGGCTGGCCCATTAGGGGACCCCCCACCCCAATACCGATGCAGCCCCTCAGAGCAGAACAGTCCAGGTTACAGGGCCAGTCTGTCCTGAGCCTGCTGGTGGGGACTCAGGCCTGCTTCTCCAAACCTCACTTAGCTGGTCAGAACCACGGCTCCTTAGTGTCTACTTGGGAGGTTTTACTTGTTTGCTTATTTATAACTGGCAGGAGCTGTTGTTCAGAGTCTTCCTCCGAAGCCCGATATATAGAACAAGTAACAAGGGTGTTGGGGCCTCTGAGGCCCCCTATAGGATCCCAGGAGGGTTTGTAGAACTCACTTTGAAAACCAACCCTTCGGGGCAACCCCGCACTTTACAGGTGAGAAAACGAAGGCTCCGAGAGGAGCATTGGCCAAGGTCATTGGGACCAGACCCAGGCAGCCTCCTGGCCAGATGGGCCCAGAGCAGCTGGCGAGGCTGTGGATGTAGCCATGGAGAAGCCGGAGGGGGTAATGACTGACGGATGTCCCCACCGCAGTATGCTACCACCCCTGAGCCTCTGCCCTGTTCCCACCCTTAGGAAGAAGAGGAAGTGAGCGCTCTTCAGATGCTCAACCAATGTCACCACTGGTCAGGAAAAATAACAGCCACTGTCAGTGCCCACAGCCAGCAGTCTCTGTCTTATTTATTTATTTAATCCTTGCCTGAAGATATTCTTTCCATTGACTTTTAGTGAGAGTGAAAGGGAGGGAGGAGAGAGGGGGAGAGAGAGGGAGGGGAGAGAGAGAGAGAGAGAGAGAGAGAGAGAGAGAGAGAGAGAGAGAGAGACATCGACTGGTTGCCTCCTGCACACACCCCAATCAGGGGTGGGGTACAAACCTGCAGCTGAGGTACATGCCCTTGACCAGAAATCGAACCCTTCGGTCTGTGGGCCCACACTCTAACCACTAAGCAAACCGGCCAGGGCCGTGGTGTCTGCCTTTAGAAGGTCGGGTCATGTTGACTTGCTGTCAGGATGTATGATGAGCCCTCTCTGCCCAGAGCTGGGGGCAGCAGAGCCCAGCATCCTCACTGCTTGCCAGGCACAGGTGGCACTCCTGGCTGGTCTCCCCAGCCCCACCCTGTGACTGATACGCAATGTCTTCCACCCCATGTCAATCCTTACAGGTGCTCTTGAAACATCTGCAGTCAGGATGTGGGCTTCAGGGGGCAGGACTGAGAGGTCCAGGGTCCTGGCTGGCTGGCCTGGGGACAGAGCACCCCACCCTCAGGGCTGTCTGGGGCCAGGCTGGGCAGGCATGAGCTCTCTGCAGGGGCACCTTTCATTACGTGGATCCCCTCACCTTACAGAGGCAGCCACTGCCAAATTGTGGTATGGACACAGGCTTTGAAGTCACAGAAATGTGGGGTGAATCCTACCCTCCAGGCCCATGACCTTAAGCATGGCACGTGCCCTCTTGGGAAACCTCACAGACCCCCGTGAAGGTGAAAGGAGATCGCTGATATCTCATGCCCAGCACAGAGCCTGGCACTGGGGAGGCTGTCTCGAGTCATAAACTCTGTTCTTCTCACCACTTCCTGCAGCAACACCTTTCAGACCATCAGCCCGAAGGCAGAAGTATCAGGGACAGTGTGGAAAAGAGAGGCCACTAAAACTTGTGCCTGAATATTCACAGCAGCGTTATTCACAATAGCCAAAGAGTGGAAACGACCCCAATGTCCATTGAGGAATGAATGGATAAGCAAAATGTGGTCTCCCCTTACAATGGAATATTATTCAGCTGCAAAAAGAAATGAAGTCCTCATACATGCTACAACATGGATGAACCCTGAAAACCGAATGAAGGAAGCCAGGCACAAAAGATGATGTATTGCATGATTCTACTTACATGAAATGTCCAGAATGGGAAAATCTACAGGGACAGAAAGGAATCAGTGGCTGCCAGAGGCTGGGGGAGGGGAAGATGAAGACTGATAGCTAATGAGTACGGGGTTTCTTTCTGAAGTTATGAAAATGTTCTAGAATTGGATAATGACAGCGGCACAACTTTTTGAACATACTGCCAACAACTGAATTGTGCACTTAAAAATTAAAAAGAAACTAAAAAAAAGGGGAAAATAAATAACGGCTGTTTATCTTTTGAAACAAAAAAGAAAAAGATATATGCTTGTGCCCATCATATGCAAAGTTCCTGTTATTAAGTCACCTTTAGGGGGACATTAATCTATCCATTCAACTAAAATTATAAAGCATTTGCATGAGACCTACTCCGTGCTGAGCCCTGGGCGAAGGCACTGTGCGGGCTGAGAGGTCCGTGTAGTCACCAGGTCGTGTCCTCAACCAGCTCAGAGTCTAGTGGGGAGACGCTTTACAGGTGGCCTGGCTGTGACGTGAGCAACTGTCAGAGATGCAAGCCATGTGCTATGAGATAGTATAGCAGGGGAGAGAGAACTTCCTCCTAAGGAGATCAGGGAAGGCTTCCTGGAAGAGGCTGCACCTGAGCTAGCCCCTGCATGTAGAATTTGGACGTGGTAAAAACGAGGGCTGGCATTCTAGGTGGGGCAGAAAACATGAGTACAGGCAAGGAGCTGGGAAATCAGAGGCATGTATGGGGAATGGTAAGCCATTTGGGCAGGAGGATGTTGGGTGGCGAAGGGGACGGTGGAAAGTGAAGCTCTGAAGGTCATAAAAATAATTGCAAACATGAGCCAACATTCATGGGGTGTTTACTATGCGCCAGAATTGTCTCGATCACTCTACATGGATGAACTCATGAACCCATCGCACCAACCCCGAGAGAGAGACTATGCTATTATTCCCTATTTTACAGATGAGGAAATTGAGTCACAGAGGGGTAAGGAACTCGCCCTAGGTCATCCAGATGGAAGGCTGCAGAACCAGCTGTCCCAGAACTGAGGAGGCGACGTACATTCTCCTGAGCACCCCCCACTGAGTCAACAGCTGAAAACAGCTGGAATCCTGGGCTGACATGTGGGCTGAGCAGCTGTGCCCTGCACAGTATTCTGTGACTGGTACCCACCAAGGTTGTGCAGTGTCTGCCATGACCCAGACACAGGTACCCCTAGAGCTGGTGAATCAAACCAACATGTTGTCTGCATCGCTCCTGGATCTGCCACCGCATACGATGCCAGGCCTGGGGTGGGGCGACTCCTGACCCTCAGCTAGGAAATGAACAACAATAACAGTGCCTTCCCCGTTGGGGTGCCTAGGAGGTTTACATAAGCTCACACACATGAACGGTGTCTCACATACAGCGGCAATCGGGACGTAGTGATGGATGAGGCTTGGAGTGGGGAGAGGGAGCCCTGATCGAGGCCACCCCAGCCAGGGAAGCGGCCGTGCCATCCGTCAGGGCCGCCCGCAGCAGTGAAAAAGCACCTGCCTCTACGGAGCGTCGCAGCACCATTAATCAGTGCTCCCCAAACCGGTAGCTGAACTAGGTATGCATTATTCCTAGAAGCCAGGAGAAGTCCCCGGAGAACCGGGGCCAGCAAGGTGCTCGCAGAACCCTCCATCTTTCGGGGTGCTCCAAGCAACGCTGGCGTTGCTTTCAAAGGCAATCTGGAGCAGATCTGTCTCCATCCTGCACTTTAAAGAGACAGGACGCGGTCACAAGGAGAGCTCTTGAGAGGCGATGGGGAGATGTCATAAGATACGTGTTGAGCAGAGTCCTTGTCTTCTTGGGACCAATTCCCCAAACTGCAATTTCATTGCCTCCCCCCGCCCCTCGCCCCTGCCTCTGATCAAAACGGTATGGAAAGATTTCTCTGTGGAAACAAGTTCTTTCCAGCAGATGGGATGCAGATCATTAGGATAAAATTCATTGCCATTAATTTTGCTTTCTACATAAATTCCAAAGACTTCCAGGCACCGTACCAGGTCCCCTCTGTCTGTATATTTCTGATCAGGGAGGGGGCCGGGGAAGGAGGGTCTCTCAGGGCATCCTTCGGGTTATAAGGAAATATGCAGCCCTTTGAGGAGGTGCCTTCCTTGCCTGGCATTTCCTCTGTCCCCTGGGGTCTGGGGCAAAGGGCTCTCTGACCATCCAGGCTGTGCCCCCCAAAGAGCTGTATTTTTTTTAAAAAAAACAAGAATGTTGTTGAGTTGATAGAGGAATTTTTTTTTAAATCAAGGATAAGGAGAATAACATTTATTAAGTGTCGACTGTTGGTGAACATTTTGCAGATATGATCTCACTTTATTTCCCCTACAGCCCTAGGAGGTATTACTAGGTATCCGTAGGCTCATTTGAGGGAGGAGAAGACCAAGGGTCATTGGAGAGGTACAGGCACCCCCTGGGCAGAGGTAACTGGTGGGGAGGTGGTACCACCATCTCCCAAGTTTTCTTACAGATTCTGGAAACAGACCGAGCCTAAAGAACTCACTGCATTTCTGGCCTGTGCTATGCCAGACACAGGGATACTCAGAACCAGGAAGGCTTTGTGCAAAGTCCAGGTCTGTCATTGATGGGTTCTGGGTCATAATGCACACATCCCTTCGCCCTTGCCAGGCCTCGGTTTGCTCATTCATCAAATGGAAGTTAATGAGACCCACCTCCCAGGCAGCCAGAAGGATTCCCAGACACATGTGCTCTACAGACCATGCCTGGGACATTGCAGGTGCGACATTAAGTGGCATCCATGCAAACAGACACACAACCTGGGTCCAAGGCCTATGGGGGCCCTCTCAGTAACATGGAGCAAATGGAGGAGGGAGAAGGAGCAAGAAGCAAGGATCTGTGCCTAAGACAGGCTACCTGGGGTCCCAGGCTGGGGACCACCCGCTTCCCACCTCCCAACAGCACAGCTCGGGTAGGAGACAAACATGGGGTATGTGAGACCCAGGAGCCACAGCTACTGTCCTGGAAATGGTTCGCCCCACAGGTTTCCAATCTACCGGGCCAGCCACAGAGATGCAAACCCAGGAAGAGGAGGGATTTAGGGGCTAGCAGAGGGGACAAGGATGTCATTAAGTAGGAATTCCGTCTGCAAGGCCTCGAGTGGGGTAAGGCAGGGTTGTAGGGGGCTTGGCGGGCCCCACCATTTCCATCAGTCAGAATCCTGGGGGCAGGGGTGGAGCTTGGGGTGCTGGTCAGGACTTGCGAGAGGTGATAAAGCAACGTGTGGGGAAGGGAAGCTGCAGCGGGAGTCATCGTGGGGAGCAAACTACAGGCCCTGACGGCAGTAAAGAAGTGCCAGGAGCATTCAGAGGCCAGCGGTGTGGCTGCACCAGGGATTCCCATGCAGGTGAGGAGAAGGAAAGGGAGGTACCACATCCCAAGAGTTTTCGTTACCTCACCCCATCCTCAGAACAACCCTGGGAGGCAGCTGTCACGAGGCCCACTTTACAGATGAGAAAGCAGAGGCTAAAACCCAATCCGCTAGGTAATACAGCTGGGCTTTGAGTCCAGCTCCATCCTTCACCATTACCATGCTTTACCTCAGAGGAGGCAGCATGGTTAGTGGTTAATTGCATGGCCTCAGAGTCGGGGTACCTGGGTTCACGCCCAGCTCTGCCATTCAAAGCTGTGTGGTTTTCGGTAAATGAGTTGACCTCTCTGGGCCTCAGTTTTCTCATTTATAAAATAGGATGGCACTATTTTTTTAAAAATATATTTTTATTGATTTCAGAGAGGAAGGGAGAGAGAGAGAAACATCAATGATGAGAGAGAATCATTGATCGGCATGTGCCCTGACCAGGGATCGAACCATGACTTCCTGGTTCATAAGTCGACACTCAACCACTGAGCCACGCCGGCCGGGCTAGGATGGCACTATTGATAATCGTATTCTCCTCCTAGTGTTGTTGGGGAGATTTAATAAAGTATGTCAGGTGATTAGCACATAGTAAAAATGCAGCTAATGGGGGCTGTATTATAATTACTTTTTTTCTCTCCATCAGGTCTACCTCCAGACATGGCTGGGCCAACAAGGACCCGCTCTGGAAAGGCAGAGGATGGGGAAGGAGGGCAGGAGGAGCCAGCAAGAATTCCTCAGCACTTGTTACCTAGCGTTTAAAGAGAAGAGGTTGCGGCTTGAAATGCAGTGCACACGGGGTTTAAAAAGGAAAGAGGTTCCTTTTATTCCTCATTATTTTACTTTGTTTATTATGCTATCCCTTTATATATACAGCAGTGACATCAAAGATCAGGAATTCCTTCCTAACGTGGAGACGAATATTAGGGACCAACTTTGTGTTATATCAAGTGCCAGAGGCAACCACTAATTATTATTATCAGCATCATTTGGGATTTGTTTCAAGGACATTTTAACGTCAATGCCGTATCAAGCACCAGCCTTGAAACTGCATAAATTTTGCATCTTGGGACAGCTCCCTCCTTGCTCTTATTTCTGTCTCATTCTGTCCCAGACGGTTGAGGACTTGGGCAGGGACCAGTGTGCAGGCCGGCGATCAGGCGTTCCCGGTATTAAATGCCCCCACCCGCCACTTGGGAATGCTGGCAACTGGAGAGGTGTCTATTTCCTATAATGACTGAGTGTTAATGTAATCACCCAAGCGGAGAGCCAGCTGGAAAGGATGGAGTCTGACACCCCGCAAAGACGGACGGCTAAATAAGTCATATGGGCTGCAGACAGCCCGGCTGCTGGGTTATGTAACCAGCTCCCCTTGGCTCCCTCTTTGTTGGTCTATTTCTCCGTGTGGCCTTTTTGTGCTTCTGCCTTCTGTGGCTGAGCCGCTACAATAGGCAGAGAAAATACCGGACATGAAAGAGAACCTACTTGCGCACATGGTGCAGACAGCCACTTCATTTGTCTCCAGGCTCAGAACCAAACCCGAGGTTTCCATGGGAGCCGGGATGCGGCCACCAGAGGCGCCCTGGCGCTGCTGCATGGCCCTGCCTGGGAATGGGGCCTGGTCTGTGGCCTGGCATATGCGGGCAAGGGGATGGGCCTTCCCAGATGGCGGGTGGCTCCTTGACAAACTCAGTTAATGCATTTTAATTTGTCCGGGGCCTTTTGAAGCAGGGCTGCTGAGAGAGGCAGGGAGTAATCAATTCTCTGTCCATCCATTTCTCTCCGGGCACCGGGTCTACACATAAGAAGTGGCAAAAGGAGATTAGCTTGAGCTGATTCCAGCAGTGAGCTGGGTAAAGGCCACTCCATGAGGTCCCCCCAGTGCAGGGGTGAGTCCCTCTGCACGCTCCGCCCATTCCTAAATAACAGCAACGGCATAGCAGTGGGAACACGCCACTGACCAGGTACCAGAGACCACGTTTGAATGCTGCATCTCACCAGCTCTCACGCACCCTGGGGAGTACATTCTGTTACCATTCCCATTTCACAGAGGAGAAGACTTGGGCTCAGAAAGGCTCAGTTTGGGGTAAGAGCCACTCATATGAAAACACAAGTTTCGACATACCAGCACAAAAAACAGGAACAGAGAAATAATGGCCTGGCCGACTTGGCTCAGTGGTTGAGCAACAACCTATGAACAAGGAGGTCATGGTTCAATTCCTGATCAGGGCACATGCCCGGGTTGTGGGCTCGATCTCCAGTGTGGGGCATGCAAGAGACAGCCAATCAATGATTCTCTCTCATCATTGATGTTTCTATCTCTCCCTCTCTCCTCTCCCTTCCTCTTCGAAATCAATTATATCTATATATATCCTATATAATAAAAGCCCAGTGACTGAAACGGCAGAATGACCAGAGACCAGAACGACCATGGCCCCTTGCCCCAGCCAGCCCTGCCACCCCAGCGAGTGGTTAGGGGCAATCGGGTGATCAGGCAGGCAGGCAGAGTGGTTAGGGGCAATCAGGCAGGCAGGCGAGAAGTTAGGAGCCAGTGGTCCCGGATTGTGAGAGGGATGTCCACCTGCCAGTTTAGGCCCTATCTGCAGGGATCCCTGTGGGATTGGGCCTAAACCAGCAGTTGGACATTGCCCGAGGGGTTCCAGATTGCGAGAGGGTGCAGGCCGGGCTGAGGGACAAACCCCACCCCCCGCCATGTACAAATTTTGTGCACAGGACCTCTAGTATATATATAAAGAAGTAACGACTTCGTATTTCTGAATTGTTTTATAGGTCAGGGTTGCCTGGGGTACTTTTTCAAAACAGATTCCTGGGCCCCGACCTGGATCTACTGGATCAGAAATCCCAGCAGAGAGGCCTGCTCTGAAAAATGGGCGGTCTTATCATGGACACACTGGAGTGCTTATCACATACATCCCATCGAGAAAGTTAATAGAGAGAGCATTTAGAATAGGGCTGGACATACAGCGTTAGCTGCTATCATGTTAGTGGGATGGTTATTATGACCATTTTCAGGGCAGGCAATTCCACCGGCTCTTTCAAAAAGCTTGTGTCCAGCACAGGGGCAATAGTCTTGAGTCTGCTGCTTCCTCTACGGCTCCCAGCTGCCAGAATGAGCCCCCTCCGCCCCCCACCCCCCCCCCCCCCCCCGCCCCACTGCATGAGTCCAGTGTTCAAAGACAGAGGCAGCCAGGGAATGAATGGGTGTGGGGTGGCGAGCGGCGCCCCTGGAAAGTTTCTTGGGGTCATGTTTCCAACCTGTTCCTTTCTTCATGGTCTGAACTGCCATTTGTGCCAACATGTTACTTAAGTATCGCCGAAAAGGAGTCACTCTCGGGGAACGTGCTCAGTAAGCACCTTTGCACCTGTCCTCCCCAGCCAGCTGGGCTTCTGTTTAAAGATAACTGGTTTTCAAATGTGTCCCCTCAACACACAAGCCACCTTCCTCCTCTGGTGCTCAACCGATGACACAGCGACATGCTCCAGCGCCGGAGGACAAAGCATCTGTGGTGGACCTGTTCTGAGAACGCATGTCTGTACATTACACTTTACAGACAATGCGAGGGGTTTGGCCTGAGTAACACAGGCTCTCACTTCATGCCCTGAGGTTAGACTGAATCCTCCTCCCCACTCCCACTCTCGCCACAGAGAAAATGGGACTGTATGTAACTCACTAGGATCTTACAGAACTCACCCCAGGTCTGGTCTCCAGAGTCTGACATGCTTAATGTTTTACTGATTGTACTGGGAAGCCAAATTGAGCTTTGTAAGTTGCACAGAGCTCCGTGGAAATCCCTGTTAAATGCCCCACGCTGTGTGAGTTTAGAGCCTCTGTGTAAAATGCAAACTATCAGCTAGCGACCCCTCCCTCATTTAGGAGTCTCCTGAATTGCATGCACTGGATTCTACAGTGAGATTGAGCAGCGTGAGAACTGCAGGCGGATGCCACGCCCTGGAATGGGAGAACCAGAAGCGGGAAAGGAAGAGACACACATGCAAATGCTGCCCCGGGGAGGTGCCACAGGACGTGCAGCCTCCCCGAGTGGCCGGCAACCAGCACTCCTGCTTTTCAGCTGATGCCTCTGCTCCTGGCCCGAGGACACACCCTTGGGACGCACCTCCGGCGTCCTCTTTCAGAAGATGCCCGCCTGGCCTGCCAATGAGCTCAGAGACTTTACATTTTCTCAGGCAGCCCACTTGTGCTATTGTGTGTCTGTGTTATCTAATCTCTGTGGGGACAGGCTCGAGGCCATGGTTAAGTTGTTCTGAAAAAATGACGCTATCGCCTTGAGGACAGGTGTGCATAAACACGGACTCCTGCAAACCTGCCTGCACAGGGTCACCCCTAGGAGGGTGGCATCTGTCACTGCTCAAGGAGTCAGGTTTTCGTTTCCCAGTGGGTGGGTGCCCACCCCAGCCCCAGCCCCAGGCCAGCACAGGCAGTTCACACCGGGCTGCATCATGAAAAGGTCCGTAACTCATGTAAAAGCAGCAGAATAGAGCAAAGGAATGAAGGGCCTGCCAAACCCCCTGCTGTATGTTCTCACAGCATCCTGAGCTTTTCTCTTCTAACGTTTGTCACAATTATGATTAAGTAGTTATTTATATCTAGAGAGAGGAAAACAGTGAGCCTAGAAAAAGACCCATATATACACTGAGTGGCCAGATTATTATGATCTCTGAACGCATAATAATCTGGCCACTCAGTATATATCCTATATAATAAAAGGCTAATATGCAAATTG
Organism: Cnephaeus nilssonii; assembly: GCF_951640355.1. Lineage (NCBI taxonomy): Eukaryota > Metazoa > Chordata > Mammalia > Chiroptera > Vespertilionidae > Cnephaeus > Cnephaeus nilssonii. The sequence goes on from NC_137077.1 coordinate 10,558,558, forward strand.
TCCCCTCGACCAGGAGTTCGACCAGCAGGCAGGCCGGCCAACCGCCCATGTCCCCTCCCCCTGGCCAGGCTGGCCGGACACCACCCATGCACAAATTCATGCACCGGGCCTCTAATACACACACACACACACACACACACACACACACACACACACACACACACACATATTGAGTGGCCAGATTAGTATGCGTTCAGAGATCATAATAATCTGGTCACTCAGTGTACATGTCAACTTGGGCATGCATTACAAAGCAGGGTGGAAAAGATGGGCTGTTCAAACCATGGTATTGGGACAAATGGCTTTCGTTAGAGGAAAAAGTTTAAATTAGATCCCTACCTCACGCCACACACAACAATAAGTTCCAAATTAACCATCCAAATATGAACTAAAACACAAACCTCAAAATTATAAGAAGGAAACATAGGAGAGTATCTTCACAATCTCAGATCTTCATCAAATCAAGAAAATTGTAATCATGAAAGAAAAGACCAATTAATCTGCCCACAACAAAATTAAAAACCCCTGCATGACAAAAAGCCTATAATAAACAAAGCTCATTGATAAGCAATACGCTAGAGAAAGGCATTTGCAAAATACATAACAGATAAAGGACAAATTCCCAAGATGTATCAAGAGTTCCCACCAAAATAAATATAATAAAAGGCAAGCAATCCAGTAGAAAAGAAATAAGTATTTGAACAGCTATTTTATTGAACTGGAGACCTAAATATTCAGCAAGCGTGTAATAATGTTCAACTCACTGCTGATCAGAGGTATGCAGATGAGATGCCATTCCACACCCAATCAGGTTGGCACAAATTGTAAAGCACTGATGAGAATGTGGAGAAACCAGAACTCTCAGATGTTGCGGGAATAAATCCGTACAAACTCTGCAGAACAAGTTGGCGCTGGCCAGCCAAGCTGCGAACGAGCACGCCCCGTGATTCAGCAGTTCCACCTCTAGGAAAACCTGCCATGGGAGCCCACAGAGAGGCATACCAGCCTGAGCCCTGCAGCCCGAGGGGAACTGACCAAATAGCATGTGGCCGTCAAAACGAATGAGTGAGCCCCACGTTTCAACACAAGTGTATCTGAAACACAACACTGGGTGGAAAACACTGAGTTGTGGACTATCACCCACCATTTGATTTCATGTAAATGTAACCCACAAAAGGACCACCTATGATTTATGAACACACAAGAGGGAGCAAAATATAAAGACAGATCAGAAGATGTGCCCCAAAGTCAAGATAACAGTTGCCTCTAGGGAAGGACAAAGGACCAGGGAGGTTGCTAAGAGGGATTTTGTTTTTTGCTAAAGTGTTTTCCCTCTTTTATTTGAGAATACCATGCAAATAGAAACGATTAACCATTGTTCATTCTAGTGGGTGGTTTTATAGTCGCTGCGTTTTTAATTATTGAAAAGAGCATTAATCCCAAAGCAAATAAAATTCATCATGTGGATTCATCCAAGTCTCTAGTTGTTTCAGGTCCACCTCCCCAGAGGCAGAGCTTGGGACTTCCTCGTCTTTTGCTAAAACCCAGAGCTGAGCATAGTGATTGGTCACAGTCTATTGCTGCTGAGTGAAAGGACCTTTTTAAGGCATCAGCTCATTCATTCCTCACAACATTCTGAGAAGTGTCCCCATTGCACGGACGAGAAAACTGAGGTTTGGAAAGGTTAAAGGACTTCCCCAAGCTCATAAAGCTAGCCGATTTTGAACTTGGGTCTAACTCTACAAACATGGGCGGGGAAAGATCAAGGTATACACACACACAAGAAGCAGGAGGTTGGGAGAAGGCAGGGCAGAAAGAGTGAGCTACAGGCATTGCTCTAAGTTCTTCACATGCATTAACTTATTGGAACAGCACCGGGACCTCTGAGGAAAGTGTTATTATTAACATGCATGTGACAACGAGGAGAGCCAGCGGGAGCTTGGGTTGCATTGTAAAGGGTCTGCAATGCAAGGGCTGGGCACACTTGGCCGAGGACCTCCCAGGTTTAGGCAAGGCGATGCCAGGGGGAGGATCTGCTGGAGTCAGGAGCTAACAGGAAACAGGTACTTGTCCCAACCAGGTCTGCACCTTTGGGGCAACCTCCCACTGTGGGAGAGTGCCCGGTCCTGGGTCCCGTCACATCATTCTTAGTGTCTCTTGTCACCATCTGTTTGCCCACACAGGGTTTCTGTGTTGCCTTATCCTTCCTACGCCTTGACTCCCTTCTGTGCAAATGCAGGAACTCAGGGGACAGTGGGTGAAAGAGGGGATGCAGCTGGGGATGGACAGGCCTAGAGTGAGGAAAGTGACCAGGGCTGGCCCCTGCTGGGGGTGCTGGCCTTCCCTAGCACCCGGGGAGTGTGGCTGACATGGGAGGCAGAAGACACACCCAGAGAGAACTGTTGATAGGGTGGGTGAAAGCACCCACCTTACAACTGGGAAAATGCTTGCACATAGTTGGCCTGGAATAGTGCACAGAGTAGGTGCTCAATAAACATTTTTAACAAAACTAATTCAGAGCGGCTGGCTAGGGGTGCATTGGAGGGAGGGGTGTCAAGGTCACAGGCAAACAGCCTAGACTTCTGGACAGTGTTAGCAGGGAACTTAAATACCAAACCAGGAAACTCGGGCAGAACCCCTGGCATAAAACGCAGTGGTGGTGAGGCAGAGAATCGAGCTCAATGCGTGTGTGCCAAGTGTCTGGGCCTCTGACAGGTGAGGACAGTATGTGCTCTTCCAGATGCCGCCTGCACGAGGGAGGGGTGAGCTGCAAACACAGAGGCGGGGCCCGGTGTGCGGTGCTCATAGCTCCTCAGCGAGGCCAGAGGAGGGAGAGCAAAGCGGAGAGGTCAGAACGAAGACCCAGGTAAAAACCCCAGGACCTCAGCACAGAGCACCCTGGACTGCAGGGCTGTGCTGAGGGAAGCTCCTGGCCTGTCTCTATTTTGGGGAATAATTATGTGTTTTTGATGATGATCATAACGATGGTGATGACGATGACAACCACTACCACTTACTAAGAGCTTGCTCGCTGCCAGGCATGGACCTATACACATTCCTTAAACAGCACAAGGCCAAGAGGAAAGGATTGTTATCCTGCAGAGAAAGAAACGGAGGCACAAGGAGGTTAAGTAGCACAGCTGGTCACAGAGCTGGGAGGTGAAGCCCACAGGGTGGCTCTGGAGCCCACACTCCGCCCGGCTCATCTGAACATCACTGCAGTGTTCCCAGAGGCACGTCTGCGTTCGTTTCCTCATTGGAGCCGCAAGTGGTCTTAACGCAGCCACGCTGCACCCAGCACCATGCGGCTGGGACCAGAACAGAGATTTGGGTGTCAGGATGAAGTACTAAGCTAATGGGATGCAGACTTTACGGATGAAACAGCCTTGTAATTCTTAGTTTGACTCCGGAACTCTGTCACCTATTTACTCTGTGACCCCAGGTAAGCTGGTTAGCCTCTCTAAGCCTCAGTTTCCCCCTCTGACAAATGGGCCAATATGGGCCATGCCCAACACCCACTGGCAGACGTGTACAAATTGCCCAGAGAAACACAATTTGGGGGGTTGTATGTGGGGGCTTCACGAAGCATCCGTGTGGAAGTTCTTTGCAAATGGGCTTAATGGAGCAAACGGTTAAGAACCCTGGCTTTGAAGTCAGGCAACCCTGGGTGGGAATCTGGACCCTGCTAGCTGTGCAACCTTGAGGAAGTGAACTCACCTCTCTGTGCCTTGGTTTTATCATTCATTCAACAAACATTTACTGAGACCCTACTATGACCTAGGCACCAGGACAGGCATGATTCTATAAAGAGGGAGTGCCGGGGGGTGCAGGACAGGCATGATTCTATAAAGAGGGAGTGCCAGGGGGCGGGGGGGGGCATGGTGAAGATTAAATGACATCACCTCTGTGGAGGGCATGGCATGGTGCCTGCCACAGTCAGTGCCAGTACCATTGGGGTGGCTACTGTAAATGCCAGAGCGCAGGGCCGTCAACACTGGGAGCTCTGGCTCACGCCCCGGTTGTCACACAGCTCAAGAGTTGAAGGGAAGCTCTGGATGCTACGGGTTTCCATTTCCCTGGCTCCCCGCGGCACTCCCGCACCCCAGTGCACCTGCCTCATGTGACATGAGCGCCAGAGATGGCTTTCTCCACCCCGCTCACCCTTCCTACTAGAAAGCACAGAACGCTCCTCCGGTGGCCTCGTTAGAAACCACAGAAGGTTTATTTTTAAGACGCGGGGTGACGATTGCATTTTGCAGAGCAGGCGCTCCATGGCTGCCTGCTCAGCCCCAGGGGCCCTCGAGGAAGCGTTTCCTGAGTCACCTGCGTGTGCCAATCACCAGCTTCCTCAACAGCTGCCGCAGAGGCACCGCCGAGTCCTGCGCACCTGCCTCCCCCAGCGCATCTCCCCAACGGCTCGTGCTCAGAGGACTGCATCCTGAAGGAGCCGAACCGCCTCCAGTTTCCCATCCGCTGCCTTCCTCGGGCCTTCCATCTGTCCACCGTGAGTCTGCAAAGGGGCTCCTACAGGGAGGTAGACTTCTCCTGAGTCAGAGAAACTCTTTCTGATTCCCTAGAAAAGAGTTTACCTTTTCTCTATTAACATGGCCTATGCTTTTCACTTCGATTATCCTAGTAAACGTGTATTGAGTGCCTCCTGGCCTTGGCTCATCGATGGACGAGTTTCCTGCCCTCATGGACAACACAGTCCTATAGAGAAGATGAGCATGAGTAGGGAGTTAGTTGGACCCTATTTAAGTGCTAACTAAGGATATGCTCATTCCTATCCTACAAGCACTTAGTGTTTTAGCCAAACTGGTATACACACTGTCCCCTCAAAGACCCCCTCTAACCAGCCTCCTTCAGAAGAGGTGGCAACGCCTGATGATTAAGCTCTCGACTGGGTGCCAGACTGCCTGGGTTTGCTTCCAGCTCTGTGACTTGACGAGCTGTGCAAACCTGACCAAGTTACTTAACTTCTCTGCGCACTCGTTTCCTCATCTGTAGAGTGGCAATACTGATGGTGCCCAGATCATTGGGTTGTTTGAAGGTTAAATGAATTCACTCACATGAAGCTCTAAGTGTCTCGCGTAGCACCTGGTATACATTACATAAGTTCAACTATTATCACCCCAGGACTCAGACTTTTATCCAAACACAATCATTCTTTTAAGGACCAATGTGACCTAAGTCCCACTTTCTCCAAGAAGCACCATCTGAGGTCCTCAGTCTGTGGACTCTCTCCACCCTCAGAAGTGCCATGTCAGCACTAAGCAGCCTGACCGGGGAAGCCGGTCTCCAAACGTGGCCCCGAATGGTCCCTTCTCCCAGGACTGCCGTGGTCCTGGCTCAGGCTGGGCTGGGCATGTTGGTGGGGATGGCAGGAGGGTCGGGGGAGGGCTGTTCTCACAAGGCACCCCAGGCTGGGCAGGAGCAGGAAATGGCAGAGAACACCCATTCTCACAAGATTTCCCAACTCGGGTCTGGGCTCGGGAAGGGCGGTAGGGAGGGCATACACGGCCATCGGGCCCCACGAGCTGTTATCATGGCACAGCTGCTCTGATTGGCACCTCCGGGGTATCCAGGCAAGCACCGCAGTGGGAGGTTTTTCAATGAACACGTCAGCCCTGCCAGGCAGAGGACGGCTGAGTCGGCAGGTGCCACACCTGCAGAGAAGCTTCAGGGAACCCCACCCTAGCAGGCAGGAAGGAAAGACAGGCTCCCCCAACCCGGCAGTGACAGTCAAGCCAGCCTGCCATTCAGTTACGTGCACATAACTAGCATTGGTCATGGACCGGAGACTGCAGTAGGCACTGCCCTGGGTAGGGAATGCAAAGATGTCCAAGTCGCCGGCTCGTTTTTGTTAGCTTCCGGTCACTCTCTCAACACCACGTTTATCACGGCGTGATCACTACCAGAAATTACCCCACGTGTTAACTTGTCTGTCGTCTGTCTACAGGAGAAGGTAAGCTCCGTGAGGACAGAGCCCATCCTGCCTGCCTTCTCTCACCTGGCACTTAGTAAATAGCTATGGAGTGAATGAATGAGTGAGTGAATGAATGAATGAATGAATGCCTTCGGGAAGGAAAGAAGATAACTAGTGTGCAGTTTCTAATTGTTCCAAACCCTGGCTGAGAGCTTTATCCATTATTATCCCACGAACTCCTATCGTCTCCCTAAAAGGCCCGGCTTATTCCTACCACCCAGCGAGTGAGCTTCAGAGCCAAACACAGTCCAGGGAGAAGCACCCCACCCAGCCCGAGTGTGGCAATGGGGAAAGTGGGGCGATCAGAGATACCCAGAAGGCAAAGCGGCAGGACGTGGGGATGCAGTGCAGGGGCTGAGAAAGAGACAAAGTCCAAGCTATCACCTTGGCTTCTGGTTATGACTCCTGATTCCATGGTGACGCCACAGTGACTGGAAATACAAATCGGTCTAAGTCAGCAATGCCTTGTGTAGTGAAGGCCGTGGGGCTTCCTCCAAGGCCCCGTGTCAGGTTCAAGGCCCTCTGCCCCCAACAGCTGAGTCCCTTCCGAGGAAATGCTCAGCCTAAGGGACGGCCTTGCCCTCGGTCACCCCCCCTCCACGGACACCCGCATCCAGTGTAGAGGTGCAGAGGTCTGGCTTCTTGTCTGAACTGGGGCAGTTCTGAAGGGCCACTCCAGCTTCAGAGCTCCCCGCGGCACCGTGGAGGCCTCTGCTGCATTTCAGTCCCTCCCCCCGCTCTGTCCATTTCTCCTTCCCTGTGTGCACCCCAGGAGTACTCTCCAGTAATCCTCCTGCAGGGAAATCTTAGAGTCACTTTTCCAAAAACCCCAAACGAAGACGCCTCCCAAGATGTCCTTTGAAAACCAAGGACACCCAACCAGGATCACAATGTTGGGCCAGTGCAACTGGATCCCAGCCAGCCTGTTTCTTCACCACCTGAGACTTGGGTGGGTGAGTGGGGGTCTTATTTCTGGCTGGAAATGGCCACGTGCTGGTTAAGGGCATTGTTCATTCTGGAGCCAGGCGGCCTGAGATGGAATCCCAGCATCACCCTCTCCGGTTGCATGACTCTGAGAAAGTCTCTTTTGCTTCCCTCTTTGTAAAATAGAATTCAACCTCACAGGACACCGAGGATCGCGCACGTCGATACACAGGAGTCTTCGGAACATGACCAGGGCTCTGCAGGTGCCGCAGACACGTTAGCTCTCAGCTGCTGACAGTTTTACAAGGTGCACGTCGGCCTTCTCTTTCTGTAGAAACCGTGGGTGTGCAGGTGTGCAGCCCAGAGAGCCCAGCAGAGCCTGGGCCTGATGCTCATCACTGGCTGGGTGGATAGATGGACACGTACCTGTATGCTCGGGTGATGCCTGGGCGCTCGGGCAATGCCTGGACACTGGGGCGATGCCTGGACACTGGGGCGATGCCTGGACACTGGGGCGATGCCTGGACACTGGGGGTGATGCCTGGACACTGGGGGCGATGCCTGGACACTGGGGCGATGCCTGGACACTGGGGCGATGCCTGGACACTGGGGGCGATGCCTAGATGAGGGCTCTCTTGCTGTTCCCCCTCACCCATCCCTCCAGAAGCTTTCAAAATGAAAGACCCTGAACAGATGGAAGATACGGTTATCTGAATTGTCTGAAATTTGCTTATCACTAATTCAGATCAACTAGGGACATGTCATTTCCATAAATCAACTAACCACACACTAGGCCCGCCCCGCAAAGCATCCAGATGACAGTGATAATGTGAATTTATGCAGTGCCTTTGTTCTGCAAAACTCCAAACAGTCGACCATCATTATCTCATTAATCCTGCAGCCATCTCTGAGAGGTAGGCAGAGAGCAGGCGCGTCTCCCATGCATAGGCGGGGAAATAATACTGATAGGAACAGTGAATACTTACTGACCCCTTATTCTGGGCTGGGCCCTATTTCAAGTGCTTTAAAATTTTAACTCCCTTATAACCTGATGAGGCAGTTACTACTGTTTTCCTCATTTTACAGAGGAGGAGACTAGAATCCAGACAAGCTAAGGAACTTGCCCAGGGCCAGTAGGAATGGAAGTAGGACCCCACCCCGGGGCAGCCAGCCTCTGGGGCCTGCCTCATCCCTACATCATGCCGCTCCCACAACCCAGGAGTCAACAGGTCACCAGGGGCAGCTGCAAACGTCAGAGCTATGGGTGGGAGACATCGCAGCGATGGTGAAAGTCTCAGGCCAGCTAGATGTGCAGGGCGAATGGGGGAGGCCTACAGGCCCTGCCTTCAGGAGTGGGTCTGCTCCCCAAATGTGGCATTCACTTGCTGGTTGATCTCACCCCCAAACCAAGAGCCACCAAGTAATTTGGACCTTCCCCTGAATGACTATCAGAATAAGACACGGGTTGGGTGTTAGGGAGATAATACTGGTAGCAAAGGCAGGCAAAGGTGCCATCAAGGTGGGGCGGGGGGAGGTGAAGGGACTCAGAACAGGGACACAGACAAGCCCACATTTTTCTCCATCTCATCTTGTCCTTCCTTTCTACAAAGAGTCCAGGCAGCAGCCACAATCATCTTTTTAAAAGATGCCAAATCCCATCACCACCCTCGCCCTCCAGTGCCTTTCCACCTGGACCCTTACTTTGACAGACCAGGGCCTGGCCTCCCACCTCTTCCCATCACATCCCAAACACCACACCCAATCTCACTATTCCCAGATACCCAGCCTGAGGGAACCCCAGGTATCACAATAAGTCCCTACTCTAATTCTCTTACGGTTGGCTGATTTGCTCTTGTTCATTTACTCATTTATTATTTTCCTCCCCTAATTAGAATGCACGCTCCATACTAGGGTGGTTTGTGTGCTATTCATGATGCATCCCCAGTCTGGAGAACAGTGGGATGCACAATTCATAATGGCACCAGTAAGACGCCAGGGATGACATCTGTGATTTACATAAATTAGCTCCTCACAGCACCCTGCCGAGGCTGGTCCTATTGCCATCCCATTTTACAGAGAAGGGAGCTGAGGCAGAAGGGGTTAATTAACTTGCCCAAATGACAGAGCAGGGATGCGAGTCCAGGCCATCCAGCTGCGAGGTTCTAGCTCCATACATCATTGCCAATGGTTCTCCCTGCTCTCAACATACAGCCTCAACTCCTTAAAACAGGGTGGGAACATCAGACTCCTGGGCCTTAGAAGGCCCTCGAAACCATTTGGTCTGGCCCTGCCAAGAGATTAGGGGTGAGTTAATTACATGTTTGACCAACTATAGCACGCTAATTTTTAAGTTAATAATTCTGTATGGCCAGAGAATGATGTTATAAATATCCAAATAGCTGTTGGCAGAAAAAAAGGTTCTCAACCCCGGCCTTAAAACAATGAGGAGCCCTAACCGGTTTGGCTCAGTGGATAGAGCATCGGCCTGTGGACTGAAAGGTCCCAGGTTCAATTCCGGTCAAGGGCATGTACCTTGGTTGCGGGCACATCCCCAGTAGGGGGTGTGCAAGAGGCAGCTGATCAATGATTCTCTCTCATCGATGTTTCTAACTCTCTATCCCTCTCTCTTTCTCTCTGTAAAAAATCAATAAAATATATTTTTTTAAAAAAATGAGGAAGCCTTTATGATCAGACCTAATCTCCTTTCTAGTCTCATCTCTCGCCATTCCCTGATGCACACACTAAGTTCCAGCCCCGCGGAACCTTCTGGAAGGTCCTGCCCTCTCTCATTCCCCCCCCCCCCCCCCCAATTTGCCTTTGCTATTCTCCACCTGGAGCTCTTGCCTTTTTTGACCTGCTCCTTTATTACTCTTCAGGTTCCAGCTCAGGGTTCCACGTAGGAGGCCTCTCCAAGGGTGCCCCTTAGCGCCCCGCACTTCTCCTCACCCTGGACGTAGCCCACGGGGGCGTGCATGATGGAGACAGAGACAAAGGAAAGGGAAAGAGCAAAGGGGTGGGGTTATATTAGAGTGATCAGGATGGCTGTGCATTCACTAAACCAATGGTCTTTAATTTTTTGATCAAATACGCCTATAATTCTTGAGGATACCTCCCAGTACATGAATACATATTTAATTATAGACATACCGAATCACTGCTGTAGTTCACTATAAAATTTATACAAAATGTAGAAGCACAGAAAGGATCAGAAAAATTATTAGGAAGAGATGTTCTAGAACATTCTTCTGGCCTCCTGGTGCGCTGTCCGGCACACTCGCGTATGTACCTGTATTTAAAGGCTACTGTGCCAGAATGTCATCTCGCTTTAGTGTTAAAAAGGAAAAATACAAACAAAGAAACAAGGTCACTCCCTGATCCTAGCTAATTACACACAGCAGGCGCCTGCCAATAATCTGCCCAATGACTCAGAGGATGTGGTTCAGGAGACGGTAGGTAAGTCAGCCTCAGACAGGTCACTTCCTAATTGTTGGTCTCAGTTTCCCCCTCTGTAAATATAGGGTGTGGTCTAAATCCCAAGGGGCCTGAGTCTACACAGGCACAGAGACCCAAGGTCAGGGTCACTCAGGCCCGAACCACACCACTGTTCCCTGACCTAGAAGCGGCCCACTCCATCGTGCTGTGACCTGCAGCCAAGTTCTGGGGTGGGCAGGGCTTCCACTTGCTGCCCTTTTATTGATCTTCACCGGTTTACACGGGAGGGAAAATGCACGCAAAGAAACAAAGGCGCTCTATCTCTAACCCCAGCAAATTATGCGGAGATTTCAAGAGAGTAATGAAAACCATAAAGCATTCGCTGAAATAAGAGATCCCAATCTTCCATAATCTTTGGTGATAAAACGCAGAACAGCAGGCCGGTGACACCCATTCATAAATCCCGGGTCCGTTTACCAGCGCTCGGTTCCTAGCCCGTTCACCAGCACCGAGAACTCATCCTGTGGTTCTGTGGCGGGTGCTTTAAGGGTCACCGGTGCATGTCAGCATCGTGCAATGTCAGGGCTGCAAGGGATTCTGTGGCTGCAAGGCACACAGATGGGGACAGTTGGCTTCCCCTCTGGACTGCAGCCAGACACAGCCCTGTGATGGGGCAGGGTGGGTGCGAGTAAGCGGAGGCTCGTGGAAACCAACTTGTCCCAGAGCTACGCAGCTAGGAGTGGAGCCAAGCCTCCCGGCAGCCCGATCCGCTGCCTCCTTCTTCTGGAAAGCTCCGTGAGCTTCTCAAGGCTGGGTTGGTCTTTGTCATCTGTCTCCCACTGCCCCAGCATGAGACGTGGCTGGTAGCGGGTGGTGACTAATACTGAGGAAGGCAGAAAGGGGTGAGGGGGGAAGGAACGGAGGGAGAGGAAATGGAGGAATTCAGTTTATGGCTTCTCTGCCAATCCTGAGAACAATGCTAAAAACGAAGACCGTTTGCAGAGCCCTTGATTTGCGCCAGCTGGCAGGGCCAGTGTTTTGAATGCAATGCCTCATCTACGCTTCCAGCAACCGACAGGGAGGGCACTGCCGTCGTTCCCATTGTACAGAGCGGGAAATGGAGGCTCAGAGAGGTCCAGTCACTTGCCCAAGGTCACTCAGCATGTAGGTGGTAAATCCAGAATATCAACTTTGCCGGCTCCAGTGCTTAACCATCTCCCCAGACTGCCTGCCACAGGGAGCAGAAATCAGACTTCTTAAACCTTTCCAGCACCTTCTGCTACGCTGTGTGGTAAGAGCAGGGGTAGCTCTCACATCAGATGGAGACAGCCTCCCGGTGGCTCCCAGGTGACGGCCTCCTAAGGAACCGGATGCCTGTCCACAGGGCAGGGCGTGCGGCCAAAGCCCGGTCAGGGGCCGTTTTCACAAGTGACGGGAGATCCATTCTCCTTCCCAAAGGCAGAAGGAGCCCGCGCAGCTGTAAGTTTGGGCGTGAACAGCCAGGACCAGGATGAGAAAGGGAAAGACGGGCCAGTGTGTAGAGGTGGAATGAGGAAGCTCAAGGGAAATGAGGGCCTGGTAAGGGGACATGTCAAGGTGTCAAGGTGGGCGCCCAAAAAGTGGGAGATGTCCAGGTGAAAAGCACCAACAGAATGGGCTGCACTGTCAGGTAGCTCTGGCTCCCCCACTTCCTCCTGTGAGACCTTGGACAGATTCCTTATCCTCCCACAGCCCGCAGTCCTCATCTATAAAAGGAGACTAATAAGAATAGTACCCACCTTATAGAGTTGTTATCAGATTAAATAAAACAGTGCCTATAAATTGCTTTGAGCACAAGGGCTGGTACATGGGAAGCGCTCCATTAGCAATAGCGATTGGCGGTGCTGGTTGGGTCATGATAACTGATGTGTAAAGTCAGGGGAGGCGGAGGCAGGAGGAGGGAAGATGAAAGGAGGGCGCGGTCACCTCACCCCGAATCTTTAAGTGACGTGAGGTTAACAGACCATGTCGGAATGCAGCCAAGCCAAAGAAAGCCGTTCAGTGACGTGCCCGAGGCTGAGTCACAGTGTTCTCTGGCAGCCACTGTGGCTGAATCATCTGGCAGTCCAGCCCCTGGCATCGACTTTGCACAGAGTGGGCACTCCACTAATGTCAGAAAAATGTACAAGTGGCTGAGTCTCCTGAAGTCTATAATGAGATTATATTCCCCACTCTCTCCCTTTGCTAGGATCCCTTTCACTTCCCTCCCTGCCGATTCATTTCTCTTCTTCCCACGCCTCTCGAGCATCTATTGTATGTATGTCATGGTCCTTCTGGACACGAGCAGGGCATTAAAAGGAGTCAGGACAGGGCTGTGATGGAAGCAACCAGTCATAAGCATTGAACAACCGGAGTGTGAATTACATATTACACTTGGCCACATCCCACTGCCTACCCAAAACAGGTCATTCCTTTGTCTGTCCACTCTGTGCATAAATCTTAAAGGGCAATCCTACTACTGCCTTTCTTATTCCCAAACATCCAGTCCTCACAAGCATTTCCCTAAGAAAACTGTGAAATGGGCTTACGGCAGCTCGGCAAAGAGCGCTTCATCTCTCCAGTGGGACATCACAACTCAGAACCTCAATGAGTCTGACACTTGGGGGGCGGGGGGCCTCCATCTGGCCATCGCTATGCACAAAGAGTTCCCAGTCTTCAACCAGCACATGCTGGCCCTCTAAGTCCCAAGACACTTCTGAGGGCATGCAGGGGGCAGTCCACGTGGCAGGTTGGGTTCCCCGAGAAGCCGGAGAACTGATGAAGATGAGCATGATGAGATGTATGTAGGGCTTCTACATAGAGAGACACAAAGGGGTGCTCTTGGGCTTGACCTCTGTGTAGGGAAGGTGAGAAGCCTCACTGGGCAGAGGGAGAAGTTGGGCTGTGATTTGGTTTCAGTGGAGGCCTCAGCCCAGCCCTTAGTGTGCTCAGAAGCTGGGATGACCCTTCAGAGCCATCCTGAGTTGGTGAGTGGGAGTCCGGTTTTCATACCCCCATTCCAGTCAACTGGTCACTGAGGGCTGGCTGCCTAGGAAGGGCGTATGACTTCGGCCCAGATATTCTCTTTTAAAGAGGGTCGGCCTGCGGACTGAAGGGTCCCAGGTTTAATTCCGGTCGAGGGCACATGCCCGGGTTGTGGGCTCGATCCTCAGTAGGGGACATGCAGGAGGCAGCCAATCAATGATTCTTTCTCATCATTGATGTTTCTATCTCTCTCTCTCCATTCACCCTTCCTCTCTGAAATCAATAAAGATATATTTTTTAAAAAATAAAGAGGCACTTTCCAAATAGGGCCAGGAGCTTTGGGCTGTACCAGCAGCATCCCGATGGTGACGAGCGGCCTTCAGTCCCGAAGGGGTCCTCACCAGTGCATCTCTGTGTCCGGGACTGTCCATGATGTGGCCCCGGACTCTTCCCCACTGAAGAGCGTGAAAACACAGGGCAGTGATTGAGATGCTGGGCTCTGGAGTCAGACAGGCCAGAGCTCCACTGGACAACCTGTCTATACCTCTGAGCCCCTCACTTAAAGGGGGAGCTAATAGTCTCTCGGGCATTCAGCTGTTGTACAGCTGGATAAAACAACACATGTGCCTGGCATGCAGTAATCACTCAATAAAACCCAGGACAGAGGAGGAAAGGAACTACTTCAGGCCAGTGTTTCTGCTTTAGTCTCCTAGGGACAGAGGCATGAATGCCAGTATTTATTCAGGGCCTTCAGCTATATACCAGGAACAGGTCGAGGTCCCGGGAATGCAGCGGTGATCCAAACAGAGAAAGCCTGGCCCTCATGAAGTTGAGTGGAACAGGAAGTGACTGTGTTTGAGACACAGGTCCCATGAAGGAACATATAGCTGGGAAAGAGGACAGAGGGCTGGCTGGGGACAAAGCAGGGGAGTCAGGGGCGGGGGGTGGCTATTCTAGACAGACCGATCAGGGAAGCATCTCTGAGGAGGTGAGCAAACTCCAGACAGAAGTGAGGACAGGAGAGTGTGGGGGATGCCATTTTGGTAGAGGAAACCTCAAGGTCAAAGGCTGAGATTGAGAACTGCTTGTTATATTCTGGGAATGGCAGAAAGGACCCCAGGGGTGTGAAGAGCCATGAGTCAGGGGGAGGGCACGGGGCTGAAGAGGCAGCCAGGCTGGATCACACAGAGCCTCAGGCCCGGCAAGAACTCTGCGTCCTCCTCCGAAGGTGCTGGGAGGAAGCCCCTGGCGGTATTTGTATTGATTTCCGAGAGGAAGGGAGAGGGAGAGAGAGAAACATCCCTGACGAGAAAGAATCATTGGTCGGCCGCTCTCTGCATGCCCCCCAGCAGGAATCCAGCCCACAACTTGGGCATGTGCCCTGACCTGGAATGGATCCGTGACCTCCTGGTTCCTAGGTCGATGCCTGGTTCATAGGTCAACCACTGAGCCACACCGGCCGGGCTCCTGGCGGGTTTTGAGCAGGAGAGGGATGCTGCGGGGATGCATGGGTTCTGAGCTGCAGGAAGAGAAGCCCAGGAATGAAAGACCAGCAGAGTGCTGGTCAGTGAAGGAGGAAGGAAGCGGGTCCCAGATCCCAGAGCAGTAAGGAGTCTCCGGAGCATCTGGCCCAGCTTCTTGCCTTCAGCAATTGGGGGATGAATGTCGCCATGTGGGGGCGTGAGGAATCTGAGTCCAAAGACACCGAGAGACCTGCTGAGGGTTCCACAGCCACTGAGGAGCAGAGGGAGGGTGGGTGGGGACCTTGGTCTCCTCCTGGGCAGGTGCTCCAGTAGCCCATGCTGAGGAGGGGTGCTAGTTTTCATTGCTGTTATTTTTAAGGCAAACGCTCACACTAATGGGGATTGTAGGTAGGTAGGTAGATAGATAGATAGATAGATAGATAGATAGATAGATAGATAGATAGAATAGAGATAGAGGTATATAGACAGTTCAGGAAGTTCCTGAGTCACAGTAGCGAAGGTGTCCGTTTAACTATCTGTGTCCTCTGACCAGCCTCTCTCTGGTCCACACACCACGCAGCCAAGACTTAGCCTTTCCCCAGCATCCCTCTGTCCGAAGCAGTCCCTCAGGGCCCAAGAGGGAAACCAGTTCAACTCTCAGGTGAGTTTGGACCCAGAGCATGCAGTGAACGCAGATCGGTCATGGAGAGAAACTGCTCCTCACCACTGAGCTGGGTGGTGCCTGCAGCAAAGGCAGAAGATTCAGGGCCATCAAGCCAAGAGGCCACACGCTTGAGGCCATGGTCCCCTGACAAGGCCCAGAAAGCAAACGCTCTCCTGGGTTCCCCGGATGTGCACTGAACACATCACCTGCAGGCGGGCGGCCAGGCGGAGCTGCCGTGGGGGACAAAGGACACAGCTGGTTCTGAAGAGTCTGAGAAGAATGAGAGCCTGGAGGAAAGCCCCTCCCCGCCCCCGGCCCCTCAAAGGGCAGAGATCTGAAGCTAGATCTGGGGCTTGGTGTGAGGGTCCCAGCCCGGGAGGGTGAGGAAGGGAGAGATGAGCAAGGCCTTGAAACCCATGGGGCGGGGGGGGGGGGGGGGGGGGGGGGGGAATCAGCTCCAGGAGGGGCCTGCGCGGCAGGGCAGCAGCATGGGGGAAGGAAATGTAGGTTAGCATCTGGGGCAGTTCTGAACCCGGACTGACACCAGTCGGGAAGTCAGACAGGGGCTGTATGAGAGAGGAAACAGAAAAGACAAAAGATCAAGAGGGTGGCAACGCCTCAGGTTGGGAAAAGGAGCACAGGAGGAGAAAAAAGGAATCGCTCTGATGAAGCGGAGGGAGGGTTGCTGGGCAGGCTGAGGAGAGGCAGGGCAGCCAGCCGCCCTCACCCCTGTCCCTGTCCATCTCTGCATCAGACTCAGGGCTAAGGGATACAGGGGCTGAGCATCCCTCCCTACAGGGAGACCTGCAGCGGACCCCAGGCTGACCCGGGCCACTGCCCAGGGCACTCGCTGTAATTCCACTCGAATTCCCCCACCACCACACCACTGTCTCCCTCCCCGAGCCCTGCGCTCTCTGCATGGACTCCACTCCGCATTTATCCTGTCTGGCTTTTATTTGCTGGGCTGTGCACTGAATTCCTCCACAAATATTTGTCGAGCATGAAGAGGGCCCTGGGCTGGAGGCTGGGAGGGATGCTGAGTTAGGAGGTCAGCCCTCTCTCAAGGACTAGGGGGAGAGGAAGCGCCGGGTCGTACAGCCAAGGACCCCCCCATCCCAAGTCTGCTCGTCACTCCCCAGCAGTGTGACCTTGGGCAAATTCCTCCAGCTGTCTTCATTTCGGTCCTTCATCCTTCATCGGTAAAACAGAGGGGCGTGAGGATGGGGGTGTGGGGTGAGGAGGCCAGAAGGGCAAACGGGGTCAGGTCAGGGTCTTTGCATAATGTCACAGCCATTTATTAAGCACTTACTACTCGGTGTGTGGGAGTGGTTTAGATGCTTTATGGATGTTGCTCCTATACCTATAATCACCCCACGAGGTGGGAACTGCTCTCTGCCCACAGATGGGACAGTACATGGGGGAGAAGTCTGCTCAGTGCCTGGCACACAGTACGAGTGTGAGTAAATGCTGAGTTATTCGTTCTCTGGACACACATTTGCATTTACGGTGTCAAATAGTGGTTCTCAAGCAGAGGTGGTTTCGCCCCGCCCCCGGGGACATTGAGCAGTGCCTGGGGACATTCTCGATTGTCACAACTTGGAGGAGGGGCGGGGCTGCTGGCACCTAGTGGGAGAGGCCAGGGGTGCTGCTCAGCCTCTTTCAATGCACAGGGCAGTCCCCACAACCACGAGTTCTCTGGTCAAAATTGTCAGGAGTGCTGAGGTGGAGACAC
The DNA here is from genome assembly GCF_951640355.1 of Cnephaeus nilssonii. Taxonomy (NCBI): domain Eukaryota; kingdom Metazoa; phylum Chordata; class Mammalia; order Chiroptera; family Vespertilionidae; genus Cnephaeus; species Cnephaeus nilssonii. The sequence continues at coordinate 10,575,762 of NC_137077.1, forward strand.
CCAGCTCTGGCCCTGGGGATCCGGGAGTGTAGCCCACCGAGTCCCCGGAGCCCACATCCCAGGACAGTGGACAGACAGTGAACAACTGACCGATAAGTGGGTAGAGGTGTGCTGGTACTAAGCGTTAAAGAGAAAAGTAAAGTAGGTCAGGAGGCAGGAGTGTAACGGGGTCGCAGGGAACATAATGGGACATTTGAAAAGAGACCGAGAGGAGTGAGGGGTGCATCTGTGGCTGCCTGACTGACGGGCGAAGGCCCTGGGCAGGGCACAGGGGCATCCTCGGGTGTAGCAGAAGGTCCGCGCAGCTGGTGCACAGTGAGCCCGAGCAGGTGGTTGGGAATGAAGCCGGGAAGTGACCAGGACAATTCAGTTAGCTGTGGGGACTCTGTCCGGCCCCCAGAGTGGTACCCGCCTTGAGGACGTGGGTCCTGCCCTCGTGTGCAACCTCCCGGTGCCACACACTTGCCGGAACGAGGCTGAGGAAGACGCCAAGTTGCACTGTACACCGGCTCAGGTCAGACAGTTTCCTGTATTAGGAAATTTACACGAGACAAACTGTCCCCGCTTGGTTCTGGTTTAAGGCAGGAAGTGGGTTCAAATGTGCTGCCAGCTTTTACTTTGTAGTTGTTGGTTGGCGTTCATTCATTTCAGGAGAGAGTAAGTATATAATGAAACCTATCGCTGAGAAAGGGGTGGCAAGACCTAGAGCTGAAACTGAATAGAATTTCAACCTATTCTTTGAGTCTTGATGAGAAGACATATTCTTCATGGATCCAACAATTGTTATTTAAAGTTAACCATAGTGCAGAGCTGGGATGATGCAAACACAAATCAAGCACAAATTCTTTTTCAAGCAACTTATAGGGTAGTAGAAAAGTTAGGACATACAGCTAATCCTATTAATAAAAGGCTAATATGCAAATTGTCCCCTCGACCAGGGTTTGACCAGGGGCGGGCTGGCCGTCCAACTGCCTGTGGTCCCTCCCCCAATCACCCCTTCACCCCGATCGGGGGCGGGGCTGGCCCGCCAACTGCCCACAGCCCCTTCCACCTCCACACCCCTACCCCCATCCAGCCTGGTCCGATTGGTCCTGATCAGGGCAGGCCAGCCGGACCCCACCCATGCACGAATTCATGCACCAAGCCTCTAGTTAATAATATAAGACACAAAGTATCAATTGAAGAGAATGAACAAAGAACCATGAATAAGAATCAATAACTACTTAAAAGGCAGGACAGCATATAGCTTTCATCTCACATGCCAACTCTATCACTAGTGGGTGCCTAGGGCAGTGTTGAGAAGGATTCTGAAGTCCCCCATGAACTCCGTGAGAAAGTGCCATGTTCCATGACTGTGTCTGCCATGAACAGAGATGTCATGTGGCAGGTGTACCTAGTATCTTCGCCATCCAAGCTTAAGTGGAGACCAAATAAATGGAAGTGTAGTTTTAAAAGTGCATCATGCCCTTGCTTTTCACATTTAATATGTAAATATAATAAATATGCTACACTATTAAAGTGAAAATGGAGGAGGAGTAAAAAACACAGTTTTATAATGTTGAGTGCACATTTATTTACCACCTCAACTCCAGGAGTACTTAAGAAAAAAAAGAGAAAGAATAAGGAATTCTCTGCTATTAAATGAATAACTATAAAAGGCTCAGACAAGGCGGTGCAACTTAAAATCAGGGGGTAGCTGGCTGTGAAGCGGGGTAGAGCTTGGGGCTGCGGCCCCTGCCCAGCCCACCCCACCTGCTCCCCCCGAGAGTTCCACAGAAAACCCTCTGGCAGGAGAGCAGGGAAATCTCTTCCTAGAACTGGATTTGCCAGTCAAATCCTTCCTTTCCAGGGACCGGACGGACATGCAACATGTCCTTATGTCACTGCCCCGTCCTTCACGAGGCTGTTTAGCAACAGGTTTGGGCGGACTTCCGAAGTCTGCTTTCTCTGGGGCCCTGTCCACAGCCCGTCTGTAGCGTGGCAGCAGCAACCCAGAAATGAGATTGAGTTCCATTCCCACACAACCAAGCTCCAGAAGGATCGTCCACTTGCTAGTCAGGCTGGAATTGAGCCCAAGGTCTCAGGACCCAGAGAGAGATGAAATTGCTTTATTAATATCACAAAGTGGAGGTGGGGGAAAGACAGTGTTCTGGATGTGCTGTGCCAGCAATACTCCAACACACAAACAATCAGAAGGTGGGGCAGGTGGATCCCCCAGAGGCGGCCTGGGAAGGCACCCCACTGGGAGGAGGTGGGGCCCTGTTGGCCATGTGCTGAGTCAAGGGGAATGGCTGTGTCCTCCGGCCCAGACTGACAGCCCTCCAGGAAAGAAGGTGACAAAAAAGAACCACAACCAAAGGGATCAAAAGCTTAGATCACAAAAGTAAAAATTTAAAAAAAAAAAAGTCCTTTTTTGAAAGGCAGACAGAAAACGTGCCTTCACAGCGCCAGCCTCGGGTGGCCTTTAGCGAACTCTGCCCAGAGCCCGGGCTGCCCAGCCTGTCACAGCCTGGCTGTGAAGCGTTCGGTGTGTCCCTCAATCCTGTGGCTCAGCGACCTGGCTTCCTGTGTTGTTATTTTTATTTTCGTTTCAGGAGAAAGAGCTGGGAGGGAGAGGGGAGCCAAGCAGGAATACAGCGTGTTTCTAAAGTTCATGTGCAGACATGGCCAGGCAAGACAAGCTTCTGATGATTCGTTCAACATTCCTAGCTAAGCATCTACCATGTGCCGGGCCCGTGTCTCTCTGAGCCTCGTGGGGTGGGACAATGCACGTGGTCCATGAAGACCTCTGTGGTGCCCACCGAGGTGCTGGTGGGCAGACCAAATAGGAAGCTTTCATGAGCCCTCATGGGACACCACGATATACCCAGAAATAATTGAGTGGGTGTCGTGGATTAGCAGGTACGAACAGGAGGCAATGACATTTGTGCGATTAGGAGTAACATGCTCCCCATTAATAGCCACACTTTGGTGAGGCCCTGCGGAAATGACTTGGAGCATCATTGAAGTCATTTGTCTGATGATGACGATGATCACAGGGCAAACAGTATTAATACTGAGTGCTATGCATTTACATATATGACAGCATTTAATTCTTACGACAATCCTAGGAGGTACGTGGTATTATCCCTGTTTTACAGATGAAAAAACAGAGGCTCAGGAGGGCTGAAGAAGTGGCTCAAGGTCACATGGCTGAGAAGTGGCGGAGCCAGGACTGAGGTCAGGTTCATCAGATCCCAAGGTGTGTGTTGGTTTCACTATGCCTCGCCTCTTAGCATTATGGGAAACCATCAGGGCTCCCCTGCCAGAACACAGCACGCAAATTCCCCAAAACAAAACCTCATTCTGCTTCAGTTTTTGAATGGTAAGGTTTGGAGAGCTCATCATAAAATAAAAAACTCAGAAACAAACCCAAGCACAGAAGAACTTGATTTATGATAAAGGCTGCACCACAGATCAATGGAGGGGGAAAAAAGTGATTCCTTAATAATGTTGAGAAAGCTGGCTCACTAAATGGATTTGGGTCCCTCCCATTCACCATTTATAAAGGTAGACTCCAAGCGAATGAAAAACCTAAATATGAAAAGAAAACTATAAAGCTAACAGGAAGAAGAAGGGCCTTTTTAATAAGAGTCCCAAAGTACAAACCAGAAAGCAAAAAAATCGATTGCTTCAATGACATCGAAATTAAGGGCTTCTGTCCAACAAAAGATACTATACACAAAGTTAACAGAGAAGTGGCAGAGTGGAAAAAGACATTTGCAATGCCTAAACCCAACAAAGGATTAACATCTAGCTAGCCAAGAAAGACCAATAAGTGAACAGGAAAAAGAAAAAAGAAAAAAGAGGAAAAGCAACAGAAAAATGGTTTGTGAATATGAGTGGGCAGTTTTCACAAACGTGAAAAGTAGAATGCTAGCATAGTCAACAGATATATGACGAGATTCTAAAAATCACTAGTAATGAGAGAAATGAAAATGAAACAGCAATGAGGTTCCATGCTATACTCAACATTGGAAAAATTAGAATGTTGCGTAATACTGGATGCTGTAGGAGAGGTGGGTAAATGGGAACCCTCACACACGGCTGGTGGGAGTCTAGATTGGTGGAGTCCATTCTAGAGACTTATCTAGTGATTATGGAAACAAAGGACATACAAACCCTATGACCCGGCAAACCCATGCTTGGGGACAGAACCTAGAGAGATACTTGCACAGGTCCACAAGGGGTCAAGTGCAAGGATATGCATGATGGCACTGTTTGTGGTAGTGGGGAATTGGAATCAACTAGTTGCCTATCACTGGAGAACGAATAAATGCAAAATATGGTGGATACTTATGATGTGAGAGTCGTTAGCACCATTCACCAAGTACTTCCAACTTTCCTCCTTCTAGATTCATGACAGATGGCAGTCTCCACCTCTTGTGGTGTTGGGAATGGCCATGTGCTCTGTGTCGGCTGCTTCTGGACTCGTGTGCTATTTGTTTGCCACGGAGCCGATTATGAGCCAGTGAGAGGTTTGCCACCCTCTCCTCTCCCTGCCATGGTGGAGGCTCCATCAACCGAAGGCCCCGGCTGAGATGTGAAGCAACGCGCCCAGGGACCTGACAGGTAGTATGGCCAATCAGTCAACCTTGTATTACTTTAAGCCATTAAGATGTTGGTGGTGCTACTGCAGCATCACTCAGCCTACCGTGATCGCTACAACTATGCAGCTGTTAGAAGCAATAAACTGGATGTACAGCCAACAACGGGGACAGATCTTAACACCATGGTGAGAACATGGGTGGAAATAGTAAGAACAGCACAGGCTCCGCTATAAATACACACACAAAATAACATGCACGGCCTATAGACATGTAACTGTTGGAGGGCATGTGTTCAACACCTCAGATGGGTGTGGAGATCACAGATGAAGAGAGAAGAGAAAAAATAAGAGCTAAAACAAGAGAGCCTTACATTGATGATGATGATACCTGCATAAACTTAGGAGTATGAATCATTCGACTCTCTCTTATATCTAAGATCCAAAAAGAAAAGGAAAGGGAAGTGTGTCACTAACTTGTCTTAGTGGACTTCAGATGCATTTTAAATCCTTCCCTTCTCCACCAAGTTTTCATCGACCTCACAACCTCCATGGTTACCACACTCGCTTGGTACAAAGATTATAGCCACGGCCGCTCCTGCCAATTTCCATTTCTCTGTGAGCTGAGGGAAGAGAGCAGCAAGCAGCCTGCCTGGTCAGACAAGAACGGAACTGCACCGACTGGGGCAAACAGCAAGCCAATGGGCGATGGGCAGTGTGGGGAGTAGTCCCAGCTCCCGATAGGATGTCAGCTGAGAACCAATGCAATGGCCCAGCGGGCGCGCCTGCAAGTCCTGCTCAGGCCTGCACCTGCAGGAGGTGATGCAAGGCCCTCAGGGGACCGCTCCTGGCAGCTGAAGTTTGCTGGGTTCCCGGAGGACATGGGGTTCAGGAGTGGGCTGGCTTGGAACTCACTCCCTAGCCACATTCCAGCAATGACTATGCAGAAACACTCTTGAGAGGCAAACACAGCTCGGCCCCAACTGCTCCTTGCCATCACTTTCTCTCCCTTATGTCGTGCAAAGGGGCCGGGCGGAGAGTCAGGCAGACCTGAGCTGAGTTCCGGGGGGTGCCCCAGGGAGAAGCTGTAAAGCTCTTTGGGGCAGGGACCACAGATTATTTGATGTAGTATCTCTGGCTCCTCATCAAATGTTTATGGAGTGAATAAAGTCATGAATGAGTCAGTTAATTGATTAACAAATTAATTTTTCTTCCAGTGATCCCTATTTTATACCTCTTCTCTCCCCGTTGGCATTGAATTAATTCGGCGCTTGGAGCTATTTATCTCCAAGCCTAGCACTGTGTCAGGCACACAGTAGAAGCTTATGAATATTTGCTGAACTGAATTGTTTATGTGCTTCTTACTTATTCATTTTCTTTTAGAAACCACCAACTTGGATGAATATGTTTGTTTTATTTGAGGCACCCCCTCCAGAATGTAAATAATAGTAATTCCTTTCAATTACCAAACATGTGATACAAGGTTCTTTCACATTCATTATTGAGATTAATCCTTATATCATCAGCCCTCTCTTATTACGTTCTTTATATAGATAAGTAGGATAAAACTAAAAGAGAGTAAGTAATCAACCCACAGTTTTCTGGACTGCAATGTGGAAGAACAATAGAATTAGAAAATCAGCATTTTGCCATCCTCACCAGCACGACGACTCCGGTAAGGATCATCCCCAGATGCTAAGATTTCTGGGGGAGAGATTGTACGGGGAACAGGATATTCACATGCTCTCGAAGGATCACAGATTACTTGCTAGCCACAAAGGGAAAATGTGTCCGTAACAGTGAGATCTTGTGGTCACTACCTTTTTAGCCAAGGGATCAGACTTAGCATCTCCGACTGTGGGACGGCCAGACTTTATGCGTCCCCAGTGGGATGCGGTCACAAGCTCACAGCAACACCTGTGGTATTCCTGCCGAACGTGTTCCATTTTACTACAGCCATGAGGAAACCCACAAACAAATCCCGAATGCGGGCCATTCCACAAAACTCGCCGTCTGTTTTTCTTCAGAAACAGTCAGTCATGAAGACATAAAAAGGCAGGGAGCTGTTCTGAATTAAAAGGGATACAGCAATCAAATGTAACACATCGGTGCCTCGATTTTTTTTTTTTAAAGTTATGAAAGTCATTCTTGGGGCATTTGAGGAAAATTAAGTAAGTAGTGAATAGTAGATGGTATTATTGAATTGATGTCCGTGTTCTGAGGCACGATATTATTGTATTAATGTTAAATCCCTTGATTGTGATATAATGGCCTGGTAATTAAGTAGGAGAATGCCCTTGTTCTCAGGAAAGGCAGCAGAAGCATCTGGGGTGAAGATCGGGGTAAAGTGTCGTGATGTCTGAAACTTACTTTTACATGGTTCAGCAAAATGAAAATGTGGGGGGGGGGGTGGAGAGAAAGAGAGAGAGAGAGAGAGACAGACAGACAGAGAGAGAGAATGTGACAACAATGCTAACAGTTGGTGAATCACAGTGAAGAAAGTGAGTATTTACTATTATCATACTACTAGAGGCCTGATGCACAAAATTGTGCACTCAGGGGTGAGGGGATCCCTCAGCCCACCTGCGCCCTCTTGCAGTCTGGGAGCACTCGGAGGATGGGGAGCGGGCCCAAGCCGGACATCCTTTGTGTTGTCACAGAAGCAGGAGAGGCTCCCGCCACTGCCACTGTGCTTGCCAGCCGTGAGCCCGGCTCAGGGCTTCTGACTGAGCGGTCCTCCTCCTGTGGGAGCACACTGACCACCAGGGGACAGATCCTGCATGGTGGTCAATGCGCGTCATAGTGACCGGATGTCCGGTTGCTTAGGTTTTTATATATATAGATTCCTTCAAAAAAAAAAAAAAAGCCCTGGCTGCTGTGGCTCCGTTGGCATCATCCCACAAACTGAAAAGTCTCCAGTTTGATTCCAGGTCAGGGTAGCAACTGATTGATGTCTCTCTCTCGCATCGATCTTTCTCTTCTCTCTCTCTCTCTCTCTCTCTCTCTCTCTCTCTCTCTCTCTCTCTCTCTGTCAATAAAAACATATCCTCGGGTAAGAATTTTTTCAAAAATTAAAAAACAAATGTTGGGAGAAAAACAAAGGTGTTCTGATTTTAAGGCCAAGGACTAACCAGGACACTGACCCACCCATACAGGAGGTCCCTGGTGTACAAGCAGCGTCCCTCCTCCCTGTCCCCTGGACTGCCATCAGATAGCCTTCTCTAGCTGGGAAGAATGATCAGGCATTCAGATAGAGAGGGCTGTTTTCCTTCTTGTTCATTAAAAACATCTTTTCTGTTGATAAGGGTACCAATATATACTCAATATGGATTATAGAATGTAGTTGATTTTCCACCCCATTTCCATTTTAATAGTAAAACATATTTGCTAAACATCCCAATTAAAGGTTGGACAAAAGGCCATACTTCACTGTACAAGCTGCATTTTCACTAATTTGGCCGCTGGTTAAGGGTTTAAGAGAGATGCCAGCTGTCAGGCCGAAGTGCTGCCCTCCTCCCAGCCCTGTCCCCAGCAGGCATGACTAATCAATCACCGTGCACTTTTCCCCCAAGCCTGAACCTTTTCGGAGGCCTCCTGGTATTAGGGTTTTCCTTTTTGTTTTTTTTTAAAGACATTAGGAGAGGAGGAAAATGCTCACCCTTCTCTTTCTAGGAGACTCATTATATCCAAAGAGCTTATGTAAGACATTTTCTCTGAAAAATTGTTGTTTTCAAGGTCCCTGATTTCCTCTTAATTATTCATTCCACAATTATTTCTGGGCTGCCAAGATGAATGGGAGCCAGATCTCCCCCAACCCCCAAGGCTCACCAATGGAAACTGACAAGGTGTTCAAGGCAGGGCACAAAGCAAGGAGTGGCCGACGGGCTGGGAAGGGGAGGAACGGGTTTCCCAGAAGACGTGGCTCATGCTCAGAAGCCTTCTGGATGAGTTCGTGTGGCCTGAGAGGTGCTGGTGGCAGCAATGCTATGAGGGACATGCGGTGTGCTGCCATGACGCATTATCCCCACTCCGGCATCACCAACTCCCATGGGGACCCCCAGGCACCGGAGCCGACTATTGGTCTATCCCAGCGTGAGGCCGTGTTGGCTGCCAACACTGTTTTGCTGGTGGTGAAATTCCGTGAGTGTGTCCTGTTTGTGAGTCAAGTCTGCCTTTTCACTTTGGTGGGGCAGGTCACTGCAGCAGGTGGAATGGGCAGCTGTCTGCTGAGATTTGTGCAGTGCCAAACGGGACCCACCCAAGATGGTGAAACATGTGGCTCCCCAATGTCTGAAAATCCAGCTCCCCATGAGAACAGCATCCTAGTGAGGAGAGAACATGATGGGACAGGGGGAGGGGGGATGAAAACCAACATTTACTGAGCAGCTATTATGTACCCACATTGATAGGTGTTTACATCAGCCCCTTTGACCATCAACAAGCTTGGGAGGCAGGGGAGAGGTGGAGAAATCCCAAATGGCTCTCCTACACTGGATCAGGATCAAAACCTAACAAAGTTATGAAGCAGGTGGACAGAGGGAAAAGGTGTGTGTGTGTGTGTGTGTGTGTGTGTGTGTTGGTGTTACTCTGTGTATTAAGCACCTAGAAAACTCTAAAAGGTATTATTATGCCCATTTTGCAGATGAGCAAGTTGAGGGTTCAGGAAGGTTTGTTCATCATCATCCTTGCAACACAAACAGCAATGTGTATTAGTGAACACTCATTTTGTACCAGGCTCCACAAACTCTTTAGATAAATTATCTTATTTCATTTTCACAGCAACCCTGTGATGTGGGCTTCATTATGACCATTGTAACTGTGAAGTCGCTAAGTCTAAAAAGAAGGGTAGGTCACCTGGTCAATAATAGTAAAACACGTTCAGTAGGCATTGGCTCTGTGATTTAAACGCAAGTCTGCCTGACGCTAAGCCCACGTTCGCAAACACAGCTAATGCTGCCTCCACAATGTGTGCCACCTACTAAGTGCCAGAGCACCAGAACCACCACTGTGGTAGTGGGAAACATCCTCTACCTCCCAGGGGACTCTGTTAGGGCCTCCTTGTGTGTGTGGATGTCATTCTTTAGACCAAATCTAAAAAGACAGGGAAAACAGTCTCAATAAAAATGTAACCTTTATTTCGGAAGGGCCAGCCTTCAGCAACAATAGTGTACAATGATGTCATGCCTGCTGTGTGCCAGGCACGGTTCTAGGAAGCACAGTATATATGGTGGTGGACGTACCACTGCTCACCCATACTCCTGGCTTCCCTCTGCTCTGGGCCCTTTCTGCCACCTTGAACTTGTGCATGGCCATGCAGTTTGCTTTGGCCAATGAGGTACAAGCAGAAGTGATTTGCATCACTGTCGGTGAAGCCTTTGAGAGCCAGTACATGACTCTCCATAACCTGTCTTTGCCACTGTAGCCAGCATGGAAACACATTGATAGGAAGAAGTTGTAAAATTGAAGGAGCCCGGAATATGTTGAGCCAAGGCATAGAGGGCCACTGCACTGGGAGTCAGTCAGATCTCCCGAGGACTTTGCATGGGTGAGAAATACACGTCAGTGCATCAACCTTCTGAGATTTGGGATTTTCTGTTACTGCAGCATAACCTATCCTGTTCTGACTAATAGTCATCAAATCCTTATAACAATTCTATGATGGGGGTGCTGTTATTACTCCAATTTTACAGATTAGAAACTAAAGCACAGAGAGGCTAAGTAACTTGCTAAAGATCACACAGCTAGCAAAAGGTAGAGCCAGCTGTGAACCTCAAGAATAAGATTCCAGCCCAGCCAGTTGTGGCTCAGTGGTTTGACCAGGAGGTCATGGTTTGATTCCCCGTCAGGGCACATGCCTGGGTTGTGGGCTCACTCCCCAGTGGGTGTTGTGCAGGAGGCAGCCAATCAATGATTCTCTCTCATCATTGATGTTTCTATCTCTCCCTTCCTCTCTGAAATCAACTAAACACACACACACACACACACACACACACACACACAAATACACTTAAAAATAAACAACACTCCAGAATCCATGCTCGCAATCAGTACCATGTAATTCCTCACTAACATTTTTACCAGACAGACAGATTAAAGCATAAACATCAAGGTCTATAAATTTCTTGCTATACCTTAGCCAATGTTTAAAGAATAAAAGAATTACAGAATTATAAGAACATATAATTTAAAAAACACCAAAATTGCTTGCTTTAAAAAAGAAAACAGCCTAGCTTCTGCTTGCAAGGCAATTAAAACTGAAATCGTGTGACAACAGAGGTGACTATTCTTTGGGGAATTGCCTGGAATGTTGGAAAAACTCTTAAAGAAAAATTTTCTCTTAAAGTTTTTTTTTCTCTACCCAATTCCTTAGAGTTTACCCTAAAGGGCAAAAGACACAATTAAAAGTATAATTAGTGGTCTCGCCTTCCCCCCAAATTACATGTTTTCTTTCTAATTGAAAAAAACAATATTTCTTTAACAGATTCATTACTTTCTCCCTAAATCAAAGCAAATCCTTCATGAGTTGCTGAAATCCTTAAGATAAAATGAAATCGTCAAAAACCTCACGTCATGAACTCGAGTGTCTCTCTCTCAGTCCTCTTTTAAGCAAGGACACTTGTCAAGGTCCTCTCTGTTGAGAGCGGTCCATCATAACCACTGCTCATCATAATTTAGGACACGGGGTTAAGCGGTTCTTTCAAATGCAATTAGTGAATTTTATGGGAACAGGGCTGGTCAGAAGGTCTGCCCCAAGGCTGTGAGGGGCATGCCATTTCCACCGGGGTTCGCTGACCAGCTGCCAGGGCTGGCTTTTAGCTGGCTCTTCCTCCAAGTTTAGGGGTTGTCAACCTTCAAAAGTCAGATGCTGGCCCTGGCCGGTTTGGCTCAGTGGATAGAGTGTCAGCCTGCGGACTGAAGGGTCCCAGGTTCGAGTCCGGTCAAGGGCATGTACCTTGGTTGCAGGCACATCCTCAGTGGGAGGTGTGCAGGAGGCAGCTGATCCATGTTTCTGTCTCATCGATGTTTCCAACTCTCTATCCCTCTCCCTTCTTCTCTGTGAAAAATCAATAAAATATATATTTTTTTTAAAAAGTCAGATGCTGCTGATGGTGGTCAGTGCGCATCATAGCTACCGGCTGGTTGTCTGGTCGTAGTGGTCGCTTAGGCTTTTACATATAGAGATTCTCGAATCCTCTGTTTCCTCACCAACAAGATAGGAATGGCCAGAATTTCATTGTTGGACGGATCAAAGGAAGAGATGGAGGCAAAAAGCTTAGCATAGTGCTCAATACAAATTAACTCTCATTTTCATCATTATCACTAGAGAACACTTATCCTCTCCTGTTGTTTCCTGCCATGGGAAGGGACTCCCATTTGTATAACACGCCTGGCTTTTCTTTCTCTCACATTCCAGCGGAGGTGGAGTGACTCACCAGGTTAGAGAGTTGGGGAGGAGGAGCTGGACGGGCATAGCTCAGCCTGGCTCTAATCTTTCTCCCTGGAAGCCAGCTGCCTAGGGGAAGCGAGCATTCTGATGAACTCCCACAATGCCTTAGTTCTCCAGGATGAGGTCCTGTGTTCTCCAGCACCACCCACGAGTAGGTACTCACACCTGATCAGGTGTAGGGTCTAGTATTAGGAAGCCAATGGTCGCTGCACTTCTAAGCCATGTTCTCCAAACTAGTCTTCATTAGGAATGAGAGTGATGTTTTAAGCTCCACCTGCCTGACATATCCTGTGTCTGGCTCAGCTGTATTAGAACTAGTAGAGAGAAGAGAGGTGCTATTTACCCGATTGCCTCCAGCCTCAATGATTGCCACTGCAATCTTTTGGCAGGCACTCAAGGCCTTTTACGAGCTGGGTGGTCGAACCCAACAATCCCAAGGCTAGGAATTTACCCTTGGGATATATTCACTCGCATGTGAAAAGTGATATTACAGGGTAATTCACTACAGAGCTGTTTATAGAATCAAAAAAATGGGAAACAACCTAAATGTCCAATATTAGAAAATTGACTATAAGATACAACATTATTTATTCATTTTAAATGTTGTCAGAGTATGTAATGACATTTAAACATATCCATAATCTGATAACTGAAATAAGCACAAACAATATGTACAATATGATTCTACTTTGTAAGGAAAACATTAAACACATAAACACGTTTGCAAAGGATATACAAATGGTTTACACTTAATGCTATCTCTAGATGGTGGGATGGTGGGTCATTGAAATTTTCTCTTTTATTGCTTATGTAAATGCTCTAATTTCCCCCCGATGTACATCATTTCCTTTTATTTTTTAAAATATATACTTTTTATTGATCTTTAGAAAGAGAGGAAGGGAGAGGGAGAGAAAGAGAGAAACATCAATGCAAGAGAGAAACACCAATGGGCCACTTCCTGCCAAGACCGGGAATCGAATTGGCAACCTGTCAGTCAGTTCATGAGACGACGCCCAACCAATTGAGCCACACTGGCCAGGGCTGTACTTCCTTTAACTTAAGAAGAAAAGGTATTTTTCATTTTTCACAAAGCTAGGTGCACAGTGGCTGATGGAGAGAATGTCTCTGGAGAGTCCAACTTCTGCTTTGTGCCTTCGGAGGGGCCTGGCCCGTTTGGGAACTGAGCGTGACTGTAGTTGAGAGTCTGGTTGTTCTGGGTGTGTGCTGGAAGAAGTCGGGGCAGGGTTCTGTGGGAGCTGGGCGTCCTCATGGGACAGTCAGTCCTGGCCGGGTAGGGAGGTGGTAACCCAAGTAAGGAGCTTAGAACAGCCTGGAAACAACTGTCAGAAAGTGGCCACCTGAGACCCTGGGGCCTTCACTGCCAATGGTCAAAGTCCCAAATGCTTAGCATGGCATTCAAGACCTCTGTGGACAGCCCTCACACTTACCCCACCGGTCAGTTCCAGACAAACAAAACTCTTACCACTCCTCAAATGGGGCACACCCTGGTCCCTCGAAGCCCCTGATGAGGTGTTTCTTCTCCTCACTCTCCTTCAACCACCTCCCATCTTTCGGATGCACTCCTACACCACCACCATCCCCTACACCTGCCTATACCACCAATGTCCCCTACACCTACCTGTACCACCAACATCCCTACAGCTACCTGCACCACTACCACCCCCCACATCTACCCAGAAGCAGTGTTCTCTGGTGCCACAAATCTCTAAGCTTAAGGAGCAGGTGCCTAGAAGTCCAGAGGGCACCTATGTACCTAATTAGCAGTCACTGTCCCTTTCTAGTCCGCAGGCTTCTCTGACCAATTTGAGGACAGGACCAGGTGTCCTCAGGCTCTCGAAGGCTCTACAGGCCCTGACAGTCAATGATCCACCCCCAGGCATTGGCCATGCATCCCGCCTCCTCCCTTCTGTCCCTCACAGTCCCCTGACCTCAGCTTGAGCACAGGCACAGCATCGACTTTTTTTTTTATCAGTCTGAATGTCAACTCCCAGACACCAAGATGATTTCATTTCTTGAGGTCAGGAGGTCAAGTCAACCATGTCTGCCCCTCTGTCTCGTGCACACAGCGGAGGGAACGGCAGGCCCAGCAGGAAGGATCAGGAGTAACCCAGATGTTCCATAGCAGTGGCACTCACATTGTCGAGGGCATCAGAACCCCCGAGGAGGGTTTATTTAAACAGAGATGGGGACCCCCACCTCCAGACTATCTGACTTCACAGATCTTGGGTGGTTCAGAGACCCACCCAAGAGAACCGTTATTTGGGATTGAGTCCCAAAGCCTTACAGGTCTGGCTCTCATCCCCTATTACTGGCCTGAACTCATCTCCTACACTTCTGCTTACTCAACCCACTCCCAATAGGCCAGGCACATGCCTGCCTCCGGGCCTTAGCATGTACTATCCCCGCTGTCTACAAGGCCCATCCCCCGTTATCTGTAGCTCATTCCCTAACCTTTTGAAGGTCTTCACTAAAATGTCACTCTCTCATTGAGGCTTCCCCCTGCTCCCATAGCTAAAATCACAACCTCCCACCATTTACTGTCCCCATTCACTGCTTTATTTTTCTCTCTAGCACTTATCCCCACATATTATATACAGGGTGGGGCAAAAGTAGGTTTACAGTTGCGAGCACACAAAACACAGTTTGTTTTTGTATTATTCTTCATTAATTCTTGTATTATTTTTCATACAAACAACTGTAAATCTACTTTTGCTTCACTCTGCATTTTATAGTATTAATTTTATTTATGTCTGTCTCCCCCGTCTAGAATGTGGGCTCCATGAAGGCAGGGGTTTTGTTTTGTTTACTGCTGTATCCCAGAATGGCATCTGGTATATTGTAGGTCATCTAACATTTGTGGAAGGAAGAGAGGGAAGGATAGAGGGAGAGAGAAAAGGGAGGGAGAGAGGGGAAAAGGAAGGAGGGAAGGAGAATGAGAAGGGAGCAAACAAGCAAGGAATTTCAGACACGTAATATTCTTTTAATAGTTGTAGGAGATCAACAACATGGGTACTGACTGTTATTTTGCCAAATAAAGGCTTTAAAGTCCAGAAATGTCAATTACCATCTCCTATCCCATCAGGGCCCCACAGGGTGGACTGGAGGCTGCCAAGCACTTGGTAGCCTGAGTGAATGGTAGCCCTGGCATTGGACGAATGCACATGCACGGCGCCATGCAGCACGCTGAGCACACTCGCACCTTGATTTAATGCCAGAAAGGGCCTTTTTAGCCCCACTGCCTTTCACAGGACAGAGCAGGGGCTGTAGATTTGCCTTCAAATCCCAACTCTGAATGCCTGAAGGAAGCTGGGGCCACTTCCAGGCCACCCACCATGGAGCATTTGGTGGGGATGCAAGCACATGGTTTGGCTCAGTGGATAGAACATTGGCCTGCGGACTGAAGGGTTCTGGGTTCAATTCCAATCAAGGGCACATGCCTTGGTTTCGGACTCGATCCCCTTGCTGCTGTCCCCCGCCTCAACAAATGAGGCGGGGGACATCAGCAAGGGGATTGCGTCCGAATTTTTCCCCCACCGCCTCCCTCAAAGCCTGGTCCACATGTCCCGGGCGGACAGGGGCTGGTTTGAGGTGATAGGTAGACGAACATTTTTATTCTGAGTTATGTGTTTATTTCAATGTATATTACAATTCTCTCTCATCATTGATGTTTCCCTCTCCCTTTCTCCCTGAAATCAATAAAAAAAATATATATTTTTTTAAAAAGATGCCCCTAAATGTTGGTTGAATTCATGAATGACATTTGCCTGCTGGATGTGCCTGAAATATGCTGGCTGCCTAAGGGCATGAGTACAGTGGCATCTCAAGACAATGCCCAATGCACATGCGACTCCCCAAGCTGTATTTCAGCAAGATTCCTCAGGCTTCTCTGAGCTCCTGAGGGCGGGAACTTACCTTTGTATTCTCAGGGCCGAGTTCAGATGCCCCCATATGGTTGAGCTTCAGTAAACATTTGTTGAGCTGAGCTTTTCCTTGGAAGCTCAGAAAGTCTGGCTTTAGTGCCTATGCCTAGAGGATCTGATTCTGAAGTATGAGAGGATTCCGGGGCACTGAGCCCAGTGTTTGGCACGTAGTGGGTCCTCAATAAATGTTGACTGATTGGTTCACAGACAGATCTGCTGACTCATCCAAATACTAACTGCAGCTCCGTGGTCTTGGCTGCTGCGGAGCCTGTTGCTGCTGCGTTTTCCTCCAGAGGGAGGAATGATGCACAGTCTGCCTGGAGCGTGTCAGACTTTGGGAAGAGAGCAGGAGGAGGGGGGACAGCAGCAAGTAGCACCCTGGGTGGGAGCTCGTTTGGCTAGAGAAACAGCCAGATGCAGGCCGATGCTTCCACATCGGAGACAAAAGTGGCTGGGAGGAGTGTACTACGATGACAGTGTCCACGGTCCCCAAAGCCAAGAGCCAGCGAGGGCTACAGGACTTCACACAGAACATCGCCTCCCAACATCTCCACGGTGGCTGCATCATCAGAGCTTCTCAGCACTCCTGTCCGCCTGCCGCTGAGGCCCGGCTCCCCGCCAGCCTCCCCGTCTCACCAACATCATGGAGAGAGGCTTTCCTTCTAGTTTTCTCTGTACGGAAAGGGGAAACGCCACTCATTCTTCCCCTTCTCCTTTATCACTCCGTTCATTCTGTCGTCGACTCATTAATCACGGAGCATGTACCTCTAATGAGTCTGTCACAGTACATGATGCTGAGGACGCCGAGATGAAATCACAGGCACAGCTCCCTTGTAACTCCCCACTGAGGCAGGAAGCCAGACCTGTGAGCAAATCGCTGCGCAGCACCCACCGCCTCCCTCAAAGCCTGGTCCACGTGTCCCGGGCAGACAGGGGCTGGTTTGAGGTGAAGGGTAGATGAACATTTTTATTTTGAGTTATGTGTTTATTTCAATGTATATTACAAAAAAAAATACAGCTAGGACAGAAACCCTCTGTGCCACAACTGTTTGTGGGCTGGACATGGTCTCGATGAACAAAACATGGGAAGGGGATGATAACGACAGTGTGAGGTACGTAAAGGCAGTGTGTAAATGACTGAGGTCTGAGGTGCTGATGAGGGTTCAAGTCCCAGCCCTGAGGAGGATGAAAGCACAGGCGAGCGTTCAAGTCCCAGCCCTGCTTGCTCACCAGTCGGGTGGCTCCGAATGAGTTATTTACCCCCCTAGGACCTTGATTCCTTCCCGTTTAAAGTGATTATGTCTACCTTGTGGATTCTGATCGTAGCTGCAAATTCATTACTATTTTATCATTACATCATGTTCTCCCTGGGCCTGTACTGGAGAGTCGGAACACTGCTGTGCTTGGGCGGGTAGGGGACAGAGGAGAGGTGGCAAGTGTTCAAAGCCCTGAGCTGGAAGTCAGCCGTGAAAACAGATAAGGAATGAGAAAATGGCTTTGCGTACGAGCCCAATTTGCCTGGGGGGCTCCCTGAGGAGAAGGGAGACAGGCGGACAGCAGAGGCCCAGGCTCTCAAACAGCAGCTGCCCTGGTGGTTCAGGCCCTACCTGTCTCACTGGACTGCTGCCCACATCGGGAGGCCTCTTGCCATGAATGGCTCAGCAGAGACAATACCCAGAAATTCTCCTCCCGCTGGGTCTCTCCTCCCCAGTGTCTGCAGCTCTCTGACCTTGGACTCAGCTCTGCCGCTCCGAAGGACCTGCCGGAAGAGCAGGCAGGGTCTCCTACAACGCTGGCAGCCTAGGGAGGCTTGACAAAGGCCTCCCACACGACAGAAGCCCCTGACAATGGGAGAGACATAGCAATTGGTTCATCTGGGCAAGGGGTCTCTCAAGCTTTACTGCACGGAAGAGCAGGGGCTCCTAGGATGGGACATCCATCATCCAAGATAACTCAACGCAGCCACAATGGGCAACAGGAGGACATGGGCGAATCGCAAGTATGTTATGTAGGTGCAAGAAGGCAGAGTCAAAAGGTTACAGGATATATGATCACAGCTATCACATTCCAGAAGAGGCAAAACGATAGGGCCAAAGAATAAAGCAGTGATTGCCATGGGCTCACGGTATATATATATATATGAGATATCACTTCATACCCACCAGGAGGGCTGTAATATAGATACTGCCCAACCAGTGGCTCAGTGGTTGAGTGTCAACCATGAACCAGGAGGTCACAGTTCGATTCCCAGTCAGGGTACATGCCTGGGTTTCGGGCTGGATCTCCAATAGGGGGCATGCAGGAGGCAGCCGATCAAGGATTCTCTCTCATCATTGATGTTTCTATCTCTCCCTCCCTCTTCCTCTCTCTGACATCCATAAAAACATATTCTAAAAACACAGATACTAACAAGTGTTGGCAAGGATGTGGCGAGACTGGAGGCCTCAGACACTGATGGTGGGATTGTGGAATGTGCAGCTGCTTTGGAAAACTGTCTGGCAGTTTCTCAAAAGGTTATACACAGAGTTACCCTATAACCCAGCAATTCCACATGAAAACATATGTCCACACAAAAACCTGAACACCAACACTCACAGCAGCGTTATTTATATTAGCCCAAAAGAGGAAACAACCTAATTGTCCATCAACTGACAAATGGATAGACACAATGTGGTATATCCGTGCGATGGAATATTATTTGGTAAGAAAAAGGAATGACGTATTGATACGTGCTACGACATGGATAAACTTTGAAAATATTCTGCTCAGTAGAAGGAGCCAGTCACAAAAGACCAGGTTGTGTATGATTCCATTTGCATGACGTGTCCAGAAAAAGTACATCCATAGAGACAGAAAGTAGATTGATGGTCATCAGGGGCTGGGGCAGGGGAGGAGGGGATAGGTAGAGAGAATGGCAGTGATTGATAAAGGGTACAGGGCGTCTTTGGGGGGTGATGAAAGTGTCCTAAAATTGATTGTGATGATGGTCATACAACTCTATGAATATACTAAAAACCACTGACGTGTATACTTTAAATAGGTGACTTGTATGGTATGTAAATTAGATCTCAAGAAAGTTGTTACAAAAACTATTAATAAACCGCCACAAGGAACAAGAGAGTATGAGGAGGGTCTGAAAACAAAGGGATAAGACAAGGGACTTTGGGGAGGTAGTGGAACTTTCTTGTTTATGAAGTTGGTTACATGACTCCATGCATTTGTCAAAACTCATAGAACTATATACCAAAAGTGAAAAAAAATTGGCCTACCCTGATCAATATTAAAAGTGATTACCCTCTAGTAGATACTACCATACTAAGCATCTTATATGCCTTGAATTATTTAACCCTTAAAGCAAACCAACTAAGTACTACTCTCCCCATTTTACAGGCGGGAAAACTAAGGCTCAAAGAAGTTATGTGACTTGCGCAGGATTATAGCTAGAAAATGTTTTCCAAAAAATTTGAACCCAGTTCTGTCTGATCCCAGATCCCATGTCAATATCCATTATGTTCTGCCTCCCTACATACTGATAATCGGGAACATTCCTTGAGCATCTCTCAGATAGCCTTCCATGGTTGCCTGTCTACTCACCACTACCCCTTGAGGGTTGAGGGTTCTGAACCCCCAGCATGCTGGGCACAGAGCCACTCAGCAGGCGCTCCACATATGTTTGAGGATCAGGGTGGAATGAAAGAGAGGCAGGCAGTAGAGCAAGCAGCCTGGGAGGAGCTGAACGTCTGAGTCTCCTGACTCGTGGCCTTGAGTCTGGCTACTGGGCCACATGGCCATCATCTGATGGGCCTCCTGCAGTTGAATCCAATGGCTGAGCATGAGCTAGAGAGCAGGGGACCAGACCTAACTCTGGCTCTCTCGGAAGCCTGGGGACAATACATCCTCTCAGCTGCATCCCACGATTTAGCCTTTCTGCTCCTGAAGGATTTCCTCACCTAACTCACAGGAGACAATGAGATCCAGGCGACTCACACAAGCCACGGACTCGCTTGGTATCAGGAATCCATTCAGCTCTCTCCGTCCCAATGGCCTCCCAGGCTGCCATCACCTCTTCTCTGCCTATTAACCGCCCCCGCCCCCTCCCATTTTCCACTTGTATCTGATATTGAGGATAGCATCACCCCTTAAGTCTCCTTGATAAGAATTAGCAGAAGGCACCGTCCTCCGGGCAGACACAGGCCATGCACTGGAGCCCACAGCTTGGTGAGTGGAGGGGCCCTTCTTAGCTGGCAGGACACACCTGGGGATCTACCCAGGGCAGCCCTACTGCTCTGAGAACAAACAATGTGGCCCCTGTCTATTTCTGCACACTATTTCCCTTCAGACTGCCCCCTCCACTCCCCCCTCAACCCCCCACTCCATCCTTCGTCCAAACAGCACAGCCCTCCGTGCCCTGAGCGTTCTCTGCGTGCCCTCCTCCCTCTGCACAAACCGCTCCCTCGCAGCCTGGCCGACTCCTGCACATCCTTCAGCTCTTACCCAAGATGCCCCTCCCGTCACCGCAGCCTCACCTGACCCCACAGGTCCTAGACGGGGCTCCCATGGCATCCTGCCGCTCCCTCCTCACAGCTCTTTCCACCCTGCACCCTAACAGCCTGTTTACTCAGCTGTCTGCCCTAGACCCCAACCTCTGCGAGGGCAGGACTGACTGACTGTTCACCATTGTATCTGGGGCACCTATTTGGCAGGAAGGAGATATTTATTGAATGAATTAGTCAAGTAATGGAGTGGCGAGTGAATAAAATAAAATGGTTCGCCATCCTCAGAACACACGGGATTTCAGATTCGGAAAGGACTCCTATGAACTCCGCCTGAGCCAACATTCCACTTAGGGAGGCCCCACGACTCCACTCAAGTCCTGCACGTGTGGCCGATCAGAAGGGGGCATTAGAAGCCAGCCCGAGGCTCCCTCCTCTACAGCAGCAGAGAGGACAGAAGTACCTGGAGCAAGTGGGACACTCCTTTAGAAAAAGGTGGTGATGGCAAAATGCCTTGGAACACAGGGGTCAAGTTCAAGGGCTTTGCAATCAGCTATGTGGTCCTGGACAGGTAATTCAAACACTTTGGGTCTCCAAGCTGGAAAATGGGAACCCAGACACACCTACTGCCTGAGGTGTGGGCGAGGACCAAAGAGATTCCGCATGAAAAGCACTTAGCACAGTGCCTGGCACTTACAAATCAATTAAAATGAGCTGTGAATGCTGTCACTGAGCAATGCTTTTCATAACCCTGGATGCACCCCCCTCTCCCCCCTCCCCCCAACTCAGGCCCAGGACCCCTTTCTCCCCTTTGCACAAACCCTCACTTTGACTCCCTCCCCTCCCTCATGAGGTGCAATGGAAACTCATACCTCACAGGGGTTTTGGTTTCTAGAGATGGTTGCAAGCAGCGGAGAGGACTCCAAACAGTCTTTAGGTCTTCAGGGTCTTTGGGCTCCCCTCAATCTAAAACACCCCCTGGCATGTCTGGGAAAATTCAGGAAGCCTTCAGTGATGCTGCTCAGACCCAGGTCAACACCAGGCCATTCATTCGCCTTTCAAAAAATATCCCCAACCTGTTCTCCCAGAATTTTGATGCTTGCCATTTTACCAAAGAGAGGCTTTGGGTAAATGTTAGTTTGGATCCAATTGTGGATCTCCTATTAGAGGCCTGGGCGACGCACGGCGAATTTCCCTCTAGGTCTCCAGGGAAGCGGAATAATGAATTCCTAACAGTTTATCTGAGAGGTGCCAATTCTCTAACGTCAGGCACAATGTGATTTTTTTCCTCTAAATTAACTTCATTTGGTTTTAAAATGACCCACAGAAAATGGCTAGAAGAAGGAAATCGTCTGCTTCCTGATCAACAAGAATCACCCTTTGCTTTGGGCGGGAAGAAAACCAAGTTCACCTTCCCAGATTACCCCGTGGAAAAGCCAACTTGAACTCTGTCTCATTGCGAATGCGTTTTGTGCTGTCCTGGTGTCAGCCCCATGGTCACCGGGGACGTCTGACAAGCGTGCCAGCAATCAGCAAGGGCGATTCTGGACTTCTTTTCACAAGAGCCCAGAGCGGGAGGTCAGTTCCCACGGCACCCCGCCTGTACCTCTGACAGGAGCACAGACCGGGTGCTGCTCCGCTATGACGCTCTACACGCCTGTCCTCCCGCTGGTCTGCGCTCCACGAGGTCGGGTACTTTTTTTCCTTCATCTTTATCCCCAGGTTGGGCTGCCAGTTAAAATACAGGACGCACAGTTAAAACTGAACATCAGATAAGCATGCAATATTCAGGGCGTAACTGATGCTAAAAATGTTCAAAACGTTCCTTGGCATCCTGTCCTTTTCGTTTGCTGAATCTGACAATCCTGCCTCCCCCCCACCGGCCCCCCGCCGGCTTCTTCTCATCGAATCTCCATGACTCTGAAAAATAGTTATTAGACCCATTTTATAGTTGAAGAAACAAAGGCTCAGAGAGGCTAACCAACTTGCTGAGCTGACACCGCTGTAGCTGGCAGAGCTGACTTAGACCCTCTCCATGCTTCCATCCACATGTTCAATACATGTTTGGGGAATAAATGAATGAATGAATGAATGAATGAATGCAGGCATGTGTACAGAAGGTGAGTAGCCAGGTAACCTGCTATGCGCCTTCCCCTGAGTCATCACCCCCTCTTTGGCATCCCAGCCACACTTCCTTATTATTGAGATTGCTCACCCCACATTCCTCCTCTTGGGAAGGGGCCAGTTTCCCGAGAACAACACTGACGCTCTGGAAGAGGCACTTTCTCCCTAAGTGAAAACAAATCTCCGGGTGCCAGGAACAGCCGGGGGCGGGGTGGAGGTGGAATCCAGACAGGACAGGCTGCTCACCACCCTGAGAAGCCATCGCCCTGGAGATTAAGATCTGGAGCTGACCATCCCCAACCTGCTCAGAACAGCAAAGAGCACGGGACACGGGGTCGGTCCCACCCTCATCTAGCCCGTGACCTCAGAGAGCCGACAGCCCTACAGGCAGGTTTACAGAGAGAACGCTGGTGCAGGGTGGCAGGTAGATGCCCAGGCAGTTCACACATTCCCTGGCTGTTCCCTCTGCCTGGACCTCTCTGCCCAAGTTCACCCCCCGCTTCTGTGAAGTGCCACCTCCCAAGAGGCCTTCCTGGCTGCCCTGTCTGAAACAGCATCCCCTGCAGCCTCTACCGTGTCGCTCAGCACTACACATATGAAATACATGTGAAATCACAACACATATGAAATACTCATTGGTGACTCTGGTCTCCATTATGGAGTGTAAGCTCCCTGAGCAGGTCTCCTTTGTTTACCACTTTGGTCTCCTTCACCACCACATCCTCAGCACCTGGAACACTGTCTGGCTGACACCAGGTCTCAGGACGTATTTGCTGAGTGAAAGACTGAATGGAGCTCTCTGTCTAAAAGTATATATATCTATACATTTGTATAGACATACATAAATACAGACACATATATGTACACTGAGTGGCCAGATTATTATGATCTCTGAACGCATAATAATCTGGCCACTCAGTGTATCTCCTATATAATAAAAGGCTAATATGCAAATTGTCCCCTCAACCAGGAGTTTGACCAGCAGGCAGGCCGGCCAACCGCCCATGTCCCCTCCCCCTGGCCAGGCTGGCCGGACCCCACCCATGCACGAATTCATGCACCGGGCCTCTAATATATATAGTATATATATATATATATACACACACACACACACACACACACACACACACACACACACACACACACTGAGTGGCCAGATTATTATGCGTTCAGAGATCATAATAATCTGGCCACTCAGTGTATATATCCATAGCCATATACATACACAACATAAATCCAACTAAGATTGAATACAGGCAATGACATGTTGGGGTTGTTCCTGGGGTAAACCCTTCGTGAGGACCCCACCACCTTGCCTGCACACCTGCTGCTCCCTCTGCCTGAAATGCACAAACTGGTCACCTTGCAAAACCCTGCTCAGTTGCCTCTTGGTCCCGGGAGACTTCTCTGACCCTCTCCCCACCCCCACCCCATTAGCGAGCCTGTTACTCCGGCTCTGGGCTCCTCTCTCAGCTTGCTGGTGCTGTCTTTGTTGTGGTTGTTTCCCAAATTATGACTTACTACATGGCACCTCCTCGTGCCCTTCGTGGCAGACTGTATCTTACAAAGATGGCTGCAACCATCTCTCCCAGCGCAATGTGCCCTTGCTCCTCTGCGGTGTGACCGTGCCACGTCCCCATCAGGCGTGGAACTCTTCCTACTCCCTTGAGAGAGTTGTGCATTGTGCTCTGTGCCTGGTGACCACTTGGGCCAGTGGCAGAAGTGCCGCGGTGCCAGTTTTGGACGTCGCTGCAACTGACCTGGGAGCTTCTCCTTTCTGCCTCTCGAAAGTCAGACACCACGGAAGGAGGACAAGCACCCTGAGACCTCCACGCCGCAGGAAGCCCAAAGCATGTGGAGACGAAATGCTATGAGGACAGAATGGGTGGAAAGGTATCATGGTGCCAAACACATGAGCAAGGAAGCCATGGTGGGAGCAGATCCTCCAGCCCCCGCGCCCCCCCCCCCCCCCAGAGACATGTGTCAGAGGTGAACTGCCTGGCCAGGCCCTTCCCAGGTTCCTGATGCACAAAATTTGGGGTGGGGGGGGGAAGGTTGCTTTAAGCCACTTATATTTTGGTTAGTTTGTTATGCAACAATAGTTCATGGAAACATCCTTGAAGGCAGGAACTCCATCTTATTTTTTTTTTAAATGTTTTTATTGATTTTTAGAGAGAAAGGAAGAGAGAGGGGTAGAGAGATAGAAACATTGATAAGAGAGGAACATCATTGGCTGCCTCCTGCACGGCCCCCTACTGGGGATCGAGCCCGCAACCTGGGCATGTGCCCTGACCAGGAATCGAACCTGTGACCTCCTGATTCCTGGGTTGACACTCAACCACTGAGTATACCAGCTGGGCTTTTTCAACTTTCTCTCTCCTAGCCTAGAATTGGGTGAGGCTCATAGTCAGCTTGATAAAATTGAGCTGACTGATTGAGCTGGCTCAGACTGATTAAATTTTCCCCAAGGCAGGAGGACGACGTCTGTAAATAAAGCCAAATGTCCTCAGCGATCAGCCAAAGCTACTACCTGGCCCGTGTGAAAAATGGATGGGTCAAGTTTACATGGGGATTTACAGAATATTATATACTGCTCTAAACAAAAGACTTTTATAGGGGTGAAATAAAAGTGCAATTACCGTCAGTACTTTTTAGGAATATTGCCAGTTATGACAGTCACTGTAAATACATTGCATAAAAGTACCCCATTTTTGTGTCTGGTACTAGGAAGCCCTGATAAATGTCTTCATTCCCTGCAGGATGGAGATATGACCCTATAGCCTTGGGAATTTACTCCCGGGTACCCAGAAGCAGGGTCTGGCAAGCCTAGGTCTCTCTGTCTCCAATAAAAATTGTACTTACTTTTCATTGGCTAAAAATTAGGAGCAGTCTCAATTTGAAGGGCTTCCTGTCATGTGTTATTTCCAGTAGATGAGAGATGGGGCTAAGTGGGCCATCATAAAAGTCATTCTCTGGCCTGTGCGCTCCCCTCCCATGGACTCCCAACTTCCCTCAGTGGGGGTGCTTTCACAAAGTCCTCTCAGTTTAGCCCCATCCAAGTCCAGACCTTCCATTTTCCCTGAAATCAAAAACTCAGAATCTAAGGGACCTCAGGGCCACCTACACCAGGCCCTGGTAGAAATCCCTGCTCAAGAGCACAGGCCCTTTTCAACCAGACTCTCAAGGTGTACAGAGCAGCCAGGTGAGAGCAGCATAAAGTCCATCTCAGCAGCCCCAGGTGTGAGTTCCAATTTGGCTACTTATAGAAGACTAGAGGCCCGATGAATGAAGATTCGTGCAAGAATGGGCCTTCCTTCCCCCTGGCTGCTAGCACCGCCTTTGCTCCAGCTCAGAGCTGCCTTTCTGCCTTTCCACACTGTCCAGAGGCCCAGAGTGGCTGGGGCAGTCAGCATCTGTGTATGCAAATTAATCCACCATCTTTGTTGGGTTAATTTGCATACTCACTCTTGATTGGCTAGTGGGCGTCGCGATGGTACGGTCAATTTGTATCTTTCTCTTTTATTAGTGTAGATGGGACCTTAGATAAAGTCATGTCACCTCGCTGGGCCTAACTGGGCCAAGGACGGCTCATACTTCAGGGGACTGCTGTGAAGACTGCATGAGATAGCGTCTTATGAAACACTCAGAATGTATTACATGTTGACTCTAAGAATTATTCTAGTTGAACAGACGGCAGAGGCCAGCAGTGCGTGAGGCATCTCTAGCTCACCCTTCATTTACTTCTACCCATGGTTCAACCCCGAGTCCATGGTAATTCACAACCAAGACACTTCACACTCATCCCTAAACACTAAAACCCTGAAAATAGTAACCGAAGTGGGTAAAGGGACTCTCCTTCCCAGCAGAGAGGACCTTGTGAGCAACAGCAAAAGCAAGGGTGGTTCCAGCTAAAGCTTATTGGTGAGCGACCAGGCTGAAAAACCACTGTCTTCCTTTGGAAATAAACATGGTCAGACCATAAATTGAGGTGGGGTGCTTTCTGGTCCCAGGCTAAGTTCTTTTCGAGTCCCTTTACCCACTAGAGTAATTTTAAAAGCCAATCAGTCCTTTTTAAAAATTAGAATTCAGTTTTCTTAAACTGATCAGGTTGTTGAAACCTACAGAAATAGTACATTAAATCTGTGCTGCAGCTCAAAGTGCCATGGAATCAAGACTATGCTCATTATCAAGTACTGGGGACAATGACTGTAATACAGAGGGCATGGCCTAGCTCCACCTTTGCTTTAGCAAATCCTTATCTAGAACACCTGGACCATTCTCAGGGCTAAAGGATGAGCAGGCCATGACAAGAGCACTGGCCATTACTCCTTTATGAGGCCAATTACAATTCAGTGACTTTGGAGGCTCAGGGCAAGTCATTGAAAATACACTTACTTGTCTGAGGAGGAAGTCTCAGAGAAACCTGACCTCTAAAGTTCTAGACTTTACTGGCAGAAAATTGCAAAACGTGGACTAGAAATATCCGTTGCCTTCTTTGATAGGCACCTACTCAACCTGAAATACAATAGGTGCCATTAACCAGCTACAACAGGCACTGCTGGCTGCCAACCCAATCAATATCCCTTCCTGCCCTCTCATTAAAAGAACTCTGACTGGGTAATGGTGCTAGGAAAAGTATATCCAGCTAAAGAAATAAATTTCTGCCCTAACTGGTTTGGCTCAGTGGATGGAGCATCGGCCTGCGGACTGAAGGGTCCCAGGTTCGATTCTGGTCAAGGGCATGTACCTTGGTTGTGGGCACATCCCCAGTAGGAGGTGTGCAGGAGGCAGCTGATCGATGTTTCTCTCTCACCGATGTCTCTAACTCTCTATCCCTCTCCCTTCCTCTCTGTAAAAAAAAATCAATAAAAATATATATTTTAAAAAAGAAATAAATTTCTTAGCCTCCCTTGGAGAAATGGTGTTTTGGCCCAAGAGATATGTATAGAATTATTGGGTAGGGCATCAGTGCAGCTATTAAAAGAAGGGCTGATTCCACTGGCAGGCACCCTTTCCCCCCACCCTTGGTCATTCTTCATCCTGCTTAAAAGGTAGAAGTGATGACTAGAGCTGTGACAGCCATGTTGGGACCAAGAGGGTACCGTGAGAATGCAAACCATGTGCTAAAGGTGGCAGGGCAGAAAGACAAAGGAGCCTAGATGTTGTAGAACCACATTCCTGACCTTGGACTTCCTGCCTGCCTTGGACTGTTACAGGAGAGAAAATCAACTCCCTGCCTGTTTAAGCCACTGTTAGTTTGGTCTCTGATACTAGCTGCCAAATGCATGTTGAAATCAGAGTGGCGAATTAAAATCAAGTGTTCTTATTGATCAAGGATGACACATTCACCTCTGGCCACCTGTAGCAATCAGAACGCTTTAACTGAATACATGGGTTTGTGCTTTAATTTGGGGAGAATTGATCAAGTGATAGACAGGAAAAGAGACAAAAGAACTGGAAGATCCAGATTGTGTCTTCAAAGGGCTTATGGTATAAGGGAGAGGCAGGTCACAGCCATAGCAAAAGGTTTCCAGCAAAAGGATCTTGTGGTCTACAGCTGAAGCATCTCAGATGGCTAGACAATGCTGAGGGATTTCAAAGAAGGGAAAAATCTGCTTGTTCTGGGGCCAGCCACCCCGGGAAGGGTGCTGGGCTTGATACGGAGCAGTGCAGCAGAGAGGAGCAGAGGAAAGGAGCCATTCCCGGTGGACAAGAGCCTGAGCAGGAGCTTAGAGTGAGGACTGAACGTGTTCAGGGGAGTGTGAAAGGCTACAGAGGTCCCACTGAGGCACAACTAGGAGGTGCCACGTTGAGGAGCTTGGACTTGACCCTGCAGCCAATGGGGAAATAACACTATCAGAGTGCGGCGGATCAGAGCGTCGCGAGGGATGGGCTGGGGTGAGGAGAGGGTGGAGAACGTGACTAAGTGAGGGTCCAGTAAGGAGACTGGCTGTGGGACATGCTGAGTGGAGATGGAGTTTGGTGGCTCTGCCCAACGTGGCAGATGGAATGACAGTGTCCATGGCCCTTACAGCTGAGGGTCACTCTGGACAGCCAGTGGGACACAGCAAGTCGACTACACGTCCACCCTCCTCGCCCCCTGCCGGCAGGCTCCTCGGATGGCAGCTTCTCCAGTCCGATTCCTTCCTCCCTGCAAAGCGAAGTAAGGAGGGGGAGCCTGGCATCCACATGCAGAGAAGGGTGCGAGCCCACGCCAACGAAGGCTCCGGGTTCCAGACACAAGGGCGTGATGACTTGGCATGGAAGGGACCTCACCTGTCATCGTGAAGTCACAGAGTTCTAGGACAGCACAGGCTCCTGGAAGCCTCCTCAGGGGGAAGCTCACCCACTGAATTTCAAGCCGGGTTCCATACGGTAGTAGGTGCTTTTCCATGTTTTATACATGGGGGTTCCCAGAAAGGCTGCGTGCCGATCTAAAGGGTCCCCCCCAAGCTGAAAACCATCCACAACCCAACTCCTTCCTCCCTCAATGGACAGATCAAGAAACAGAAGCCCACCGAACCCTGCCCTCCCTTTCTTGTAAGTCCCATGGATCCCTGTCATCAAATCGCTTGGTCAACGATTACATTTCCTGGACAGCCTCACAGGTTGGGGGTCCAGTGGTCCAACTGCTGGACCCCCAGTTCCTGGCACAAAACCTGCCACAAGGTAGGTGTTCAACCTAATTACTAAGCGGAGCTGGAAGGAAGGGGGATAAAGGTGGCCTTCAGCGAGGCAATGACACAGCCACGGTTCCTCATCCTGGGCCACGCCTGCCGCTCCGTGTGGCCCCGTTATTGCAGGTGACCGAGCTCAGGCGTGTGGTGACAGGACATCCTCGGCTCCTCTGCCCAGAGTTCCCAGCCACCTGTGGCAGGGCTTGGGGTCTGTCTCAGCCACCCTCACAGCCCACGTCACCCTGGGTTTGAGTAATGGTGCGACCTCCTCAAGGGCACCAACTGCATCACAGTCATCGCTGTCTCGCCAGCACCCAGCCGGGCCAAGAACAGACGCACGGCTCTGCCTTCCTGCTTCTCTTCTCCAACTTCCTGATTTTTAAAAAACACTCGGCGCATCTTTGCAAACGCAGCTGGGAGCATGCCGACGGTGAAGTGGCGGAGCCGGAGAAGGGCTCCATCTGGGAAGTCTCTGGTGACTCTCCCGGGCGTGGTGTTTTTTGGCCTGCTGTTCATTTTTCCCCTTTTCTCTAAAATGCGAAGGTTGACCACTTCATCAACCCCCCAGGGCCTCACGGATGCTCCAAGTAACTGCAGGACCAGTGAACTGTATAAACACGGAACCGCATCGCGGGCACCAGCTGGGGCTTCATTCCACATCTCTGAGCCCAAGCCCCCGTAGAACCAAACTTACTGTCCAGATTCAGACACCACACGGCACCAGCCACCGGAAGCAGGGAGAGGCAGGGGAAGACTCGCCGTTTGGTTTAGTATTAGATTCTAATGATCTCAATGACTGCATAGCATGGGTGAGCATGTGAGTGTGAATGTGTGTGTGTGTGTGTGTGTGTACACACACGTGTGCAATGCCTCGGTTGGACGGTGAAACTGTCAGAGTAACCTTTCTGAGGCCAATCTCAACAAGGACCCTTTTTTTCCATGAGGTAACTCAGTTTCGGGGCCTCTTCCTGAGCCTACAAAAATACCTGCTGCCTTGAAAGTGAAAACGATCAGTTCCAAAACATGAAAAGAAAGCAGGAAAGCCATCATTAATTCCCGTGTAATTAAGTGGCTAAGACCCGTACCGTGAAGTCAACCTCACGAATTGCATTTGGCTCCCTGGATTTTTCTCAGTTTGCAAGAATTCCTGAGGACATATGATGATGGCAGAGAAATCAGAGCCCACCGAAAATCAGGAAGGATATATACACAGCAAAACAGTTACACACTTTTTCCAGCCATCATAGGCATTTAATGGTGCCTCCAAGGAGGGGGAGGCTGGAGTGTAGGAAGACATTAAAACTACCTACATGACAGTCTAAAAATTTTTAGCTATGGAAACTCAACCTAAACTTAGAAGCTATGGCAAATGTCTAGTTTCTGACAATTTTGCTGAGCCCATGTAGGCGCACATGTGTATACACGCATGCACGCGCGCACACACCACGCACCACCAGGCTGCCTGTTTGCCAGCAATCCTGCAGTTAACAAATACTTCCCCGGCTTGTTCCGAATGAAAACAAACTGAAGCCGTCTTTGCTATACGATGCACAATCAATAACCTCCTACCTCCCCTTTCATAGAAAACTCATTTTACTTTAAGGAAACATGATGAACGATTACGATCTATAACAGACACCCCGTGAACAGAATGTCTAAGGGTTTCTGGTTGTGACCGTCTTCTCAATGGAAAACTTCTGGCATGTTGAAAACAAGAAAGGTCACAAACCTGGGTAGGAGCCTGTCTCCCACTGGACACACCTCATCTTTCTACACCCCACCCAGTGCAACATGGGGGACCTCTTTTGTGTGGGAACAGGATGCATTTTACAGCTGAGCTGAGGCACATGGGGCTTCGTGAGCCTCTGCGCTGGTGTTTTCCTTCAGAAAGAGCTTGCTCAGGTCGGGCCAGATGCCTCTAGAAAGTTCCATGGGGGGGGGAAGGGGGGTTGGGGAGACACACTCCAGCAAGAATGGAGGTCCATTCCTTTGGGCCAGTGGGGAGATGGCTAAGGGGCCACCTGTGTTCTGCAGAGCCCAGCAGAAGCTCCCAGGATCCTCCTCTCACAGTGCCCCCTCTCCTTTCTAATGGATGTTCATGGACGTCCTGGCCTTCGAGTATCAGCAACTGAACCCATATCTTAATGCTCTGGGGGGCCCACAGGGACCTCTTCCCCTCCCAAGGCTAACGTTAGAAGAGTGGGGGTCAGCAGGCTCAAGGTTCTAACCAAGGGCTGGGGGCCAAAAGCTGGGGTAACCTCCATGTCCTGATCGGTCTTCAGGTCGGACCCCATGTGCTCTGTTCCTGTCCCTGCGATACTCAAGCCAGGTTCCCAAAAGACATGAGCCACACCGATGCGCAAAGAGTGGCATCAGGAAGCACAGAACGTCAAGCAGATGCCCCGTGCTGCCACTACTTGGTGACCTCGGGCAAGGAACTCCACCTCCCCTCCCCCCCTCAGCTTCCTCTTCTGCAAAATTAGGATACGCATACCTACTACCCACCTACCACACAGGGCTGCAAGGAATACTAATAGCAATGGTTGATGAGACTTTGTAAACTGCGCAAGTCTAAAGAACGAATAATAAATAACAAGGCATTGCGGGTTCAAAATCACAGTCAGTGCGGCCTCGAAAACAGTAAGCATCTCCTCCTGCCTTCCCGTGGCCCCTTGCTTCAGTTCCACTCAATCGGCAGGTGAGTTTGTCCCCTGGGGAAGGGGGAAGAAGAGGCCAACCCGAGGTAGTCAATAGGAACATTAGGTTAAACCGGCTCAGATTAAGTATTCGAATCAATCAGTGTCATGCTGTTCTAGAGGAAAACAAATAGTGTTGGTCTTTCCAATCACAGAACTGGACTAGATGTTGGCAGTGGTGTGCGCTTTTCTTGCTATGCCAGGGCCTGGCACTGCGTAGACGCTGAACTATTTCCCGAGTGAAGGACGAGAAGGAGAGAGGGAGAGACCATCAAAACCACAAACAATGAGTCATGAAGGGGCAGATTGGACAAGGGGTTGCTTCGTATTTACAGTTCCGCATTGCCGATCCGATTAGACTGACTGTTCCCCTGATAGCGGATTTCTCCTGCCACAGGCAGCCCACACGGTGAGTGGGACAGCCTGCTGATGACACACCACGTGACCAGGGTAGGAACCCAGGCTCCTGTACCCCCACTGCAGGGCCTTGAGCGAGTCTGGTTAGCTTCTCGGGGTCAGTGTCCCAGGCTGTGGAGCGAAACTAACAAGACAGATCTCGTTGGTGGGATTGGAGGGACGAAGCGGAGAGAATGTTGGAAAAGTGCTCAGCACAGATGCTAACACGTGGCGGACCACAATGGACAGGACCAGGTGTTAATCACAACAAAGGAAAGAGAACAAAGCCTTGTTTCTTTCTTTCCAGGGCAGTGTGGCATCGCAGACACCAACCTAAGGATTCCGAGAACTGGGGTCCAGGCCCAGCCATGAAGTGAGGACTTTCCACTTTCAAAGTTCATCCGCCGGCAGCTGTGCGGCCCACACAGGCATCCTCCTGGTTCTCAGGTGTCTGATTTGCAAAAGTCGCCTAACACCCAGGCGGAAGGCAGCGAGGCTGCGCCAGGAGAATTGTGCAGGCTTCTCCCAGCTCTAAGATCCAAGGGGCCAGGCAGACACAGCTTTCAAACTCTGAATTAGAGCGAGAGGCCGTCTCACAGGAAGAGAGTGGGTATAAAGGAATAATGAGCCGCCATTCCTTTCTGTTCTTCAAAGAGAAGCTGGCTTTGAAAAGGAGAGATTTTCAGGGCTGAGACTTTGGAAATACAGGGAAGACTCCCAGCCAGTTACCAAATAGTTAGCGCTGGGCTCTTGGTTTGCCTGTTAGTGAAGTTCCACTGATTCCTGGTTCGCTTCATAGGCCACACATGTATATGCAGTACCCACCACGGGCAGGCACTGTTCTAAGTGTTGGGGTGATAGTGGTGAATTAAACAGACCAATATCCCCGCTCGCAGGGAGTTTACAGTCTCTGGCCACATGCATTTGCTGAAAAAATACATTTAAGTCCAGACTATGGGCCACATGTGGCCCACAGAGATACAAAGATGACTAAGAAGCAGTCTGACCTATAAAGATGAACAGGTGCATGGCCTGTTCAGTATAACCTGAGGAGTGCTGCACTAGAGGTTCCAGAGGACTGGAGAAGGAGACACCCAACAATAATAGCTGCCACACTAAGTGCTTATGTACATCGTGGTATTTTGTTTTATCCCCAAACACCCCTTATTGGTGGGCACTCTTACAGGCGAGGAAACTGAGGCTGAGAGAGAAGCACTTGCCCAAGGGGGCCCGGCCAGGGATGACCTTGGGATGTGAACCCTCGCTGCCTGACCTCAGGCCCTTGGTTAGATAGCACAATGTACCATGTAGGACTCCTTTCCATAGCATCAACCAGACTGGACATCTGAGTGAGCCAGTAATTTACAGGACACGAGTCTCCATCCGGGATTAGGAATTCAGATCCTTTCTGTTTATGTAAAACTGTCATAGCCACAACACTACTTTGGAAAAATAAACATGTTTCTCTAATACAGAGGCAAGCCAGTTTTAAACTGACCTATGAGAGCCACAGGTGAATGTGCCAACTTGAGGAATGAAAGCAAGTGCTTGAGCATCGGAGGTTGGGAAGTGTCTGGCTAGACAGGGTTATTTTTGGTTTGGAGACTGGTTTGATGGGTTGCACCTCTGCTCCCTTGTATCAGAAATGCCACCTGGAAGTGAAGATGCTGCATTGAAGGGGAGATAAAAGGGACAGCTTTGCATCAGGAAAAAATAAAAATAAAGCAGAATTGCCAATAATCAAATCATGAGGACGGGGAGAGGAGTCATCTTCAACTTCGAAGCATCTGGTACAAGATGGGGGTGAAATACCTAACTGGCCTTCCCCCAGTCACCCTCCCCTTGGTGTCTGCTCTCCACACTGCAATCTACAATGAGCTTTTTAGGACATAAATCTGATCATATCATCTCCCTCCATAAAACCTTTCAACGGCACTCCAGTGTCCTTGGGAAAAGACAAATTCCTTAATCTGGCAGATGTTTGGTCCAACTCTACCCACTCCCCTCACTTCATTCTCCCACTGTAGCCACACTGGCCATTCTCCTCATCAAGCTCTCTTCTGCCGCAGGCCCTTTGCACATTCTGTTTGTATTCACAGAGTACTCTTCTACCTTTTCAACCCAAAGAGCCATGCTTCAGCCTCACTTCCTTAGCAAAGCCTTCCCTTTCTGCTGACTACATCAAGAGCCTCCGTCGAGACTCCTACAACCCCATGCATCTCTCTTTTGTAGCAACTATCACAGATATAAAGTTACATCTGCATGATTATTTGATGAAAAAACAGGGCGCAACCAGCCTGCAATCTCCATGAAGGTGGGGACCATGTTGCTTAACGTCTAACACAGTGCCTATAGAAAAGGTCATGATGAATATAACAAAATCCAACAATGCCAACATTTATTAAGCAATTTCTACATGCCAGGCACTTCCCAACAACCCTATGAATTAGGTTTTATTATCACTCCCCTTTAACAAAGGGGGAGACTGAGTCACAGAGAGGTCAGGGAACTTGCCCAATGCTGGGTTTACACAGCTGGTAACTGGTCAAACCCTGCAAGTCTGGTTGCTGGCAGACTGGCCGAAGCCTCGCACTCAATAATAAATGGAACAGAGTGCCTCCCTCTCCTGCTATCGACTGGACTCAACAGGAATGAGAAAACAACGTTTATTGTGTTCAGCCTAAAGATGTTAGGGTTTATCTGATACAACAGCTAGTGTTACCCTAACTAATAAAGTAACTGGTACCATAAGTGGGGTGCTTAAATATGTGGCATTGGCTTAGAAGTCAGATAGCGGGTCATTATATCAGAGACTGGAAAACCGGAGACCCGTGTTATGCGGCGGTAAAATTTTTGGTTAAACTATAAACCATGAAAACTTAGAAGGCAGAACTCTTGCCTGCTGAGCCTGTAAGCTCCAAAGAAAGAGATTTGAAAAAACATAATGGTAATAGAGTTTGCTGATTGTGCCTGGCTGAGTTTAGCATGGTATTCGAGAAAGAGAGGAACTCAGGCATGCATTAGCCAGTATGCAAGTAAAATTGGAAAGGGAGAGTGGAGAGGTGAAAAAGACAACGATTTCTAGACCCCAAGCAATCAGAAAAAAAAAGACTAAGAAGACTTTTAAGTGAAATACCAGACTCAGGGGATAAGCTTTCCACCTAAGCCTCATGGCCTCGAGGTAGCTGGCGTTAAGTCGAGAGAGAAAGAGAGGCATGGAGTTAAGAAAGCGCAGAAATAATGCAGGCTTCAGAAAGGCCTAGGAAATAACTTTAGGTGTGGCTACTGGCACACTAGACATCATAGAGGAAGATTCCAGTTGTTGCGAGGACTGCATTGGCAAAATCTATAAGCCTGGACTTTAGGTCTTTTACTGTTACAGCATTAAAACCTGGGCCTCAAAAGTCCAAGGGTAGGAACTAGGTTACAAAAGATTTAGAGCCTCAAGGAGAACACAGTCATGGAGATCCATTTCAGGCGTGGTCAAGAAGAACAACGGACAAAGAAAACCCTCCCACTGGACAGAGCCCCGGGGCATGGAGAACAAGGAACCAGGCACTTCCTCACAGAGGGCTTAAGCAAGGAACCTCACCCACTTCCAGGGCACACAGTGCTGCCCACACACGGTGCCTGCATGGCAAGATTTCATAACTATTAAGGGCCAGTGTCTTCCACTATTGTCTTTTCCCGCTGGATTATCCTCCAATATGGTATAGGGGCACAGATAACGTGTCTCTTGGCTCTTGGGTCCCTGGACCATGAGGAGCCATACTCCATCTAATAGATAGGACAGAGACCATCCAAAGATCCTGGACTTTAAGTTGGAAGCAGGGATTGG
Source organism: Cnephaeus nilssonii (assembly GCF_951640355.1). Lineage (NCBI taxonomy): Eukaryota > Metazoa > Chordata > Mammalia > Chiroptera > Vespertilionidae > Cnephaeus > Cnephaeus nilssonii. The sequence goes on from NC_137077.1 coordinate 10,611,959, forward strand.
ACAGAATGTGGAAAGGCAAACATGTGCTGTGTGTAAGAAGAAGAGTGCGTACAGATGTGTGATGGCCAGGAAGCTGATGAAATAGCTGGCCAATGATACATGGGCACAATGATGAGGTCCCTTGCAGACTTAACCCACAATGACTTTTTTTTTAATTAAATATTTATTGTTGAAAGCATTACATATGTCCTATCCCACCCCTCTTGCCCCCATTGACCCCTTCTACCGCCACCACAACCCTCCCTGTCCCCTATCCCAGGCCTTCATCACCCTATTGTCTGTGTTATGCATGGGTTATGCATATATGCATACAAGTTCTTTGGTTGATCTCTTCCCACCTACCCACCCCCCCCCCCCCGACTTTAAGATTCTCCACACTTCTTCCTCCACCTGTTGGCTGAATGAATGTGCAAGAAAGACACTGAAGGTCAGGTGGTGACAATAAAAAAGACAAACTCTCCATCAGTCTTGTTACCTAAATGACCCTCCTGCCTCCTCCCACTCTACCCCTCTGTGCCAATCTGAATAATAAATGACCTTCTAGTGTATTAAGCTCCTGAGATTTTGGGGTTGTCTTTTATAATAGCTAATGTAACTATAATGATTATAATATATAGAGCTCTTAACACAGTGCCCGGCACATAATAAGCACTATACAAATGTAGTTATTATTATGATTATACCCATTTTACAGATAGGGAAACTGCAAGTTACGTTGTGTCCGACTCCAAAAGTCGATTACTATTTTGGATTTACCCCAGATGATGATCAGGCCCATTTTCATAGGTGAGTGTGGTGCCTGGCTCAAGGTCACAAATAATAGCAGACCCAGAATTAGAGGCCTTCCTCTTACTCAAAGGCCTTCAGGAAGCTCGCCCCGCCCCACTCTGGGTCTCCAGGTTAGTCCCCGCCTTGTTTTAGTTGCTTGTTAATTCTCTTTATGTTTCAGGAAACACCCTACTTGCAAATGCTCCAGCACTGAACTGGCAAGTCTGTATAGAAAACCCAATAACCCTCCACTGACCCAAATTCCAAGTTTTAATTTACACTGAGCCGGTTAATTAAAAACCTGCTCTGTAAACACAGGCACTTGCCGTGGCTGGCTCATGAGACAGCTTTTGCTGTCCTTTGTAAGGAGCAATGTGTCTTCTGTGACATTTTTGTCCGTCACAGCGACGATGCACCACAGAACAGCACACCCAGTCCCGGGCAGGACAGCTGCCGAATAAGAATCTAGTGCAGGATCATTATCTACGGGGCAACAGTGAAACAAAAGATCTGAAAATCACGCTACCCACCAAGCAAGTGTTGCCGAGACAAGGGCTCACGTTAATTAATGTTTATAAAGTGATTGGGGAATCCCTGAAATGAAAGAGACTATTCAAAATCCCCAAAGCATTATTATTATCATCAGCCCGAATAACCTGTTTTTTTTTAAGGAAGCCATTATTATTGAATACCTACTATATGGCAATGTATTCACATATTTGATCTGATTTAATACTTGTAATCACTCTATGTGGTAGGTTTGAGTTTTCTTCCTTTTTTTTTTTTTGGCAATCCTCTCTGTGCCGATGAGAAGACCAAATTCAGCAAAATGAAGTCACTTTTTATAAAGTGGCAGAGCCAAACTCGGAGGCCAGAACTTTCTTAGTGTCAAGGTCTCTCCCTTCCATCATGCCACACTGCCTCTTCCAGACTCTTTCTGCACCTAAAACCAAAGTTCATTCAAGGCTTTTTTTTTTTTTTTTTTTTTGTACGTCCTCTTTTTTACTGAAGTATATTTTGCAATACAGTGAAATGCACATATCTAAAATTTACAAGGCAATGCATTTGGACAAAAGCATATACCTCTGAACCCACACCCCTATTAACATAAGGGGCATTTCTAACACCCCAGAAAGGTCCCTGGTGCCCCTTCATTAACAATGCCTTTAAAAAATATACAATAAATAAAATGAGCTGCTTTCTGCACCACCAGCATGGTTCAGTGGTTCAGTGTCAACGTACGAACCAGGAAGTCAAGTTTCCATTCCAGGTCAAGGCACATGCCCAGGTTGCAGGCTCGCCCCCAGTGGGGGCGGTGTGCAGGAGGCAACCAATCAATGATTCTCTCTCATCATGGATGTTTCTATCTCTCTCTCCTTCTCCCTTCCTTTCTGAAATCAATAAAAAAAAATATTTCTTTAAAAATGAGCTACTTTCATTTGACCCAAACAATCTTTTTGTAACTTAGGCAGTGGTGGTGTGCCCACAGGGTCAGCCCTGAGGTGGGAACACTGAATTATTTGATGCTGGAATTATTGGGAACGGGAATCCAGTTAAAAATTCTGCACGCTGCTGGCTCTATCCACACTGAACACATTGGGACCAGTTAATCTGGATGACACAGAAGAGACACGATTGTGCCTGGATTTTGGCCTCTGCCATGTGTTAGGCACCAGACTGGAATACCCTTATATATATAATCTTATTTGGTCCTCATAATTATTACTTTCATTTTACAGCTGAGAACTCTGGAGCTCAGAAGGGTTAGAACACATACCTGAGAACACACAGCTAGAAAATGGCAGCCTTAAAATTCAAATCCAGGAGGTCTGACTTCAGAAGCCTTTACAGATGCTGATTACAGATGTTGATGGGCAAATTTTAAATCCCAAAGATTTAATGGGCCGGTTATATTCATTCAACAAACAGTACTCAGCATCTACAAAGTGCTAGGTGTTGTGCTGGGTGATATGGAAGGAGAAACAAAGACCAAAGACAAATAAGACACAAGCTTGCACTGGAAGTGCCAAGGTATGATGGGGAAACACTAAAAACAGGGTCAGGATTCTTAAGGAATGGGGAAAGGGTGTGAAAGGGCCAGGTTTAGGGAGTGGGGGAGGGGTTTCTCAAGGAAGGCCTCACAGAGATGCCAGAAAGATCATTCCTGAGCCAAGACTTCAGGGATGAGTGGGAACTGGCCTGCTCAGAAGGGGTTTACCAGGTAACATGGCTGGCGCCTACACCAGCATGGGGAGACACTCTGTCAGCTCCTTGTTTAGCTTTAACAAATTCAACCAAGCCAAATTTTAAAAAGCCCAGAGAAATGCAATGCTCACTGGGGTCCTCAGCTCTTCCAAACAGCTAAAAATCAACATTAAAAAGACAAGTTCTAAAGAGTAAAATAATCGCCACAAACTTCATGCCCATGATGTTTTGAGAGTGACCAAGCCCTCATTTAGAGCCAAGTACCTTTTATTTTCTGAGTTGATTTCCACATGACCAGTTGCATGATTCCTCAGGCCTTGGCAGCAAATTCGAAGGGTGGACAGGTGCAGAGATGGCAGGAAGAAGAGGCAGCCAAGGTAGAAAAAAAACAAAGAAAGACTTGGAAAGATGAGTCATGAAACTAAAAAATTCGCCCCAGCCAGTTTGGTTCAGTGGATAGAGCATCGGCCTGAGGACTGAAGGGTCCCAGGTTCGATTCTGGACAAGGGTGCATGCCCAGGTTGCAGGCTCAATCCCAGAGGGGGGTGTGCAGGAGGCGGCCGATCAATGATTCTCTCTCATCATTGATGTTTCTCTCTCTCTCTCTCTTTCCCTCTGAAATCAATAAAAATACATTTTTTAAAAAAAAAAAAGAAGCTAAAAAATTCAATAGTTTCTTTCAGGACCTCATTGTGTAACATAGTACAATAGCTTGCTCAACTCAACAGGCATCTAATAAGCTCGAACTGTGTACCAGGCCCTCTCTTAGGCTTGGCAGAGGATGTGAAAACGTAAAATCCGGCACTGTCCAGTTCAGTGTGGTAGGAACAAATGTGTAGGAACAAATTTACTTGAGGAAGAATGTCAGGGTGTGAAGGGTCTCTTCAGCTGTCTACGTAATAAAGGGCAGGAAGCGCTGCCTGAAGACAGGGAAGTCATTTGTCCCTAAAGAGCAAGACACTTAAGGAAGATACTTAAGTTCCCCGTGCCTCAGTTTCCTCTTGTGTATAATGAGGATATAGCAGTACCCTTTCAAAGCAACGTTGAACATTAGATGGGTTGATGTACAGAGTAGTGTAGGATGCCTCTAAGTTGTCATGCCTGTTAGTTGTCAGTCCTTAGATTTGGTAATTGCTCAATAAATATTGCTGAACAAATGAATTCACACATGAATGGGTAAGTGATGCTCCTGAGTCAAAGGGGGAAAAAATTATGTAAGGCATTGAGCTCTTTCATAAGCCTTGCAGACCATGGAAAGACTGCCGTGCAAACAGTTTAAGAAATAGGTGTGATGTTTAAGGTATGTTTCAGACACCGAAGAAATTAATCACTCATTCCTTCACTTTTCTGCATAGACGGCCTGCCATTTTAAACAAGCCCGGGAAGAGAGACGAAGCGATCACAATGAAATTAAGAGTATATCTCGTTCTAAGAGATGGCTGCAGGGGCCCTGAACCCCAGGAGTTAAGCTCTGTGGGAAACGCTGTGATGACAGCAAACCCCAACCACCACACACTCACCCTGCCCAAAACCAGCGCTGTGGCCTTCTCCTTCCTTAAACTATACTTACTCCCAAAAGGATAAACACAAACATTGCCTTTAAAAGATGTTCAAGATCATAAAAGGAAAACCAGCTTGAAAACATAGGCTGCGAGCACAAACAGATGCAGATGCAAGAGGACCTGGGGTGTCTTACAGATCTCCACCCTTAGGTTACAGATGTGGAGACTGAGGCCCCAAGAAGGAAAGCGAGTCACCAAAGTCATCGTTTCCAGAGAAGGGCAGACAGGGGTGGCAGGGGGCTCGGATTCCCAAACTGGAGCCCTCTCTAAGGGGACTGCTTCTTCCGGCCAAAGGAAACCTTGAGGGGAAAAAGAAGAGGCGGTTCCAACTCCAGCAGGGGGATAAGGACTGGGGTGAGGAGGGACTGGGGGGAGGGGGAGAGAGGGGAGGGCAGTAAAGAGTAAAGAATGATGGTGACGGGGGAGCTAAGAACAAGGCCGATGAGCACACTCGGTGGAAAGAAATATCAGCCCCTCTGCGCTTTTCTTGGGGCTAGGGTTCCAAACAAGGAACAACCCAGTCCCATCCAAGCGCCTGGCTTTTGCAGGTGTATCCAACCCCTTCTACACAAACACACGCAAAGACCAAGGCCTTCTCCCCGGTGTTGCCATCTCGGTCAGAATTTCTCCTGGGTGGCTGGGTGGGTGGGGAGGGAAAGCCTCCGAGATACCCTCCCTTTAGGGTAGCGCCCTCGGCTGGCAGCGGAGGGGGAAGAGCTCGGGCCAAGAGTCTACCGGATCAACGCGGAAGTCGCGACCCCGCCCTCCCCACCCCCCAACACCACCAGAACCACACACACCGGCTCGGCTCCTTCCTTCCCCTCCCCCTACGGTGATCAAAGCCAGGTGAGGGCACTGAGAGCTGGAGGGTGGGTTCCTCTTGGAGCCTCTGGCCCCGCGCGCCTGCTCGCCCCTGCGCGCACTCACAGGCACACCTAACATACACACGCACTGCCGCGCACACGCTCGCGCGCATGTAGAGATTCACAAACACGCACGCACTCACGTGCACACGTTTGGTACCCCCCAGAGACCCGGCCGCGCCCGCCCCACCTCTCCTCCAGCCCCCGGGAAACGGACAGGCAGCAACATGAATGAAATCTGCCCAGAAAGACTGCATTTCAGCTCCAACCACGCAACCTCCGGCCAAGCCGCCGAATATAAAACAAAGTTTTATTTCGCTTTTAGACTCTCCAGTTACGCTTCTACCATTTCCTGTGGAAAATGGAAGCTTTGAAGTGTCTAGCGCGGCTTTCACAGACGGGGAGGACCGCCAGCTCGAGCTCTTGAAAACAAGAGCTTCCCCCCCCCCCCCAGCCCCACCCCCTCCGCCGCCAGAACTGCAGGTTCCATCCCACCCAGCCCCTGCCTCCAAAACAGGGGGATGCGGGAAGAATGACAGAACCTGCTGGAAACGACGCCCTACACTGACACCCCCCTCCAGAACCCCGCCCCCCCCCCCCCCCACTCCCGTCCTGCCCGGGTCCCTGGTGGTGCTCCTTAAGTCAAGTGGCAACGGCTGCAGCTCCTGCCACAGGGCTCCCAAAACGGCACGGGCTGGGAGGTCGAAATTGGGGAGGGGTGTCCATGCGCAGCACCCACCAGCTGGGCGCTCTGGCCCTCAAAAACTGCCCCGGAAAAACTTGGGACCATTAAGTCTTCCCGCCGCACCTTCTCCCCACACATCCCTCTCCCCTGCGGGCTCAGCGACTAGCGAGCTGAGCTCTCAGGGGCCCTGACTGCCCCAAGGGTGCGGGGAAGTATGGGAACCGGGTGGCGGAGGAAAGAAGCTCCCTCCCCCCCACCACTCCCCACCCCCCACACCCCCCGCGAATTCAGGGAGACAAACTCGTGGGCTTGAGAATTTGGCATCTTCAAGGTCAAAAAAAAACAAGGCTCGGGCAGAAATGCGGACTACGCGCAAACGATCGCAGACCTGCCCCCTAACAGGGTGTGGGGTGCTTCTCCAGCAGGCAGCCCCGCCCGGCCCCGCAGTGTGGGCGGAACCGCGCGCTCCCAGACCTGGGACCTCAGGAGCCTGAGCCCAGGAGTGAACCAACAGGCGGGGTCCCGCCACCTCCAGCTCGGCGGTCCCCTCGGAGGGACGGCCGCGGGTGGCTGGAACCACGCGGGAGGGGGGCGCGAGGCCAACTTGCCACGAGAGTTGGCCGTGCTGAGTCGCGCTCGCGTGGCCACTTACCGCTGGCGTTCTTCCCGCAGATGAGGTGCTGGTAAGGCTGCAGGAGCCCCCAGATCTCGGAGTCGTTGTTGACCGTGTGCTCCAGCGTCTCCATGGTGAACTTGGGCGCCTCGTGGAGCGCGTGGTGGTGATGGTGGTGGTGGTTGGCCGCGGCGGCCGGCGGGGGGGCCGCGGCTGGGGCAGTGGCGGCCGGAGGGGCGCAACAGCTGCTGCTCCCGCTGGCGCTGCTGGCCGCGCTGCAGGCGCCGCCGCTCGCCGCTCCCCCTCCGGGTGCCTCCCGCTCCTTCTCCGCCGCGGGGGCCGCGTTGGGGCCCGAGCCGGGGCCTGGGCCGGAGCTGGAGGCCGAGCCGGGGCCGCTGCAACTCCGGGGCAGCCCGGAGGCCACGACTCGCGCGTAGATGTCCCGGAACAGGCTCTCCATGCAGGCCGTCAGGTAGATGGCGGCGTGCTCGTGGATGCGCAGCGCCACGCGGCTGTCCACCATCCAGCGGTACACGCGGCCCACGGAGAAGGTGAGGCCGCAGCGCGCTGACTTGCCGCGGCCCAGGCGGTCGCCGCCGGCGCTGCTCATGTTGTAGAGGGACAGCGCGGCCAGCGCGGCCGCCGTGCAGTGCGCCGCCAGGCTCCAGGACAGCACGATCTCCATGGCGCTCTGGATTTCGTACTTGGTGCACTTGGCGAAGCGCAGGCTCAGGCGCTGCGCCTCCTTGGCGATGCGTACCAGCGCCCGGCTCACCAGCATCGACAGCTTGGCCAGCGCGTCTTTGGGCAGGCCGCCGGGGGCCGCCGGGCCTGCCCGGGGATCCCGCGAGCGCAGCAGCAGCGCCTCCAGCTCCTGCAGGGTCCAGGGGACCTCGTCGAGGTCCGGCAGCAGCCGCGAGCAGTGCTGGCCCGCGCAGTCCAGCCCTTCGGAGTCTTCCACCAGGGCAGTGTTGACGGTGTCAAAGCTGTTGTGCCGGCTGTGCATGGAGTCAGCTAGAGGCGGCCAGCCGCTCCCGCCATACGGGGACGCCGGGTGCGAGTCGGAACAGCACAGGGACAAGTTGGAGGAGCGCACCGAGTCCGCCGCGCCACCATAACCCGAGTCCAGCGTCAGATCCTCCAGCGTTCGGACTACGGGCTTCTTACCTCTCCTTGCCATCGCTGCGCCACTTCATGCTGCGGCCGCCGGAGAGCCGGGGGTAAGGAGCAGCGAGAAGCGGCGGGCGCCGGGGCGCGGGGAGAGCCGAGTCCGCTCCCACTCGGCTCACTTTTCCACCAGCCGCTACTCCCAAGTGCTACTACTTTCTGCCGCCGCCCCGAGCCGCCGCCGCCGCTGGAATGCACCCGGCAGACCCCGGAGTCATCTTCCAGAGCCCGGGCCTGAGCTGGGCGCACCGAGGAGCGGGCCACCGGGACTCTCGCCTTCCTTCCAAAATAAAATAAAAAGTATCTGACCCTCTCCTTCCTGGGCCGGGCCGGGTGCACAAGCCGCCGGGCGCCGCCTCAGTGTTCGTAAGACGGAAATCAATTCGGATGCCGCCGCCGCCGCAGTAGCAGCTCCGGCGGCAGCTCGCTCCCAGCTCCGGGCTCCGGGCTCCGAGCTCCGGGCTCCCGGCTCCCAGATCCCCGCACGGGGATCTCTCGGCGCCCGCCCGCCCTGCACTGAAGCGCAGCAGCGACCGCGGCAGCTGAACACCCTGGCCAAATCCCGCAAACCCGGGCAGCCTGCGGGGCGTGGCGTATGTAAAGCAGGACCCGAGGAGAGCCAATGATATACGAGGATGCTAATTACCTCGCCCTTTTTTTTTTTTTTTTTTAATTCTTCAGCTCCGCGCATCCCCGCCCCTCACACACGCCCCCTGGCTGCAATCTAGGCTGCAGGAAGTGGGGAGTAGCCGCCTGAGAATTGGGGGTGGTGGGGGGGGCGCTGTGAGAGCTTAGGGATGCAGAAGTCCCTGCTGCTGTCCCTGCCCCTCAGACTCCCTGCTTTGGTACCAGAACGGGGAGGTGGTAGGTTGGGCAGGTGATTGCGCCCTCACCGAGGTGCGCTCCCCTTGGCTGTTCTTACAGTGTCTGCCTGGGGTCGCTGGGCCTGCCGCGGCGTTTCGGATTTCACTTCCTTTTTTTCTTGACTACACGAAGCACGTTTTTTTCTCCCTCCCCACTCTCCCTCACCTTCGGGTACCCAAACCGATGAAGGCGGCCCTCTTTCCGCCCGTTTGCCCCAGTGGAAATAAGAAACCAGGCGAGCTGAGGGGCCGGAGAGATGAGACCACCGGAAGGCCGAGTCTCTGGACTTCAGCCGCCTGCCACCAGGGCACATTAACTAGGTACCTTTCAATAGCCAAGACCCTGCGCCCATCCTTCAAACCCGGAGTGTGGGAGGGGGGCTGGAGGGAAGGCTCACGTCCCACTTTGCTGCCCTGGTGGGTATGGTTCCAGGCAGTTCAGCCTTAAAAAAAGGTAAATTTGCACCGAGGGGAGTTTACTGTTTGACTAAAGAAAGATACAACGTATATATGCGTGACTTGGCTGCATTTATGTCAAACGGCATTGTCTTGTTTGTCTCCACCCACCAGGCCAGAAACCTATCTTCTTTCCCTGGGTACTCCCAGCTCCCACACAACATCCGCCTGGGATAGGAAACCCTCTTCCTCTGGCTGGCTAGAATTTTCAGCTTAGAAGTCCCCTCCTGTAACAAGGTAGCCCAGATCCTTCAATGCTGGCTTGGGTGCTTGGACTGACTCCCACCCCACCCCACCCCACCCCACCCCCACCCCTCACCCCCTACACACACACCTCACGCCTTCTGAAGCTGTTGGTTTCTGGGCCCTTGTTAACACTAGGTTGTTTCAGTTTGGTAAGATTTCTAACTTGCACATTGGACTAGGGGTTCCCCATGCATAAGCCCTCAGTAAATGTGTGTTGTAAATGGGTAGATGAAGGAAGGACACACTTTTGAACTGTTGGTTTGATGGTTCAACAATAGACTTTCCCAGATAACCCAGTAGATTGTCTGATGAACCACCCTCACTCTGTAGCTACCATCCGAATACATATCTCATCATCTCTCACTTTGACTATTATTATATTCTATCAACTGGTTTCCTTCTCTCTTGCTTCTTCTTTCTGTAAACCAGTGGTCGGCAAACTCATTAGTCAACAGAGCCAAATATCAACAGTACAACGATTGAAATTTCTTTTGAGAGCCAAATTTTTTAAACTTAAACTTCTTCAAAATAGACTCGCCCAGGCCGTGGTATTTTGTGGAAGAACCACACTCAAGGGGCCAAAGAGCCGCATGTGGCTCACGAGCCGCAGTTTGCTGACCAGGGCTCTAAACCATCCAGCCCAAGAATCTTCAAAAAGCACAGTTCTGATCTTGTAATTCCTCTCAAGAAGAACTTAAAAGGCTCCCCCTTGCCCTCTAGATAAATCAAGTTTGTACTGATTAGCTGCCCTTCACTGATCTCTTTACTCTGTTCCCAGACTCACTTTCTGTAATATTCCAAGCCTTTCAGAAGGGATTGTGATGGTTAATTTTTGAGTGGCCGTCTAAACATGGCTTCTGGATATGTCTCTGAGGGTTTTTCCATAAGAGTTAGCATTCGAACCTGTGGACTCAGTAGATTGCCCTCCCCCACGTGGTTTTTCCCATCACTGATTCAGCTGGGACAGCTTGTCTCATCTCCAGCCCTTAGATTGGAATTGACATCATCTGCTCCCCTGATTCTCAGCTTTTCAGGCTTGAACTAAATTACACCACCAGCTTTTCTGGGTCTCCAGCTTGCAAACATCACATTAAGGGGGCTTCTCAGCCTCTACAATACCACGAGCCAATTACTCATAATAAAGCTATATTTTTTTTCCTGTTTTTCTAGAGCAGTGGTCGGCAAACTCATTAGTCAACAGAGCCAAATATCAACAGTACGATTGAAATTTCTTTTGAGAGCCAAATTTTTTAAACTTAAACTTCTTCTAACGCCACTTCTTCAAAATAGACTCGCCCAGGCCGTGGTATTTTGTGGAAGAGCCACACTCAAGGGGCCAAAGGGCCGCATGTGGCTCGCGAGCCGCAGTTTGCTGACCACTGTTCTAGAGAACCAGAACCAATAGGATATGATATATATCTGGAAACCCATCTAATACAGATGATCTTATGATCTGAACCCTGCCTTCCTTTGTAGCCTCTCCATCATCACATACGTAGACACACAGACACAGATATATTCACACACTACAGATACATGCACACCTGTTAATAAAAACAGATACTCGGATATACTCACAGACCCACACAGACAGCTGCACACCCATGAATGAACACACAGCATACCCACACACACACCCTGTGCTCCAGCTTTCCTGAAATCACTTGCTGGTTTTCCATGTTACCATGCTGTGCCTTGTAGCTAATATGCCTTTGCAGATATTGTTCCCTTTGCTCAGGACACGTGTCTTCCTCTTCTCCTCTTGGTGAATTTCTCATCCTCTGTGATTCAGCTCCAAGATTATCAACCCCTGTGAAGTTTTCCTCAGTGCTGCCTGCTCTTCACTCAGCCCAGAGCTGTGGACACCTGGGAAGGTGTCGCCATCTCTGTAGACACCTGGGGAGGTGTCTCCATCTCTGTGGACACCTGGGGAGGTGTCTCCATCTCTGTAGACCCTGGGAAGGTGTCTCCATCTCTGTAGCTCAGGGTTTGTTCGAAGGCATTTTCTCTTCTATGCACTTGTCCCTGTGAGCTCATCCACTCCTATGCCTTCAGTTACCATCTATGTGCTGATAATGCTTGAGTGACGACCACTCAGCAGAGCGTAAGCAGCAAGAGAACCGTGGACAAGCCTTGTGCATAGGGCAGTCGTCGGCAAACTGCGGCTCGCGAGCCACATGCGGCTCTTTGGCCCCTTGAGTGTGGCTCTTCCACGAAATACCACGTGCGTGCGGGCGCGCACGTACAGTGCGATTGAAACTTCGTGGCCCATGCGCAGAAGTCGGTTTTCGGCCTGGGCGAGTCTAATTTGAAGAAGTGACGTTAGAACACTCAAGGGGCCAAAGAGCCGCATGTGGCTCTCGAGCCGCGGTTTGCCGACCACTGGCATAGGGACAAAAGAGGCTGGGAAGCAACAGGCTTATCATGGGTTTCTTTTCTTCTGGTGGCACCAGGTCCACTTGGGTTCCAGTACTGCCTCTGTCAGTTTTCTGATGATGTGCCCAGTGTTCGTTCATTCTCTTTTACCCCTCCTTTTCTTGTACTGGGAATGCACAAAATAATCACCCCCATGGGGGTGGGGTTAAGTGAGATGTTCCCATATACAGGATTTAACAGTGTCCCACACATGATAATAACCCTATAAGTGTCTGAAAATGTGGATGATGGTAACAGACACTTATAGGGTTATTATCATGTGTGGGGCACTCTTATTTCTTAGAGACTCAGGAAAAAAATGACAAATGTTACATAGAAATCCAACTTCTGCTTCAAGGCTGGGCTGCAATGCTACCTCCTCTAGGAGATTTTTCCATGTCAGTGGACCTGCTGTTCCCTTTCATGCCACAGATGCTTTGCTCGTGCCTTCTCTCACCTTCCGGAGGGCACACTCCTTGAAAGCTGGGATCTTGCCCCAATATAGCGCCAGGACTAATGAGCATGTTCCTTAGTATTATGAATAACCAAAGCGGATGTCCATTTAGTTTACTAAAGGAAATCATTAATGCCCTGGCCAGTTGCTCAGTGGTTAGAGCGTCAGCCCTAGGACTGAAGGGTTGTGGGTTCGATTCCTGGTCAAAAGCACCTACTTTGGTTGCAGGCTAAATACCCAGCCTCAGTGGGGGGAAGGGAGTGTTGGGGAGGCAATCAATCAATGTGTCTCTCTCACATCTCTCTCTCTCTCTCTCTCTCTCTCTCTCTCTCTCTCTCTCTCTCTCTCTCTCTCTCTCTCTCTCTCCATCCCCCCTCACCTCCCCTCCTTCCCTTTTACTCTCTAAAAAATATATATCAATGGAAAAAAATATCCCCGGGTAAGGATTTAAGAAAAGAAAGGAATCATTAACGATAATGTTAAGGGTCTGAGTCTGAGTGACCTGAAAAAAACACTGGAGATAGCAAACACATCAATCAAATGTTAAATATTAGCCCCATGCTATTAGAAAACTCAGTGTCTGCAAAGTATGAAAAAGGAAATTTAAATCATCCAAAATTCCACCTCACAGAAGTCACAACATGAACAACTTCATTCTTTTCATCTAGTCTTCCTAATTTGCCCCATCTTTTTTCTTCTAAGCGTACATATTTTAAAGAGATAGAGTTATTCTGCAAGTTATTTTGCATTTTAATTTTTTCCTCAAGAAATTTCCTCAAACTTGATAGTATAATCATTCCCCATGCTACTAAATATTCATCCCAAATAGTCTTGTCTGTGTGGCTGCAAAATATTCCAAGATATGTTTATACCTTAACTGGAGAATTTTGAATCCCCATTTGGTTGTTTCCGTTTTCAAACTGCCATAATAATGCTGAGATGGCCCTCTTTGTGCATAAATAACTCTCTTCTTCAAAACCAGAAGTCTTATGTGTGTTATCCTCTAAGAAATACAGACACACAATAAACATATACTAGAGGTTTAAACATAAACAAAAAGAGAAATTAAAGTACTGGGATTATTTTGCCTATCAGATTAGCAAAGATTTATAAAGTCATGGTGATGAATATGTGTCATGATGAAGCATAAATTGAGGCAGTCTTTGAGAGGCCAGTTTGCCAATATGTATCAAAATGCCAGTGTGTGTTTGTTCCTTATGATTTCCCAGAAATCACATCTTCTGATACTATCTAGGGTGATCCTTGTGAATTTTTCCAAAAATATACAGGATGCTCTTGGCAGTGTTGTTTTAACATAGGACTATGGGAAACAACCTCAGTGTCTTTCAAAAGGCCCGATGAAATGAATTACAGTAATCCATCCAAGGGAATACGAAGTAGGGGCAAAGAGTAATGGTGGTGATCTTTACTTCCACAACATATTGATTAGGGAAGAAATGTTTGAAAAGAGGTTTGGGAATTGCAGGTATAATATGAGCCCATTTATGTAAAAGGCTTTACGTAGAGCTAAATAAGTATACAGTTGTGCCTCGATTTATTTTCCTTTGCACTATGGTGCTTCACAGATGTTGCACAACCCTCCATCAGCAAAAAATAAAATAAAAAAATCATGACTTGCTTTATTGCAGTGGTCTGGGAGCAAACCCACAATGTCTCTGAGGTATGCCTGTCTAAGCATGCGAACTTGCCTGAAATGATGACAATAATAGCTATAACTAGTTTGTTGGATTTCTGGTGGTTTTTGAGTGAGTTTTATTGATCCTAGTTCTATCCCTGATGTCTTTTGTTTTCTGGTGATTTTTAATTTTCTTCTTTGTACATCTGAACTTTTTATGATAAACACGTATCATTTTTACCAGAGCCAGAAAGCTATTATCTAAAGAAAATTAAATTATGTTCTGCCCATTATTTGGAAGCCTACCTGTCAATCAGAGTACTAATATATAATTCTTTGTCCTTCAGCATTCTAGAAATCAAACAGCAAGCATAGCAACTAACCCAACAACCAGAACGTGAACCAGCCTCATTCAGGGGGACTCGCCCATGTTGGGGGCTTCATCACATGCTTCCCACATGTCTACTGTGCGTGAGTAGCAAGGCCATGTGGGCGTGAAGCGTGGCCCACTACTTCCTGACTATGTAATCGTGAGCAAGTTCTTCAGCCTCTCCATGCCTTCGTTCTTCATCTTTAGTTGGGAACAATACCACACGCCTGTAGGTTGCCTGTGAGAATTAAATAAGATCATTAGAACAGAGTCTGGCCAGCCCTGTAAATGCTCACTAGTGTTGGTTACTTTTATTACAGGTCAGACACAGTGATGGTTGGGGGCAGGCGGGAGGTGTGGGCAGGCGGGAGGGGTGTGTGTGTGTGTGTGTGTGTGTGTGTGTGTGTGTGTGTGCGCGCGCCTGGGTGGGGGGGTTGGGTTATGGAGTCTTCACCTCCCTCCTGGGTACTGCTCTTGTTGAGCTTTTTGTCCAAAAACAGACATAAATAAGAGCTGCAAGTGCAATGAGTGTCAGCAAAGGGGAAGTTCAAGGATTACACACCTGAATTAACAGATTATGTATGTTTCGCTGCACCATTTCTGAGCGAGCTCCTTGCAAATATCAGCTATTTCCTAAATGCATAGTCAGTGTGTGTGAAGCTCAGGGATGATCCCTTTGCTCTGCGAACGTCTTTGTGAGTGGAGGACTCTGTTACCGGGTAGAAGACTATAGGTGAGTCCACCCCAATTTCAACCTGCTCCACACCAGAAAGGGAAGTATGGGCCCACTTCTTCTGAACTTTCTCCTAAAAGAAAGAATCACAGGGTCAACTTAATAGCTTGCTCATTTGCAGGGCAGATAGGTCACTCAGCTCAAAGAGCTTTACAGGGTAACTTTGAAACAAGGGTAGAGTTGCACCTGTCAGTATGAGGAGGCTCTCAGAGTAGATCCCAATGTGAGTGTGGTCTTCATAGCAGTGATTTTTTCATGTCCTTCGATAAAGTGGTAAAGCTGCCAGCTTTCTCCCTAGAAAAGTGCATGTGTGTGCATAAACGTGCCTTGTATATACAATTGCTATATAATATTGGGGTTCACTGACCCCAGATTCCATCCAGGGGGGGTTCCTATGGTCCATTAATATGATCATTGTTCTATCCTTCTAATGGAATTCCAAAAATGGAGAGGTACAGTTCTGTTCATTAGGAACTTCTGCTCTGGGGAGGAGAGGGGATCCAGCCAGGAAACAGAAACCATTCTAGGTTCAATCCGAAGGAATGTGATGCAAAGAATCAGAGAGTGGACGGGAGAGCTGAGGAGCTACGTGGGACAGGAAGGAGACAGCCAGGAAAGCAGTATCATCAGCAAGAAGGCTCTGCCACCTCCAGGGCTGAAGGGATGGGGGGAAGATGGAGTTACCAGAGTCCAGAAGCTGAGCCATATGACAGGATCTAGAACCACAATGGAGAGGTAGCTCCATGTTGGGAAGGGCTGCCTGGCAGGGTCTGGGCTCAGGGGTGAGACGCAGCTGCTACCAGGTACACAACTGGAGGCACACATAGAGAGGGACTGAAAAACCCTACCCTGTCCCCTCCTCCTGGACCTTCACCGTCTTCTAATCCTTCCTTTGGCCAAACCCATTAAGAAGCTGGAAGGTGAGGGAGTCTGGGAAAGGTAGTTCTTGTGCTCCAAAGGAGACAAAGCAGAGCAGGAGAAGGGCAGGTGTGGACATGAGCACAGACAAGCAAAGGACAAGTTCAGGAAGATAAGACATGTGTCTATCATGGAGTGTCCCAAGGTAATGCTGCCGACTTTCAGAGGAGGAAGCTTTGACTGTGTCCCCTCTTGTTCCCACTGCCCTTACCCTGGTAAAATCATCCATTGCCTCCTGTTGGGACTGTTCCCCACAGCCAGTCTCCCCACAGCCAGTCTCACTTTCCTGTCCAGACTCACTTCTACTCTGCTGCCTGGGCCATTTTTCTAAAACAACTCCCATCACCATAGGAAAGGAGTAGTTCTGGTCTCTGTCCAATCTCATTCGCTGCTGTCTGCCCTGGTTACCTAGCTCCATACTCCCTACAGACTAAGTATAGTTTCTTAAATACATTGAGTCTTCATTTATGCTGCTCCTTCTACATTGAATGCCTTTTTTTCTTCATATATTGGACTCCTATACATCCTTCAAAGCCCATCTCAAATGTTAAGAACTACCACACTTCTCCGGTTCTGCCCTATAGAACTAGCCTCTTTCTTTGTTCTGCTTCTTTAAATGTCCATCGATTACAGCCTTTATTGATAATAGTTAGCTATAATAATAATTATTATTATTGTCAGGAGCTACAGCAGCCTTCTCTTTTCTCTGTGCAATAGAGTAATAGTTAAGAGTGTGGGACTGGGGTCATAAAGACGCATGTTTAAGCACCAGTGGCTGGCTATGTGGTTTTTGGATAAGTTTTTAACCTCTGAGTTTCCATCTATTAATATTTTTATGGGGAAATCATAATGCCTCATATCCTCATAGGGTTTTACTACAGAGACAATGCATGTATGTACTTTGTCACAGTGCCTGGCACATAGAACAGCTCCAATAAACACCAGCTACTGTAAGCTAATCCTAATCTTTTAATAAAAAATGAGAATAGTGTATATATAAATTTGTGAACTACTTTTTTCATTAAAATTTATCATTTTTTCCTGTCCTTAAATTTTTTTTACATTTTCTCAACTTTTTATCTTGTAGAATTTCAAACAGAAAACTCTATAAACACCCCATCCAGCCTTTAGCCTGATTCACCTTTGCTAACATCTGCTTTCTCTGTGTGTGTGAGAGAGGTGTGTTTGTGTGTGTGTGTGAGAGGTGTGTTTGTGTGTGTGTGTGTGGTGTGTGTGTGTGTGTGTGGTGTGTGTGTGTGAGGTGTGTGTGTGGTGTGTGTGTGTGAGGTGTGTGTGTGTATGGTGTGTGTATGTGTGAGGTGTGTGTGTGTGTGAGGTGTGTGTGTGGTGTGTGTGTGTGAGGTGTGTGTGTGTATGGTGTGTGTATGTGTGAGGTGTGTGTGTGTGTGAGGTGTGTGTGTGGTGTGTGTGTGTGAGGTGTGTGTGTGTATGGTGTGTGTGTATGTGTGAGGTGTGTGTGTGTGTGTGTGTGAGGTGTGTGTGTGTGATTATGAGATATATGTTCTTTTTTCTGACCTAATTGAAAGTAAGCTGCAAAGTTCATGACACTTTAGCATGTATCCTACATTCTCCTATAAGGAGCTATAAGACCATTATCACAACCAAGAAATAACATTGGTATAATAATGTTTTCTAAAATAGAATTCAGATTTCAATTGTCCCCAAAATGTCCTTCATAGTGGTTTTGCCTGATAGCATCTGATTACTACATAGAATTCTCCTGAACAGATGTCCAATAATTTGTTCAATGAATCTATTATTGTTGGACATTTAGGTTCTTCCAGTATTGCATAATTATACATAGCTCTGGAAAAAAATCTTTACATCTACTTCATTATATATTTGACTTCTTTTTTCCTTGAAAAAAATTCCTACAATGGAATTTGGTCCAAGGCAATGCAACATTCTAAAAGCCTGATGCATGATGCTAAATTGCCCTCCAAGAAGACTGTACCAATTGTATCCACCAGCAGTGTACAGGAGTGTCTGTCTCCATTCCTTTGACACCTCTGCTATACTAACTTTTTATATTTATCAATTTAATAAGAGAGATAGTAACCACTAACATTTATATGCCATTCCTGATGTGCAAGGTACTATCCCAAGTGTATAACACATATCAACTTGCCCACCCTTTACAACAACCCTAGAACCTTCATTTTACAGATGAGGAAACTGAGGCAGAGTGGTTCAACAGCTCGCTGAAGGTCACACAACTCGGGAGCAGCCACCCAGGCAGCTTGAATCCAGAGACTGTGCCATTACCTATTCTCTCAATAGTGTGTGTGTGTGTGTATGTGTGAGTGTGTGTGTGTGTGTGTGTGAGTGCGTGTGTGTGTGTATGTGAGTGTGTGTGTGTGAAATATGTTCTTTATAGTGTTTACCATTATGCTATTACCTCTCCATATAGTATCTAACATTTATCTGATCACCCCTGAAGTTGAATTTGGATCACATATTTCTCTTTTATATCTTTGCTTGTAAGAATTCCCTGTTTACATCATTTCCTTTGGGGTGGGGGCGAGGATAAGTCCTAAGATGCTTGTCTTTTCCTTAATGATTGTTAAGAACTAACTATTTAGAGAATAAAAAATATTCTTTCTTTGTCGTATATTGAAGGTAATTCTCCATAGCTTGCCATACCCCCCTTTTAATTAATTAATTAATTAATTTTTTTAATTAATTTGCTAGCTAGCATAAGATTTTTATTTTCTTTCATTTGAGGTTGGTAGGTTAGAAAGGTCTGCCCTGCCCTCGAAAGGATACATGCCATCCTCTATTTTCTCTCCGATCTTCGCATTTTACTTCCAAATTTTCCGTCCATCTCATTTCTCTACACCTTTGCCCACACCAGGGCTGCCTTACTTCTAGACCGGACGCCACATGCCTTCCCAGGATAGACAGGAGGCATTGTTTGCTGAGACACGGCTCCCGGGCCATTTGCTACCTCATTCCATCTGGAAATGACACGTGAATTCTTAAGGAGCAGCGCACCCAAGGCAACATAGGATTGCCCTTTCAATCTGTTTCATAAACAAGGTGTCCTTTTCCTTCCTGCTGTCCATCCCAAATATGAAACACTTGATTCACATTAGACAATTAAGACAAAAGCCCTGCTTCCCCGGGCTTCTCTGAAGCGGGCTGTTGAGTGGAGAGCAGCGGTAGTTGAGGGGAAAGCATGCCAAGAATTCATTTCAATTTGAAAGATCTTTTCAGGGCTTTATTTGTTCCAAGAGCTCTTTAAACGTCTTAAATACAGTCCGATGAAGTGCTTCAGGCGCTGTTTCAATACCGATTGTGTCTCCTCTCCTCGAGGACAATGCTGGCTTCAATACACATTACTGTTTTCAGCAAAGGTTTGATTTTAACATTAGCCAGCCCCATTCTTTCTCTCCTTTCCACTTTGCCCAAATATTGTGACTTAAACCATTACTCACAAAACGAAACCATTAGTGGGTTTCCGAATATACTTCAGGAGATAGATGGCAGCCCCCTCGCCCAAGCAGCAACGCAGTGCTTGCAGTGTCTCCCAGTGGAGCAGGTGATCAGTCAGGGTTTGCCAAGTAAATTAGTGAGCGTGCGCATGGGGTCCAGGAAAAGAATAGCTATTAGGCCTATAATAAACAAAGGGGGGTGTGCTCTGAATTTTTTTCAGGGGAGCTTAAGCCTTTTAATTCATTTACTCATTTAGCTAATAGAGAATTTTCCAATGTGTGGTTCATAAAACATTAGCCCTATGAAATGCAAAGGAAAAAAAATGTTTACGAGTTAGAGACCCATTCTCTGGCTCTTAGAGATTCATGGCAAACATTTGCATATTAAAGACTGTCTCTTCCTATAGCATAGAAACCTGTTTAAATTAATTTGAACTCGACAAGGGCAGAAATTAGGTCTGTTGTGTTCACTAATGTGTCCCAAAGAGCTTCATATAGTGCTATTAGATATATATGGAATGAATGTTCTAGTTATCTATGGCTGATACAGAATTACCCCCCAAAATTAGTGGTTTTAAAGAGCAAACATTTCATCTCACAGTTTCTGTGGATCAAGAAAACAGGCAAATAGTTGGTAAACCTCAGGTCCTCGCCGACTGTTGGTTAGAGTCTTCAGTTCCTTGTCACATGGGCAGCTCACAGCATGACAGCTGGCCTCCCTCTGAACAAAAGGGCAAGAGAAGTCACCCAAGATAGAAGCTACAGAGGCCCAATGCACGAAATTCATGCACTGGGGGTTGGGGTGGAGGGGTCCCTCAGCCTGGCCTGCGCCCTCTTGCAGTCCGGGAGCCCTCGGAGGATGTCTGGCCTAAGCAGGTAGTCTGACATCCTTAGCGCTGATGCAGAGGCTGGAGAGGCTCCCGCCACCGCTGTTGCATTCCCCAGCCGTCATCCCGCCTTCTGGCTGAGCGGTGCTCCCCCTGTGGGAGTGCACTGACCACCAGAGGGCAGCTCCTGCGCCGAGCGTCTGCCCCCTGGTGGCCAGTGCACATCATAGTGACCAGTGGTTCCGCCAATTGGTCAATTTGCATATTAGCCTTTTATTATATAGGATATTGGAGTTGATGTTCCATCACTTCTGCTGTTTGTTAGACGTGAATCAATAAGTCCAATCCATACCCAAGGCAGGGTGCTACCCAAGGGTGTGCTGATGGGAGATGTGATCATTGACTGGCTTAGAGGCTGCCTACCACAAAGATTGACTGAATGAACACAGCATTTTTCATACTTATTTAGCCTCCTAAGTAACAGCTTTCTCATTTAGAAAAACACTTGAGGAAACACGTAGGACTAATTTGTATTGAGTGCTAGGTCCTTGGGCATAAGAATAAATAAGACACAATTCCTTTATTAATTTATTATTTTTAAAAAATATGTTTTGAGTACCTAGCACTATCTCCTTAAAGAGCTTAGAGTTTAGTCCAAATCTGGGAACCCCTTTCATAATGCATCACCTTGGGAGAAGCAGGCTTCATTGATCAGCAGTACAGGTTCTAACCAAAAAAGATAGGGAAGAATTCTGGCATGTTTGTGGCCCTTGGACTGACCAGCAGGTACCCTCCCTTATGTGCCTCCTTGATTAAGCACTGGACGTGACCTAACCTTGGCTGGTGGGATGATCCCACCAGGATTTTGAATGTTAGATGTCATGCCAAATACAGAGCTATTGAGCAAGCATTTGTGGTGGAAGTGGTATTGGAACTTGTACAATCACCAAAGCTGATCGCAAATCCAAAAATTTTCATTCTGGGCACTTAATAGAATTGCATTTCCCCGTCCCCTAAGAAATTAGACATGGTCATGAACTTTGCTTTGGCCCGTGGAATGTGAGGGGCAATAACATGTGTTACATCAGAAAGAAACTTTTAAGAGCTGGTTAAATTCGTTAGCTACAATTGTCCTCATGCCCTTCCATTTTCCAGGTTCTGGGATCATAGAAGCATAAGGCCTCCATTGGCCTGGGATCTTAAGTCACTCTAATGAGCAGAGTCACCCTGCCCACCATTGCAGAAATATAATGGGCATGAGAAATGAACCATTGTCAGTTAAGCCATTGCGATGTTAGGGCTGTTTGTTACTGCAGCATAACCTAGATGATACAGTAGTCCAGCAGTGAACATCAGCATTCTGTGTCCAGCAATGGTAGACTGAGTGGCCGGTGGTGGTGCCAATGGTAGAGGCTCAACCAGCCATGGCTTTGGCTGTATTTTTTCTATCCAACTTCTCATTGTTTCTGCCTATGTTATGAAGCTGATTCTGTGAGCTATATCCTTCCAATAAATTCCTTTCCTGCACAAATCATTCTGGGCAGGTTTCTATTGATCGCAGCCAAAAACCTTGACTGATACTAATTCTGTTTCATCCAATAGGAATTTATTGAGCTCAGTGTGCCCATCATTGTCCTAACTGCAGGCAAGCTTACAGTTGGAACTCAATAACGAGTGTCTCCCTAATCTCCAGTAATTTACAATCTCATTAAACAAATAATATGCCTATGAATGAACATTGAAAAATTTAAAATAAGCCACATGACACTGAAGACATACAGGTAGGTTCCTCTTTCAGAAGAAAAGTACAGAAAAAAAGAGATAGGGCATGTGTATTTTAATTTCTTTGTACTACCCTTCACTTGCCAAAATTTGAGTCTTGCCCTGACCAGTTTGGCTCAGTGGATAGAGCGTCGGCCTGCAGACTGAAAGGTCCCAAGTTTGATTCCGGTCAAGGGCATGTACCTTGGTTGTGGACACATCCCCAGTGGGAGGTGTGCAGAAGGCAGCTGATCAATGTTTCTCTCTCATCGATGTTTCTAACTCTCTATCCTTCTCCCTTCCTCTCTGTAAAAAATCAATAAAAATATATTTTTTAAAAAATTTAAGTCTTCTGGTTTGAGCAATATTTTCTTGACAGAGGATATATGATTATTACAACAGTACCTGGCACACAGTAAGCAGTAAGTATATATTTGTTGAATGACTTAATGAATTAATGTGATTGGGGGCCATACGTTTTAGAATCAGTGACCTAGGATTCGAATCTTGCTTCTACTAATTAGTAGCCTTAAAACAGAGACTTCTACATCCTCACCACAACATGGAGATGCTACTATTGGTTTCCCAATACTGTTGGCAGAATTTACTATGTATGCTGGCATAAAGGAAGCATTCAATAAATGGAATAGAAGCATTTAGACAACCACATACATATATACTAGTATACCAGTGTGTGTGTGTGTGTGTGTGTGTGTGTGTGTGTGTGTGTGTACTCCCCAGAATTCATTTCACTTCATTTATTAACTCATATAGAAAGAGTTCCTGAGCATCTACCATATGCTGCACATGCTGCTCAGGTATGAGCATCAATGGCTAGCATGACATAAACGTTATAATAACTGGGATGACAAGGGAAGTTCAAGGAGCTATGAGACTATACCACCAGGAAAGTTTGGACAGAGCTAGTATGTTTAATCTTATCTTCGCATCTGCTTCTCGGATATCCTGGACCAACGCACCAGGCAACAATTAAAGCACGACACGTAATGCAGCTTTGGCCAATGAGACGCAAAGGGAAGAATGTGGTGTGGGAAGAAGGGGCCTCTCAGGAAACTTTTCTTTGTCCTTATAAAAGGGCCCCACAATGGGACAGTTCTTTTTTCTACCTCAGGAGCAAGGAGGGTCCAGATTTGGGGGGTCTAAAGCTTATAAAATGTAAAGCACGTTGGTAAAAAAGAACATATACCTCTTATTTTTGAAAATTTCAAAAAAGTATATGGCGGCCACTTGAGCACCATGCTAGACCTTGAAGGGTCCTATGAAAGTGAGGGACCCTGAAGCTTAAGTTTCATTAGCCTCATGGAAATCTGCCTCTGCTCTTGATGTTGCAATCAGCAGGTGATCACTGTAGCTGGGCAGCCATCCTGGGACCATGAGGGAGGCCACCCAAGAGGATAAGCCAATACCATGGAAGGAACATGCCTTTGTTGATGTTTCTGAGCTACCTGAGTACCCAACTCTGGAACCATCCCACCTCTGGATTTAGGGTTATGAGAGCTAATCAACTAATAAATGTCCTCATTCCTTAAGCCAAATGAAGTTGGGCTTTCTTTTATTTGCAGCCAAAAGTATTTTGACTGATACAGATTTATTCCTGAGTAAATTTCTTCTGCCAACCCCATCCCCTGCTATGCACCGGACGAGGAAGAGTGATCTGGGAATAAGAAAAGAAAGAAGGAGAGGCAAGGTGGCAACTGTATAGCAGTTGGGTCAGCCTAGCTGATGTTTCCTTAGAAAAGCCAGAAATTCTTCTAAGAGAGGGGTGAATGAGTGATTGGATTAGAGAATTTGCTTGCCTCTGAGAAAATGGTGAGAGTGTTGAAGAGGAGGAAAATGATCTCGGCTTTGGTTGTGCTATGGAGTGGTGAGTCCCTGGAGAGAAACAGGATGATGCTAATCACATCAAAACTGCCCAGGGCTATTCCAGCTGCCTCCCTGTGGAATACAACAAAGAGAACCCCTCGGGGAGCAAACCGCTAGCATCGAACCACCGGGCTTCACTGCACACATAAAATCCTTCTACCGAAGCCAACAATATTTGAACAAAAAAACTGGCATCTTTGTGGCTGTCAGCTAATAATAGCCTATGATATTTAAAGCCCTGGCTTTATGTCAGGCCCTGTGCCAACATTTTACATACCGGGCTTCATTTAATCCCCATAGCAAATGATGACAGAAGAACTATTATCCCCATTTACAGGTGAGGAAATTGAGGCTCAGAAAAGTCCAGAAACTTGCCCAAAGGCACAGTCATGACATGATGGAGCCAGAATGAAATCCCAATAGTTTGAATCTAGCACTAGCTTTTTCTTGCCTCATTTTCCTCTTTTTCAGACCACAATCCCTCCCCTCCCCCAACTTTTTCCATAAAAGGCCAAATAGTGAATATTTTCTGCTTCGTGGACCAGTCTCTGATGCAACCACTCCACTCTGCCATTGAAGAGCAAAACCCGCCACAGGAGGTACACAAATGGATGAGTGTAACTGTGTTCCAGTACGACCTTATCCTCAAAAACAGGCCGTGGGCCTGACTTGGCCCGTGCATCCTCGTTGGCTGACCCCTGAACTAGCTCATCAGCCACGTGCTTTTTCTATTAACACTCCCATCCCTTTTACCACCCCAGCTCCCACAAGGCCCATTCCTGGTGACATAGAGTCCAGATGATTCCGGTTGAGCTGTGGCCTCACACAGGTGGATTACTGTGAAGTTACTGAAGTTTCAGCTACATAGGCACATGGTACCAGCTTCTGGCAGGCCCCAGGTAGGCCCCTAGCTATGGAATTGCATATAGAATTTTCATAAGGAAGATAGTTTGACAATGCTTCGTCTCCCTCCTACGTTCCCTCATGTCAGGTGGCACTGAAATGGTCATGGATATTTTGGGGATCTGGCCTAAGGGGAACCATTTAGTATGGATCTAGTGAAATGATTATGTATGGTTACACTATTGCCCAAGGCCTAGTGTGGGAATGGCTTCCAGAATGCTCCTACAACCCACCATGACACCCTTCCATTGTCGTAACCCAAAGGGGCAGGGCTAGAGGTCACTTGTGGTGCTTTCAGAGTGTCCTACAGAGACGGGCACTAGAGGGGGGTGGGTAGGGGAGAGAAACAAGGCTTGAAATGTAGGAAGGCAGAACCCCGCCTGTGGAAAATTCCTTTAAGCCTGAGACATGTAAATTTCTAAGTGGAAGATTGGGTTCTCATCCATGCCTAATCAAAACAGAATTTCTCTCTTTTCAAGAGCATACTTGATAATGCAGCATACATGATTATGAACGCACTACACGTCTTTTATGGGTATTGCACAAAATAGTAAGGCGCTTAACGAATGTTAGCTCTTTTTTCCCCCCGAATGTTAGCTCTTTTATTTCATTTTTCCCTTCGCTGTTCTATAAAAATAAGTGGAAAATTGAAAATTGATAACATTGGTATTTATACGGAGAAAAATAGCCCTCAGAAATGTAACACTATTAAGAACCAAGAGGGAGAACATGGGGCAGACAAATCAGTAAATTTTTAGCTTCAATTTGACACTTACTGATGTAAGCTGGCCAACCATATTTACTTGGGAAGGAAAAGAGCACATGAAAGGACATGCACAAAGTGTAGGAGGCATATCGTCAAAGGTGATGCAGAAATAGGAATCCCATAGTGTTCTTGTAACTGGGAGATACCTCCCCTCCCTCATCCCTATAACATTTGACTCACGTACATATTTTCAGTAGCTTCTTTGTATAAAAGTCGGGCACTGACTAAAGATACTTGTTATCCCTGAGCCTCAGTTTCTTGATCTGTAAAATGGGGGTAATAATACGATGACTGTGAGACTTCCATTAGGAAATGTTTGTGAGGCAATAAATAATTGAGATGGAGTGTTTAAATGGTTTAGCTCCTGCCAGCATGAACTCTGGAGCCACATGGCCAAGCCTAACCTCACTGGAGTGGGAAACTATAATCTGCCTCTAGTGGGGCCAACTGCAAAGTCACACAGCATAGGGTGCAGGTACAGGGATGGTTGAAGACTTGAAGGCAATAATGCAACCTCTTGCAAGGCTGTGTCTACATTCGCCAGCACACTGCACTATATGTCAGAGATGTGAAATAAATGTTATTCAAATACATGCATGGGGTATTAGTAAATTAATCTTTCTGGGTTAAAAAAACAACCACCACCCACTGGTTGGTGAGGATTAACTAATGTGGCAGGATAACATATTAAGAGATTAGATCATGCTTGTTCTTCCTAAACCGTTCCTTCCCAGCAGTCCAAGCAGGGGGCCTTGTGGTCTCTGTGTGTCTGCTGACAGGGCAGAAAAGCGGAAGAATCTGGAGCCAAAGCTTTTCTGATCTTTTGTTCAAGTCTCAGCCATTTGGTAAGAAAATGTTGGTCTCCCCAGAAAGAGAAGGGAGGAAGGAGAGACGTTAGAGAGAGGGAAACTTGTCCAGTCAGGAAGAGGGTGCAGCCCATGGTTTCTTCATGTAACAGAGACCCATGTACTGCTCTGTGGGCCTGTTCTGAGAAGATATAAGAGCTTCACAGAGGATGGCTGTTCAGTGTGCCTGAGGCATGGAGATACTGTGCCCACCTAGAAACCCTATGAATGGCCCAGAAACCCTATGAATGGCCCAGAAACCCTATGAATGGCTCATGAAGGTTCTCCTTGGGCTTGGACAGTGAGGACACCTGACCACTTGAGCATCCCACATCCTGGGACATGAAAGAATCCCCAGTAAATTTGAGATCAAATTCCCCACATTCCAGTGGGATAGGGTTCTAGTGTCATAATCAAGGTGATTTAAAGGAAATAAAATGTTATTTCCTGTATGCCTGCTTGAGTTAGAGAACAATTACACTCATGAAACTATGAAAATTATAGCTGGGAATTGGCAAAACAAAGCTCTTTGAAAACTTAAGGTCATAATAACATTTCAATATTTTGAGGACATTTGTTACCATTTTCATGTAAAGCCTTGTAATTCCATTCAAAGGCCCGCACAGAGCACTAGAGGAGAGATGCAGATGATAAAACAAAAAACCTTTGCCCCTCCCCTCCGGGGTTTGAGGGCTCTTTGGTAAAACCCACACAATCCCAGGTTGTGGAGTTAAATTAGCATGTTTAAATTAATGTTTAAATTATGCAGGCTCCCAGCTGTGCTGTGATGTTTGCACACTTTCTAGGAAGTGAGTAATTATAATTAGCGCTTAAATACTAAAGACATACCGTCATTAAAAGAAAAGGAGAAAAACAAATCTTACATGTTCAAACCTTGGTCTCCCGGCGCGGGCTGCTCTCATTCCCTGATGCTGAAGGACAGGAGGGAAATGAATGCCCGTGTCCCTACTACACACGAGAAGATGGGTTTAGAGTTTGTAGGTCAAGCGAGGATGCCACACACAGAACAATTCCCAAGCCTAAGAATCTGATGTCAGCTGGTCACCTCACTAGAAAGGCAGGGAGGAGCAGAAACAAAAAGCAAACCATCAGCAGAGCTGGTTCTTGTCCCCTCATTATTTGTATAATAGCTTCTCTTGGTCTCAGTTTCCTGATATGCAAAGTGGAACCAACAATGCCTGCCCTACATGTTTCATAAATGGTGTGTGTGTATGTGTGTGTGTGTGTGTGTGTGTGTGTGTGTGTGTGTGTGTGTGTGTTTCCCCTGAGACATTAGCCAGTGTTTTTTTGAGTGTTTACGATGTGGCAGGCCCTGGGCTGGATCCTGTGAATTTGGAGGCAAAGAGGAAACACCGAACCTCCCCTCGTGTGTTCCCTTGGACTCCCTGCTTATCTCTGTCATGCTGGTTTTCTCATTCACCTGCCTCCCTCACTAGTCTTTCCCCATCAGGGACAGGATCTGGGTCTTGTTCACATCCCCAGCACCTACCATTGGGTCTGCACATAGTAGACACTCAATAAATATTATTTGGAAGAACTAAGAAAGAGAGCCATCTTATTGATTGAAAATGATTTAAATGTGCCAGTCTTACCTCATCTGCACCACAGATTCTTTGAAAACAAGAAGTGTGTCTGACATTTCTTCTGGCATTTACTCTGGTGCCCAGCAATTCTGAGCATGTACTTATTCATAGGTTCTCATGAATATTTATTGAGTCCCTACTTTGAAGAAGGCTCTGTAATAGGTCCTGAGGGCACAACCATGAACAACACAGCCACCCATCCTGCCGTGTGGGACTTGGGTTGGAAAGAATAGTTAGATCATTAGTAAATCATCAAACCAAGAAATAGCCATACAGTACAGGAGCACCCACTAGGAGCTGCCTATCCAACACCATCACACCCTTTCTTTCGTTTGCTGACAGAACCCTGTTTAATTTGGGAAGCCACATCCCCAGTTCCAAGTGACTCACTATAATTTGAGTTGGACTAAACTGTCATAATACTTCCATTTTCTCTGTCAGGCATTGGTCTGGGGTGACCCAGTTCTGGCCAATGAGCTGTAAAGGAGTCTACTGAGGGCTTCTGGGAAATATTTTTCTCCCCAATAAAAGACAATGCTACTTAAGAGAAAAGCCCCCTTGTCTCTTTTCATCCTTCCTGCTTGGGATGCAGTCATGTGACAATGTGATATTTGCAGCTGTGGCCATCTAGTGACACTAAGGGACACGTTGTTGACACATGAATGATGGCAGAGCAGGCAGATTCAACGTACCTGAGCTTCTGTCAGTGTCTGTTGGCGTCTCTAAGGAAGCCCAATGAGTAGCTTTCAATCTTCCCATTCTGATTTCTGAACAAACTGAGAAACCAGATAATGGAGGAAGAGATGAAGGGAATTATATTATCCTAGTTACTGATAAGGGCTCGGTATAGGATATAAGTTAATGGGAGAACAAGTTGGGCCTGACCCTCTTGAGTTAGGTAGTCTTAGTACCTAGTTACAGATGCTATCCAGACCAGCAGTCCCAAGAGAAGCTTGACCAAATTTATCAAACAGATAAGCCATCTTCCTCCCAGAGATGGGGAGAGTAAAGGGGGAGAAAGAGACCAGGAGTTACAGTGATTGAGCTTCCTTTCCATGAAAGGAAACTCCAGGAAGGGGCACAAAGCACCACTCCCTCATCCCAATCACACCAACAAGCCCTTGCATGAACCCTAGAATCACAATAATCACTCTATTATTGAAGTTCCTTTTACTCAGGTGTTCTGTTCATTGCACCTGTTACAAGAACATCCTAACTGTTCTGTTCAAATCATCCTAACTGGTCTATGTACCACAAAGAAGCAAAGGGTGTTGAAAGGGATTGTACATAGGGGGATTCCATTTTTATTTGGACAGGGGGAGGTAGTCAAGGAAAAGCATCTTTAAATTTATGCTGTTTAAGCTGGTCCTGATGGGTAGGGTTAGAAGGCTTCACACACAAAAGAAAGGAACAGCAAGTGAGAAGACCCTGAGGCATCAAAAGAAGCTCCATGTGGCTGAAGCAGACTTGGAGAGAGAGAGAGAGAGAGAGAGAGAGAGAGAGAGAGAGAGAGAGAGAGAGAGAGAGAGAGAGAGAGAGAGAGAGAGAGAGAGAGAGAGAGAGAGAGAAAGAGAGAGAGAGAGAGAGAGAGAGAGATTCATGAGATCTGACATCAGAGAGGAAGGCAGATGCTGCATTGCAGAGTTATTAACAGGTTGTGGCAGGTTGGGTTCCCAGGAAGCAGGAAACCAGAAGTTTTGCAAGCAAGAATGTTTATTAAAGAGTACTCTGGAAGGTCTCCTGTGTGGCAGGGAAGCAGAGAAAAGAAGCAGGACTGGGCAGAAGGATACGTTGAGCTGTGATGATGGCCCAACAGCAGCCTCAGCTGACCACAGGGGGAGTTCGGGATATAGACTAGCCCTTCATAGCTGCACCAAGATGGTCAAGACAACCAGAACTTTGTACCCTCCAAACAGATCTGTCATTGCACTTGAGCTACCTGGGGAAGGGAGCACTGCAGCTGGGATGATCCCTGAAGGGGCTGATAGCTGAGGGGAGAGAGTTGCCCACATTAAGAACCACAGTTTGGCCCTGCATAATCAATGAGATGAATGGGCTGGCCTCCAGGACCTCAAATTATTCAAATGTATGAGTAATTTGCTTAAAAGCGAAGGTACATCCTATATGGCTTTGGCCTAATTGTTGAAGATCCTTGGACTTCTGCTTGGGCGGGGGGGGGGGGGGGGGGGGGGGTGGAAGTTGGGCTTTAATGAATGTTTAATGACTTCTTAGAGAAAGGGAGGGTTAATGATTCCAGCAAGACTTGCCCGACTTGAAAACCAGCACAGGTACAAACGCAGAGGCCACCTTCACTGCCTGCCCACAGGCTGATTATTTACTGGCACTTGATGGGTTCTGTGACTAAAAGCAAGATCACAGCCACCAGGTCTTCCTATTCTCTTACTAACCAGGTTAATTGTCTTCCCTTCTGGCCTTTTCTTGCGCCTCTTGTCAAGGCTGAGTCAGCTATTATCTCCCTTCAGAATTCTCCACCCAGCTTCAGACTCTTTGAATTAGACCCTAGCACATATTCTCTGCGTCTTTATTAATATGCATTGTGTCAACTTCTCCTCCAGCAAAGAATTAGCCATTCACCACCTTTTCTTTTCTGCACCATTGTCGTTGTGACAGGAAGGAGTTCTCAGAATTGGAAGGGATGCCTGAGAGCAGAGACATTTAGACAATGGAAGCTGGGTTCTGTAGTTGGCATCTGAGAGGGATTTTGGGGTCTCCACAGCACTCTCCTTCAACTGATAACTTCCTCCCTTATTTTGGGGGACCACTCCTTGGTGTAAGCCACCAGTCATGTTCCTTACTCTGATCTCTGGGGTTCCCACTTCACATAAGATGGACCAATAAGAGGACTAATTTCTTCTGGTCATAGTGATTGATCCAATGATGAGCATGTGACCTTAGTTGAACCAATCACTATTCACCGTCTTTCATTCTAATAACAGATTTGGATGAACCTGGAGCTCCTGGTGGCAAGCACCCCACCAGAGAGAGACTAAAGCCCACATAAGGAGAAACAGCAGAACAGGAAGCAGAGAGACATAATAGCATTTGAGACCCCTTCTGGCAGATGTCATGGAGGACAACCCATTCATCCCATTGATTATGCAGGGCCAAAAATTCCATATCCCCACTCCACCCCAGGCTTTTAAATGTTTTCCCTAAATTAGTCTGAATTGAGCTGTTATTTGCAAGGACAGATTTCTGGCCAATACAGATTAAGTCATGACCCCCATTCCTATAACAATATCAGATATTAGACCAGAAAGGGATCATCTGACTCACTTATTCATGTGATTGTTCAATAAATATCTAGCAAGTGACTACTAATTCAAGCAGGTATAATAACAAAATAGAAAATGAACACAGGATATGAGCATCATCTCATAGAGAGTGCTACCCTGTCTAAGTTAGCACCAGCCATTTTCTCTGCTATGTCTGTGCTGTGGGAGATAGTGAGCTTCTTTTCAATGACATATTCAGAGTGAACGGACATTTGGTCATAGGAAGAAGATGCCATAGGTATTTTCAAGCATTGATGGAAACCCAGATTCAATGAGTTTTAGGGTTTCTTTCAACCCTGACGTTCAAGGGTAAAGGTTCCCATGTCCTTTTAAACATTCTGTTAGAGAACCTTCCCAACCTAATTCTGATTCTGTCCAGTTCCAGCTGTGGAACCAGGGCATTCTGCATGGCAGGCAGCATGCAATAAGTAGGTGCTCAGTAAGTGGTGGGTAAGTGTTAGGTAGGAACCTTCCCCGTCCCCCTTGCTTCATGTTTCCAAGTGGTGGGACCACCATTAGAGTAACATTTCCACCCACTTCCTCCCAGAGGAGGACCTTATATGATTGGTGAATTTAAGACAAGGAGGTGAGCATGCTCAGTTCCATCTCTCTCTCTTTTTGGGGGCCAGATGCTCAGGAAATGTTCTCATCGGCTCTAAGCAGATCTGTCCCTGCAGGAAAGGCTTATATTTGGGGAATTAAGTTCAGTTCTGGGAAGTGTTAGCAAGCAATTTGGCCAGCTCTAAGCCATGCTTATTGTTTTATCAGCAGTAAAGCTGACATTTTTATCTCTATCCGGCTAACTCCTTGGGGTTTTTCCTCAATTAATTAGGAACTTGGGCCAGGAACAGGGGTGTCATTTATTAGCTCCCTAAATCCCAACAGTAGCATGATCTTACTTGCAGACAAGGCCCTCCTGATTTGGTTTACCCACCTTTACAGCCTCATCCCACACTACCCCCTACCCTCCTTTTTATTCTCCAAGAACATCAAGGGGCTTGTCATTTCTTTTATACCTCTCATTTTTTTCATGCTTTTATGCCTTTACTCATGTTTTTTTCTGCCTGCATATCCACTAACCGCTACCCCACTGCCTCATCAGCTGACCCTATGTGTCCTTAATGGCTCATCTCAGGAACCACCTCATCTAGGAAGTCTTCCCTGACTGGCACTTCCCACCACTTTGGGCTCGGTTAAGAGCTCCATATGAATAAAGCTCTGAAATGAATACACCTGCTATGTTGTTTTTAAAATCTCTCAGCACTAGGTCATGAACTTACTGAGTGGGGAATGTGTTCTTTATCTCTGCATTTCTCAGATTCAGAGCCTTTCCCAGAGGACGTGGAGAGTAAATGTGGGTTAAACCAATGCAGAAATTAGCCAAAGGTGAGCAATACCCATTCCTGAGGCCAAGCTGAACTAGAAAGGGTGTTTACACCAGCCAGAGGTCAGGAGCCAGAGGTTAGTCCACAGGGCAAGGTAAGGCTAAAAATGACAAAGTGAGCCGAGGTAAAGACAGACAGGTGGAAGAAGAGGCCAAAAAGGAATACAATGCAAGGAATGGGTCAGGACAAGTAATACAGATCTTAGGCTGTGAGGGCAAATGAGCCTGGCGTTCACCTGTCTTGTGGTGCCAGGTATATGGTCAAGGGAGGGAATGGAATGCCTCAGATCACGGGTCAAGGACTCATTGCAGTGAGAGCAGGGGGAAAATCAGAGGAGTGAGCAGGAGATGTGGAGCCTGGTCCCAGCTCTGCCACTAAATACTTGGGTGAACTTGAAAAATCACTTCCTTATATAGGAAAAAGTTTTCTCATCCCTAAACAGCATGCTCGAGATCACTCTGAAGTTCCCTTCTAGGTCGAAATAATTGTGATTCTTCAAATGCTATTCTACAATATAATTGGAGAGGATTCTTCTGTTATATAAATAATACTTGTTAAAATTTTATCATTGAAAGTATTAGAGATGTCCTCCCTTTTTTTTCCCCATTGACCCATTCTTGACCGCCATCGCCCCCCGGCTCCCTGTCCCATACTACTATCTGTGTCCATGGATTATGCATATACGCATATAAATTCTTTGGTTAATCTCTTCCCACCCACCCACCTACCCATGCCTTTCCTCTGAGATTCAGTAGTCTGGTCCATGTCTCTGGATCTGTTTTGTTCATCAGTTTATTTTGTTCTTTAGATTCCACATATAAGTGAGATCAGGTGATATTTGACTTTCTCTGATTGGCTTATTTCGCTTAGCATAGTACTCTCCAATACTTATTTTTCATTTTATTCTTTCAATTCAATCAACCAAAAGTACTTCTGCTGCTCTGATCTCAGTTTTTCTGAAATAAAGGGGACTAGACTAAATTATTTTTGAGATCCCTTCCAGGTATAGAATATTACTGTGCTGTCACTTTCTTCATTCGTTGAACACTTACTTCATACCATGGTGCTCTCTGTTCTGAATAAATTTATAATCTAGTTGAAACAACAAGACTAATATCTTAAAAGTAATCAAGATAAAAACCCAAGCCATTGTATAATTTAATGCTAAATTGCATGTTATAGACTATAAGGAGTCAACAGAAATGAGGAGAATCAAGAGGGATGACGATATCAGGGATCCTTTCCTGGAGGGAATGGGTCTGCAAGGGCGAATAGGACATAGATAGGTAAAAGGAAGATAGAGGTGGATGGATGGGTAGATGAACGGATGAATAGATGGATAAATGGACAGATGTATGAATAGAGAGATGGATGGAGTAGGATATCCTTAGTAGAAGGTACAGCCCAAGCAAAAGTAAACACCTAAAGATAATCATGAATCTGTGCTTGGCTCATTCTGGAAACCTGCTCAGCTAGAGTAAGGAGAGGAGAAAGAGGAGGAGGGTAATGTTTGTTGTGCGAGTACTTGTAGCTGATAACTTTTGGTGTCTACACTCCTATAGGCCCTCTCTCTAGGAATCATCCCCATACAGAGCTAAAGCTAGAGCCATATTTATACTGTGTGACCAGTCTCACGTCCTGGTCACAGATGATTGGATGGAGGTGGTCACTGAACCTTTTAAACTTTGTTAATTCACTTCTCCCCAAAACATAGTGCTGGACACAGGAAAACTGAGCAGGACTTCCTGTGGAAAGACTGGACTGTAGAAAGGTCTAGAGGAGGGGGAATGGTGAGAGGTGGGAAAGGAGCTGAGGGACCAATGAGCAGAGAGCAGAGACGAGCACAGAGGAAGAGATGGAGGCTCCGTGAGATAGTCTGTGGCTCCTGGGACATGGAGCATGTACCTGGATTCTGACTATCCCATTCCTAGTTCCTCCCCTGGAGACTCTGTATTTTATTTCCTGTTCCTTCATTTCAGCTGAACCAGTTTAACTGGCTTCCTGTTCCTTAGAATAAAAAGAGCCTTGACCAGGACAGTCTGTTCACAAATTTTTCTCCTAGTTAATTCTTACAACCATTCAATGAGCTCGGTATTATTTCCACAATATTAATGTGCATGTCAAGGCTAAGAGAGACAACGTGACCTGCTTAAGCACTCAGCTAGTATGTAATTAAACTGGGATTCAAACCCAGGCCTGTCTGTCTCCAAAGACCTTCTGCTCCCTATGGGACATTGTCAGTGTCAGAATCATCAGCTGATCTCAAACACTTTCTCTGTAACCTGCACAAGTCATCTATACTCTGAGGAGTGTGCGGTGTTTATTCATGGGCCAGGTCAATAACTTTTGGTAATTCTGAGATTCTCCTGGGAAGGTTCAGGCATAGAAAGCTCATCCAAAATACACTAATTCAGAATGTATAAACCGTCAGACACTGTTATTTGTGATTCTTATTGCGTTATATTCAAAGCAATCTCGTCCTTAGAGAGCATATCCCAAGTCTAGTGAATAATAAGAGAAGCTGGTCAAAATTAGTAAGATTTCTCCAAACGAAGAAGATTAAGAATCTCTTTAATTTGGGGATTAGCTAAGTAACACATTTATCCTCAACAAAATTCATTGAGGGGTTGCCATGCCTAATTCTTATATTTTAATGACCCATTACAAATACACATTCTTCCTGCAATTTTCATTCGAGGCACACTCAATTCTTACAATCCTCTCAAATACCACCTTACTCAAACCTCTATGCCATAATATGTGTGAAAATTCATTTCCCCCCTCTGTCCATCTGGAAAACTTCCATTCTTCCTTCAGGATTCAGCTTGACCGTCACCTCCCTAAAGCTGTGCTTGGCCACTAACTCTCTGTCCCATGAAGGTTAGTAGCTCTTTACAGCCCAGGAAACCCTGACCTTGACTATCAGCACTCTTTATCGTAATTGTCTCTTTGCAGTTGAAGTGAGATGTTCTTCTCCCTCCCACACTAGGGTACTCTCTTTCTTTTCTAATTTCCCCCTCCCCCCAACCCCACAACTAAAGGGAAACTCATTGCTTATCTGATGAGCTCAAAATATTGATTAGGCCACATGTCATTAGTGAGCGAGGTTGCCATGGTCAAGACCACTCTACCCTCCTGTAGAGAGTCAGAACTTTCCTAGCCTTCCCCTGTCACCAGCGAAGAGTCTGGGAGGTGATTCAGGCACCCTTTCTCTCCCACTTCTCTTCTGTACCACTGGTCAAGTAAGAGAACATGCTGCCATGAGTGTGATGGAGACCAGACAGCCTTGTCCCACAATCCCAGCAATCCTTCCCACTCTCTGGATCTGTGTCTTTTTCTGTGCCCACCTAGGTAAGCCAGGTAGGGTGTGCTCTGTGATTTGTGCTGTGTATTTAGGGGTGGGGGTGGGAAGAGATGGGGAGCCTTAATTGGGTTTCCCAGCTGAAGTCCAGGGCTCTGGCTCTGTTTAGTTGAGAAGCCCTAATTTGTGTGAGCTTTGGAAAATTCTCATCCACTACCTCTTCATACATTGTTTCCCCCCATTGTATCCCTTGTGTTCATCTGTGCCTCCGACTGCTTATTTGTTCAACTTTTCACTCTGCCCCAGGTGTTCTTTAAGTTCTTTTCCAGATTTTTATCTTTCCATGCTTCAGTCCAGATGTTTTCTTCTGACAAACTCTGCAGTTCACTAATCTTTTCTCAGTTCTTTCTAATCTGCTGATAACTCCATATGTTGGGTTTTTATTTTGGCTATTGTATTTTTCAGTTCTAGAATTTGAATTTGGTTATTTTTTATAGTTTCTTAATTTATGCTGAAGGTCACCACCCTGTCACCCAATTTCTTGACTACATTAATGACAGTTCTTTTAAAGTCTGTATTAACTCCAATATTTTTATTTCCTGTTGGTTTCTTTATATTGTCTGAGTTTCTTTTCCTCATGGTTTTTGGACAACTTGTCTTGCTTCTAGGTGAGTTTGATCATTTTGAATTGAATATCAGTTATCCTATATAATAAAGAGCTATAACGCTAATTAGACCGAACAGCAGCATGACCGTCTGGATGACCTTCCGGAGGAAGCCGGGGCTGCGGGGCTGTGAGGGCCGAGCTCCTTGCATGAATTTCATGCATCGGGCCTCTAGTTGTGCCTAAGGTTCTGGATGGTGTTATCTTCCTCCAGAGAGGATTATCTTCTGCTTCTGGTAAGTAGCTAGTAAAGGCAGACTGGCCGACCTTAATTAAATCAGTGATGGAACAGATTCAAAACCAGGCTTCAGTCTTTATGAAGGCTGGTGTATTTGTAGTTTACCCATATTTCTGTATTATAACCCTTGGGAGTTCCAACTGAAAGAGTAACCACCATGGCTCCTCTCCTTTGGAAGTCTCTAAACTCCCATTTTTATCTCCTCCATAAAACTGCCAGAAGTGATGCTCAGCTCTTCACCTGTCAGTCTGTTCTGCTCCGTCTCTCGGTGGCTTAGATAATGCTCGTCCACCAGCAAACACCCTGGGAGGAAAGCAGCACAGAATGCCACGCTCACTGTTCTTTGTTTCTCTTCTCTCTGAGATCCTAGGCTCCTATGTCTTCTCAGCCTTGGTAATTTTCCAATATCTTGGGAGTGATTTTTAAAAATTTTCATCCAGCTTTTCTAGTTGTTCTTGGTGGGAAAGTTGTTCTGAAATCTGATAGCTATTTTGGAAATCTTCAATAGCTAACATTTACGAGGGATTCAATACGTGCTAGGTGCTGCTTGACATACTTTACATGTATCTACTCATTTAAATCTCATCACAGTTCTAGAATATAACTGTTCTGATTTTCCAAACTTTACAGA
This sequence comes from Cnephaeus nilssonii, assembly GCF_951640355.1. NCBI lineage: Eukaryota > Metazoa > Chordata > Mammalia > Chiroptera > Vespertilionidae > Cnephaeus > Cnephaeus nilssonii. The sequence continues at coordinate 10,649,473 of NC_137077.1, forward strand.
CAAAACTGATGCACGGAGAGACAAGTAGCTAGTCCGAGGTCAGACAGTGTAAGTAGCAGACCCAGAATTTGAAGCCAGGCAGCTTGAGTTAGAACCCTAGACTTTGCCTAGAACCACAAACCTCTCAATTCTCAGCTCTTGGTTCTGCCATTTGGGATCCATGAGGTGTACCTAATGCCTTACAGTAAAGCCACGTATTAGTTGAGCTCATCTGAGTTGAGCCTACACTGTACTTTGCAATGAAATGATTTCTGACCAAGCTTTTTGGATAAGTCACCTCTTCCACCAAAATGCTTCATTAGAATAAAATGCCCTAATATCCTTTTCCCAAAGAGATATCATTTTTCTTCCCAGAGCTCCTTGTTGGTTAACATCCTCATGATCTCGTTTACTTCTCTTGTTTTTGAAAAGGATCTCACTGGACAATTCCCTCACACTCACGGTTCCAGCAAACCTACCTATGAGAAGTGTAAAGGACATATTCAGGCTAAAAGTAGGCCACCTCAGTGAAGGAACAAAGTCCTCCAGCAAGGTCAGAATCCCATCAGGCTTGTGTTCCAAGGCCCAGAGCACAGCTTGGAAGCAGAGGTAATTGAGCCAGCTGCTGAGAGGCAGCAGCCACATCCCCTCAATGCATTAATCTGCCTCCCTGGGCTGTGAAAGGGACCCAGCGCTTCCATTTTAGCAGCATGCAGAAGCACACCATTTTCACGCATCATTCCATAAAAATCCCCTCCTGGAGGCCTCATCTAAAAAAAAAAAAATACTCAAGGGAATAGTCTCTGTAGCTTCACATAGCTCTTTATTTAGAAAATCTTACCCCATGAAATTCATCCAGCTGTTTATTATTTTTCCATGATTTGCCAAACAGGGAATCCAGTGGTGGCTCTTTTGGGTCTGTTCTAGCCTACACTGAGGCCTAGAATTTGGGAGAAGCCCAGAGAGAGGCATTTGCCTCAAGGGGAATGAGAGGTAAGAAGAAAAGTCTCTTTGGGGAAAATAACTCTTCAACCAGGGTGAAAGCGATTCCTCTTTGTCAAGACAGATGGGGAAGAGGGTGACAGATATTCATCTTGTCCAATGGACCTGCTGGCCCCCGGCATTTAGAGAGAAACCTTAAGTTTCTGGTGAGGAAGTAAATAAGAAGCCACCAAGAACTTAGCAAGGACACCAAAAAGAAAAATAAATAGGCTGCTTGCCTCAGAGGACTCCAACAAAACTTTCCTTCCCAACTTCTGTACTATGATGATGATGATGTGATGCTATTGTGTATTGTTCAATTCTCTAGTATGTATCAGACAATTCATGCATCAGACTATTTATATGCATTATCTCTAAGCAACACGTAAGGCAGGTATTTTTATCCTAATTTTAAAGATGAGAACACGAGGTTACAAAGGTTGGGTAATTTGCCCACAGTTACTCTGTAAGTAGCAAAGCTTTGATTCTAAAATAATGCTCTTTTCAAAACACCATCTTCTGACTTCTCTTCATCATCATATCAAAATGGTAATTAATGTTTTAAAATGATAGTGAATCTACATAATAACACAGTAACTATTCTCCCACAATGAAATAAAATTAAATACAGTCTAATAATTAAAGACTATTTAACAAGCTATTTGGTAGGAAACGTTCTAGTTCCTGGAATTGACAATTGAGACTGAACAAAGGTTCCACATCCCAACCTTCTAAATACAGCCACAAAAAAATTGGGACACTTATCGGCCCAGGACTTCATAAGAGCAGCTGAAGGACTGGTTCTATATCAGGAAGAGGGAGTTGGTCCAGGTGGTTAGTCACAGGCCTAATGCATTTGGGTCAGAGACATTTTTTTCTATACTGGATGAGAGGGGTACTTCCTCATTTCCTAACACAGCAGTTCTCAAATTTTTTTAGTGTCAAAACCCCTTTACACTCTTACAATGTATTGATGATCCTAAAGAGCTTTTTAAATTTTGAATTCTGTGAATATTCATGGTATTAGAAATTGAAACTAGAAATGTTTAATGATATACTTACTAGAGGCCCGGTGCATGAATTTGTGCATAGGTGGGGTCCCTCAGCCTGGCCGAAGATCAGGGGGGCCCTCTCACCCAATCCCGATGGGGGCCAATCAAGGCCGGCCATCCAGGGGGAGGGACTGCAGCCAGCTAGGGGGAGGGACCGCAGAAGGTTGGCAGGCGGTAGAAGGTTGGCTGTGGGAGTGCACTGACCACCAGGGGGCAGCTCCTGCATTGAGATCTGCTGCCTGGTGGTCAGTACACGTCATAGCTACTGGCCGGTCATCTGGCCATCTGGTTGTAACAGTTGCTTAGGCTTTTATATATATAGATTAATTCATTTGGAAATAATAATAATAAACCCATTTCATGTTAACATAACATGTTAATAAAAATTAACTCCATTTTCCAAAATGAACAAGAAGAGTAGCATTATTTTACATTTGTTAAAATCCCTTTAATGTCTAGTATAATAAAAGACAACTGGATTTTCATTGTCTGCTTCTGCATTCAATGTTACATGATGCTGCTTTGATTGAAAAATATGAAGAAAATCAATCTGGCCTTACACAGACATGCAGTTGGAAAAGAGGAATATTATAATAGCCTTTTATTTAACTATGGATATTCTTCTTTGATATTATTCCAAAACTCAACAAGTAGTAATTTATTTCTTCAATGTGGAATCTGAAACCATGTTGACCTTTTTTTTACTTTGTTATATTTAAAATCCATTGGGTGGAAGGGGTGATGGTGGTCAAAAGACACAAACTCCCTTTTATGAGCAGTAAGTCCTAGGGATGTAATGCACAGCATGGTGACTACAGTAAACAATGCCGTATTATATATCTGAAAGTTGCTAAAAGAGTAGATTTTAAAGGTCTCATAAGAAAAATCTTGTAAGTATGTGTGGTGATGGATATTAACTACACTTATTGTGTTAATCATTTCTCAATATATACATATGTCAAATCATTATGTTGTACACCTAAAACTAATACAGCTTTATATGTCAATTATATCTCAAAAAATTTAGGCATGGTGACTATAGTTAATAATATCATATTGCCCCAGCTGGTTTGGCTCAGTGGATAGAGCGTCAGCCTGTGGACTGACGGGTTCCAGGTTCGATTCCAGTCAAGGGCACATGCCCAGGTTGCGGGCTTGATCCCCAGTAGGGGGTGTGCAGGAGGCAGCCGATCAATAATTCTCTCATCATTGATGTTTCTAACACTCTCTCTCCCTCTCCCTTCCTCTCTGAAATCAATAAAAATATATTTTTTAAAAATTAAAAAAATATCATATTGTGTATATATATAGTATATGTATATGTATATATAATCATCACTAGCAGCTGTCTCTACCAAACAGATTTCTTTCCTGAGGACTAAGATTAATTAAAGTCCCAACATTCGGTGGCTGCCAGGGCAGGGAAAACACAAAGAAAAAAACACACACCATATTGTATATTTGCAAGTTACTAAAAGAGTAAATCTTTAAAGTTCTCATAAGAAAAAAATTGTAACTATGTATGATGCTAAATGTTAACTACACTAATTGTGGTGATCATTTCACTATATATGTATATCGAATCATTATATTGCACACCTGAAACTAAAATAATGTTATATGTCAATTGTAACTGAATTTTTTAAAGAATTATTGAATCCATTGGTTAATCTTGTACTTGGAATGGATCTTTTACTCCTTTTGTTTTTATACAGTCATTTGGGAATATTAGTACACTGAATTATATAGCTCTTTCAAATTAACTCATTTCATTATGCTAATCAAAAATCACATTCAATATCATCACCCACAATGCCATCAGAAAAGTCTTTAAGTACGGGAAGCTATCAAGCTCATGGTTTCAGATGCAAGTTTCGCAAAATCCCAATTTCTATTTAAAAACTCAAATTTCACCGCTGGCAACACATACTGTCAGCTATTTTTCTGGAAGTGGCAGGCCGCTTTGTATATAACTCAAGAAAAAAGCTACCAAATACCCAAGTCAGGAGAGCAATAGTTTATATCAGTAACTCTTTCAAATAAAAATGATGGGCACCAGAGAGTGTTAACGAGGAAGTCAGAGATTCCCAGGCCCCCTATCAGGCAGCAGGGGTTAGAGAAAGGGGCAGGGGTGTGGGCTGTCCAAGGCAGTCAAGAGAAGGCATGTGCAGCAGGTGAGGGGCTATT